>NC_142129.1:25389166-25993333 GCF_024610735.1 Ursus americanus
CAAATGATACTCTCCCTCTCTTCTCTTTAATTCCATGTTAATTACAATATTCTCCTTAAACCACGGACTTTTCTCTTACATACTTTGCATCCAATCTAACAATAAGTTCTGGCAATTTCATCCCCTAAATCTTACTTCTTTCCTTCTTCATTGCCCTGGTCAGAGCCATCCTCATTGCTTGCCTAGATTACTGTAGTACCTAATCATTCTCAAAGCTTCACTGTTCATTCATTCATACTCATTATCCAAACAAATACCTATTTTAAAAAATGGACTGCCACCAAACTGCTTAAAATATCTTATAATTCTGCTATTACTAGGGGTAAAAACCTGAATCATTTACATAACTCATAAAATAATCACTCATGGTTTAGTTCTACAGACATCTCCACACTTTTTTTTTTTAATGCTTTACTTATGATTTTTTACTGAAGATCTTTTTTTCTCCCAAACTTCACTGAGGAATAACTGACATATTACATATATTTAAAATGTACATCTTGAAGATTTGATATACATATGCACTATAGATGGTTATACCAAGATCAAGATAATAAATACTTCCATTACCTCACATAGTTAGCTCCTTTTTTGTTGTTGTTTGACAGTGCTTAAAATCTACTCTCAGCAATTTTCACACTCCTTTTATTCACACCTTTGCTCTCCCCATTACAGCCACACTAGACTTTTACTCCACTCACACCAGACTCAAGGCCTTCTCACACAGAAGAGCAATATCTGACGTAGTTTATATTCCACACCAAACAGTGCCACCCAATGACATTATTTAATAAACTGATGAATGAATAAATAAATGAGCACAACATCCCTGGTATAAACAGCATACGTAAGTCTATATAAGAGACTATAAAAAATTCTTCTGGACAGTGTTAGAAAACAAAATTTATTGTAATAGAGCTTTGTTGAATATTACTGATAGTTTAATATTCATTACAGTAAGTTTTTTCTCTTTTGAAAAAAAAATAGGCCCATTTTTCCCTTTCATTTGGATTTCATGATTAATGATGATTTGTTAAGTATCACCCTAGCAGGGCTTTGTATTTCATCCTATTATGCCCATTTTGAAATCCCGTAGACAATTTATTCATATAATTGATAAAAATATACTGAACCCATACCATGTGTCAAGCACTCTGCTATGGCATTTTTAAAGATGAAGAAAACATGATCCTCAATATTTTAGACTTTTCATCTAGTACATGTAAACAATTACAACAATACAATGTGTTAAAGGATAAAAACATAAGGATGGCAGCTATGTAAGTGTCTCCAGAGCAGACAGCTGAGTGTGCAGCATACTGCTATGAGGTTTCCAAGAAAGGTGATAATCGACTGGGTAGTGAAGGGTGAGCAGAAACTTTTCAGGCAAAAGGACAGAAAATGACATTCAAAGCAGAGGGATATCATATAGTTCAGAATCTCAAACTTAATGAAACCACTGATGTGGGCTGAGAAGAATGAGATAATAGAACCAAACTGTTAAGTGATTTGTCTGCAAGTCACCGTTAATGCTAGGATTGTATCCTTCTAAGTAATGAGAGTCCACTTTTAAGTGAGAATCAACGGCGTGATAAAAAATTTGGAAGTGCTCAAGTTTTGCATCTCACAGACATATAAAACAAAATAAGACAAATAAAATAATTAGGTAGTCCCTTGCCAGGCCTGTGATACTTAGTGAGGTACAGAGAGGAGGGAACATGCAGACACATCTCATTCAGAACCTTTCCTTCCTTCCTTCCTTCCCCCCTTTCCTCCCCCCTTTCCTCCTTCCTGTCCCTTCTCTCCTACCTTCCCTTCGCCCCCTTGTCCCCTTTTTCTTTAATTCAATAAATATCTATTTCACACTTTCTACATGGCCAGTCATTATTTTAAGCATTGGGAATCTAGAATTTACCTCTGGGTGAAGGGAGGCAAAAAACAAACAAACGGATAGAGACATTATAGATCTAGCTTCCAATTCAATGCCTGAAAGTTTTAATCTCTGTGTAACATCTGAGAATGAGAGCTTTGGGGTAAAATGATTTCTTCAGCCTTTTTCTACCACATGCAAGTTATTTAATGTGACCACATGCAAGTTATTTAATCTCTCTGGAATCCAGCATCCCAATACGTAAGGGGTATCTGCACTTACAACATATGTTTGACTATTAAGTGATATATTTTATCTTGTGTCTGACACATCTCAAGTGCCCATGTTAGTTACTGAACTAGCTACTCAGTATATATTTGTTAAATCAGTAAACTGGAGCAGAACAGAAATAAAACTAGAAAAGTATACTTAATTAAGAAAATAAAAAGCTGGAAAAAGGGTAACTTTCCACTAACAAAGAATACTTTTTTTTGCAAACTTTTACCTTTCTTGATTTTCACTTCTTGACTTCTATCTCTTTCCAAGTCTAAACTTTTACCCTCAATCTCTTCACATGCTTTTCTTACTATTAATAAATATAGCAAAAATACTATGAGTTACAAGTCCTTCCAAACTTCTGTAACTTATCATGTTTTTACTTCCTAGTAATTACTGAGTTCTCTTACTCTTCTAAGAGAAATGGATTTATTTCATTTTTCTGAAAACTAGAACCCCACCCCACCCCAATTAATCAATTATAAGCAGCAAATTTTTTCAATAAATTTTTGGTTAATTCATTGACTTTTTAAGTATTATTTCTATTGTGTTCTATAGAAACACTTACATACATGCACAGAATAACATTACTTCAGCATCAAATAAAGTTTTAATTTATGCACACATCTTCAATAACTGTGCTGTGCAACAATATATTTTCAAAGTTATTAGCTATAACCCAGATCAGTAAAGTTATTAAATACTTCCTCTTCTCTAGACGACACACAAAGAATCAGCCTATTACACAAGAGAACACTTAGCTTCTCATTTTCCTACAAGTTCTAATATATGTTAAATATTAAATATATATGATATCTGTATTTATTAATTCTTTCATATACAATGACTATACAAACCTTTTTACATCACTGAAATTTATACTTTTGTTTCTTATTTTACTTTTAGAACTACTTTCTAGCAGTCTATAAAAATACTTGCTAAAAAGTAAATTTTCAGCATTTTTAAATGAATGAATCTTCAATAACTTAAGCAATAAACATGTATCGAAAACCATGTTTCTATACTATAATGATATATATTAAGACACCAATTTATTATGAAGCTCATAAACTGACAGTTTGTGCATATTATAGTACAAATGGATAGGTCAATATACAAATATTTGGTAAAAGCACACATATAAAAAAAGTCTGTACAGATAAAAGCCTTAAGGGTTTGTGAGGACTAGCGACTACATTAGTTGGATAGAAGCAAGAGGGTGATACAACTTGGAAACATAAGCCAATAGACAACATCTGAAAACACACATTAACAGACATGGTATATGGTTTATTGATATTAAATCAAAATACATGATCTTTGCAATGTGTTGTCCCTCATTAGCAATGCATACTTCAATATGCTTTGCGAAACTGAAATGAATGTAGTATATTAACACAGCAGTTGTATCAATCTCAGCAAATGAATCCATGATACACTTCCCTAGACAAAGTGTTTCTGATTTTTACTTGACAAGAAGTTCAACTTTAGCATACTCTAAAGGCATGATGACAGTACGTAATTTATAAAGAAATATAAGGAGATCATTTATTTTCTAGATTGTATGGTCACCATTCATAGACAAAACCAGATTCTATAAAGCCTTCACTATATACAGTTGCCTTTGAGATATAGTATTTTAAAAGTATGTTTTTTATTCTTTATGCTTTTTAAATTCCTGAAATATGATACAGTTAGTTAAAAATGTAACTCACTGGCTAAACACACACAGTTTTCTGATAATATTAAAAATAAAATAATCTCTTTGCTTACTTCCATCAAAAAAAATAGCATCCTTTATGTTCAGAGTGGTGTACCTAGTAACAGGAGAGACATGTTGACTACGTTAGGTCCCCCTCATACCCAGAGCAAAAGATACCACACTTCTCCCTAGTACCCAATTCAGCTGATTTCTAGAACTAATGTTGTTTACTTTCTATCGCCTCCTCTAAAATACATACTTCACGACTGGAAGGTCCGTGTCTTTCTTTTGTCTCCTATTATCCCAACTGCTTAACAGTACCTTTTTCACACTGAGAAAGTAAGTAATTATTTGTTAAAATTTTGATTAGTTTGAAAAGAGAATTGTCCTTGTCCCTGAGATGTGAATGTGAATGCATGATTGTGTCCTAAGTCTCTAAAAAGGAACTGGATTTTATCTGATTTTGGGTATGGATCCCACTTGGTCAGAATGCCAGCATTGTCCAATACAAATATAACTGGTGCCGTTAAGTATTAGCCTTCTGTGTAATTTTAAACTTTCTACTACCAGATTATAAAACTTAAAGAAATGGGTAAAATTAATTTTAACGTATTCTACTTAAACTGATATATAGAAAATATTATAATTTTACCACATAATCAATATAAAATGTTAATAAGATATTTTACATTTTGTATAGTAAGTCTTAGAAATGGGGTATTTTACAATTACATATCTCAGTTCAAACCAGCTACATTTAAAGTACTTTAAAAGCAATATATGGCTAGTGGCTACCATACTAAACAGCAGAGCTCTACAGTGAAAGGGAAGATATTAAAGTCATTGTGTTCACTTTAGTGGAAACCATCAAAACACTTATATAAGTAGATAAATCTATAAAATGCTTCCAAAATTTGGAATATATTATTGGAAGGAAATCTATCATACCTCATTTTTCTCAGACAGATTGCTTGAAGTGGAGTTTTAGCTCTCTTTGGTGGCTCTGATCCCATTTTTCCATTTCTATAGGGGAAAACTACTATCCTTTATGCCTTCCTCTGCTATTTTTTTTCTCTTTTCATTTTTTCAAATTATTTTCCTTCTTTCTTACTTCCAAAGTAGCAAAACGAAAAGAGATTAAGGAACCCCTGATTTTGGAGATTTAATTATTGCATTTCTGATTTTCACTTTTAATGCCTAGGGGGAAATCATTCTTCACTGAAAGACTTTCTCTTCCATAACTTCTATGACAGGTTTGTTGATATTATAAATATTATTTGACATATTGTACCCAGAAACACACTTTTAGAACTCTCTTATTCAAGAATTTCACAAAAGTTGCCCAGACTTCTACCTTCAAACAAAAGGAATGAGTTTGTGATGCTGCCTACTCTGATGCTTTTGATTCAACTTTAATTTCTTATAGTTCAACATGTTGGATTGTTTGCAGTGCTCTAATCATGATTCTTCCCAAGAAATATCAGTGTGCAACAATCCCTACTCTTATTTATCTGTGTCCTATAACGATATTTCAGTTATTTTTATGTGTATACTGTATGGTCATAAATCAACAAAGGCTGTTTCCTCAGGGTGCTTGAGCATAGGTTTCCCACACTAGATTTATTCCAGGGGCATCACACAGAGTTTTACAGAATTTTGGCTTATGTGGTCCTTTCACTATCCCTACCTCTCTCCTTTCTCTTTTCATTAAATTAGGTTTAACACGCTGTGCCAAGCATAGAGAAGGATTATGCATCTCTCTTCAAAACAGCCCAGTTTTCAAAAATTAAAAGACAAAACCTTAGGCATTTTTAAATGCCCTGCAGTTTAAAAGGCTGGTAATCACCATTTCAGTTGGCCTATTTAACATAAACTGTACCAATTATCTGTTGTTACAGTCCTATAAACAGTAAAAAGAATACTAAAATATTTTGAAGTACCAAAGCTTTGAAAAGAAAGTACAAATTTTATTTGGCATACAATCTAAATGCTATTGATTTTAGGCTAATGTTATCTGATTTCATTCTGTTTTTTGCTCCTCTAAAATTTGCATTTTATAGCTGGCTTCTGAAAAACCACAATTTTAGTGTAAATAAAATGCCTTGTATTTAGGCAACAGAAGTGTGAGATTCAAAGAAATTAGCTTCCAAGATAGTACTAGAAATATTTATTTTGGTCCATGCACAACAAACTCAAAATTACCTCTAGCAAATTATGCAACTAGCAATTATATTTAGCTAAGAAACACAATAGAAAAAATTCTAACATAGACTCTATTAAATCTTTAAACAAGTCCAGCTATTCACAAATAACATTTCTGTCTTTCTTTTACTTCTCACCTCGTCTGTCAATATTTTTCTTATGCACAAATACTGAAATTCTAATGCATTATTTCTGAATCAATAGCATATATAGTATTTATAATCAAATAATCTTAATTCTTTGAAAAAGCAGTAAGTGGAATTTTCAGCTGGGCATTTTAAAATGATAGCTGACAAATATTAATTCTAAGCAGAGAAAGCAAGTCCATTTTCAATGTTGTCATGACATTATCTGTTCTACAGTCTGTTCTAGCAATGCTATTCTAATTCTCAAAATCTCCCCAATTATTTTATAGTAACAATTTAATGATATAAGATTATTCTAGGAGTCTAAAAGAAAATATTTCTTTTTTATATAAAAATAGAAGGAACTATCCCCCAGCACTAGAATTACAGCCACAGAAGGTAGCTATACTTGACCAGCTGTTCTATGACACGGTACAAGAGAGGCATCCCAAATAAGCAAATGTGTGTTTGGGGCAAGATTCTTGTGCTGCATCACTGACTTGGTAGTGGAGTAGAGACATATGGAACTGAAAGGAAAAGGGAATGGAATTTTACTTTAATGAATACAATGAATATGTTTATATAAGCCAAAGAATTTTCAATGTCACTATATGACTAATGCTGAAGGAAGATTTGTGTCTATGAATGACATTGGTGGAATTCCTCAAGGCCATTTTATTATGTAAAATATTACTCCTTAGGAAAAATTGGTCATTTCCTAGCAGGAAAAGAAAATATGCTAAAAACTGTTACTCTTACTCATGAATTAATATATTTTAGTTTCTATCATAAATTTAGGATGTAAACACCACTTACTAGCCACCTGGCAGCAATTTTTTCCAGAGTACAATGTGCATGAAATGTAAGCAGTCACAACTTTACTGATTCCATTCTGTTCAGCACTCATTTTAGCAATTAAAATATAGTTGCTTTAATAAGAACTTTATCTTATGACCCTACCACATAAATAAGATAAACAAAAATGCAGGACAGCCTTGGGTTATTTGAGGAATGGGCAGAACATCAGCAAATGTCCACAAATTATGAAAATCATCATCTTCGGAATTCAGAAGATGACAAGGATAACTTTTGCTTTGAAACATAAGTGGTTTTTAAGGATTTTATATGAATGTCAGGCATTGGTTTCATTATCACATTATTGCAGAGAATTAGCAAAAATATATGACTCAAAGTCTTACAAACCTTAGAATTTGTTGTGCTTTTATACACAAATTTTTGTTGTACAGATAGATAGATGCAAATACATAGAGAGATGCTATTTCCCCCCAGTAGAGCTTTACGGACATTAAAATATTGGTGAAGTCAAGAACTGAAAAATAAAGGAATACTTTCTTATAGCCCATGTGCTGGTCATGAACTACTACATATATTTTACCCACAAATATCACTTTCCAGTTGATTATCCAAGATAATCTGTAGAGATCAGTTACACGTAGTAAGCTGATACATTTTGTCATTTAGTGAGCTTAATTTGATTTAAACTCTAAGAGAACAGAGATGAAAATGCACCTATCATCAACTGTCTCAAAATTAATTTTTACATGATTGAAAGCCTACTTTATTTCCTAAAGGGGCTAATTCCAAGGCAGGGGCAAACGTGACTACTCCCAAAGAATGAAAAGCTTATTATAAGCTCTGGGTCAAACCTGATCAAAGTAAGTAGAACGCTGTAATCATCAATCTCATTACTGTGAGAAAATGATATAGACGTTTAAAGCTTTATTACTCGAAGTGTGGTCCATGGACCAGCAGCAAGCACAAAACCTGGGAGCTTGTTAGAAGTGCAGAATCCTAGGCTCCACCCAGATCTACTAAATTTTAACAATATCCCCAGGTGACTGAAGAAGCACTAGTTAAAAGGAAAATAGCAGAGTAACAATAAAATTCTAAAATTCCCTTTGATGGTAGTATGATCTCAGAAAGAAACACCCTCAACCATGGGCCAACATCAGAAAAAAAAAAAAATTATGTGAGCATGATGAAAACGTAAAGCCAAACTGAAAAACAAGAGAAGCAAATGGATCAGAGCCTAAATTTAAAAGCTAAAATTATAAAACTTCCTGAAGAAAATATTAAAGAACATATTTGTTGCCTTGGGTAAACAAAGATTTCTTAGGTAAAACACAAGAAATCCAAGTCATAACTGAAAAACTGAGAAATTGGAGTCTCTTAAAATAGGAACATTTTATCTTCACAAGGTGCCATTAAAGGAAACAAAAATGCAAGCCACCAAATAGGAACATTTTCAGCACATATATGTGACATAACTGTAGCCAGAATATATCAAGAAATCTTATGAATCACTTACAAGAAGGTAAACAACCCATCAAAAAAGTACAAGTATTTGGACAGATAAGTTGGCCAATAAACACATGAAAAAGTGTTTAACATCATTTGTCATCAGGGGAATGCAAACCAAAATCCTAAGGGACTCCACACCATTACACATTTATGAGAATGGCGAAAATAATAAGAATTGTCTACACAAAGTTTTGTAGTAGATGTGATTCTGCTAGAATGTAACACATTGCTGGCAGCAACTTAAAATGGTACAACTACGTTGGAAAAATATTTGGAAGTCTCAGAAAATATTAAGCATATGCTTGCCATAATTCCCAGGCACTTCATTTCTGTGTATTTACTCAACATAAAGAGAAACATTTTTCAACGTAAAAACGTGTCCCTATGCCCAATACTCTTCCACTTTTATTACTGCAAGACTGAATGCTAAGAAACCCCCAATCCTGGCAAAATGGGATTTGTTTTTGTCATCCATTATATAGATATTAACAGTAAATAAATAAATTAAATAAGTTGAAAGTTTGATGAGTGAAGATATTTATATGTTTTCAAAGAGCCTCTCTCTAAATCACATTTACAAAGGAGCAAAAATAAGTTTTCAGTGTAGAAGTCTGGCAGACACTTCATTAATCAGATGGTCAAAGTGAGCATCATCAATCACAGTACAAATGGAAATCCTGTGCGACTTGATAGGATGCAATGAAAACCAAGCAGCACGTACCTGTGACATTCTCGTCAAGAAGTGTAGCCTGAATATAATCACAAAGGAATATCAAGCAAATTCATATTTAGAGACATTCCTTAAAATAATTAGACTGTAATTTTCAAAAGCATTAAGCTACTGAAAGTCAAGGAAAAGCTGAGAAACCGTTCAGAATGAAGGAGATTAAAGAAATATATGATATTTAAATTCAGTATGTGATTCTGAAGTGGACACTTTCCCTATTAACAAACATTAGTGAGGCAGTTGGTAAAATGAACAGGCTGTAAAGATCAGATGATAGTAATGTATCAATGAAAATTTCCTTATTATATTGGCCCCATTATGGTTATGTAGCGAAATGTCCTTTTATTTATAGAAAATACACCCTGGCACCATATCTAAGGTTTGTAAAAAGTTATAGTTTAAGAGAAGATTAATGGTCAGAAGCTATCTCTGTCTAATGATGAATTCCTCTAGTACACAAAATTTGCTGAAGAATAGTCTGGGGGCTGCTAGAATGAAAAAAAAGGTATCTAACTCAAGACAATATGAAATGTTAAACATGTTAAAGCAACTAAAACAAAAATACATTGACCATTAAAATTTCTACAAAGCACTTCCATTTTCATATTCAAACTTGTGAAATATAGTTTTATAATTTAAAAACTAATTAAATGTATGGAAACTAAATCCAATAAAACTTACATTCCTTTTAAAAGTTATTGATTAAACTTACTAATAATAAATTTCACATATTCCCATTTTAATAAAGTATGACACTTTCATACAAGTTAATTTTTCAGCATATATGTCTATTTTTTACAATTTGGATAACAAATATATTTTGCCTAACCTTAGACAACACCCCTTATGAAAAGATTATCACAAATTCAGTTGTATTTACCCTCTGTGAGGAAAACACAGCGAAGTGGAAATTTCACTTATGTCCCAATAACATTCCAGAAGTCAATCAACAGCAGTACTGGTACAAATTATTTTCTCTACGTTTTCTCTAAATTTTGAAAAACTAGGAAAAATTAAATGAATTCCATGGAGAATATTATGATTTTCATTATTTAGAAGTGCATTTCAAAGGAAGAATGGGTGATCTGAGGAGGGAGAGCTCGCCTTCATCAGCAAAGCCAAATTAAAAGTTTGATTATATAAGTGCAAGCACAGCAATAAAAAGGGTCTTTGCCATTCAAGGTGACTTGCATTCTCCTCTACATAAACAGAATAAAATTTAGGGGAAATAATAAAGAAAAAAAGAAAGTGAGTGAAAGACTAGAGAACAGCCATTCAATCCTGGCTTCTGGAAGAAAAATCGTATGACAAGCCCAAGGGCAATTAAAAATCTTCCAGCCTAGCTTCCTGGGGAGCCTGCCAATAGGCAAAGGCTAAAGCTAGAAAAACTGCCTTCACAGCTTGACATCAGAACTCAATGAGGGCTGTTAGGGGTTTAGTGGTGACCTAACGTTCTGACCTTCTCTACAAAAAAGAAGGGAAATTTAGGAAGAAGTTGGAATGTAGATTGATACATTTATGATCTACACATACATGGTCCTCACAAGTCACTCTACATGGATATATCAATGGTATATACTCTTGACACATTAGACACAATTACAGAAGTTCAGAAGAAAGTCTATTTTATGCAAACTTGGCTTAAATCTCTGGAATTAGGTATCTCAAATATTAGGTACCTCAAATATTAATGTTCTATTTGGTGGTAAACAAATAATACATTCATATTATTTTATTTTTTCAATATGTTTTAAGTTTATTCCACTGCACTAGTACTCTCCCGAATCCTATGTCAATTACCATTTTGTTAATATTAATTTGCCTCAATTATGTTTCATTTTGTTTAAGGTAAAATAGTTTTGTGTTTTTATTTTCAGAAGGTTATTTAACATTCCAGGGTTTCCTTTAATGGGTTCCTGCAACACCTAATATAGTATTTGGCATAAAAGGGGCACTCAGTTCAGCTTACTGGTAAAGTTAAAACAATTACTACATAAAGAAACTTATATTCTTGAAATATAAAAATTATTTGAAATTTTCTTCCTGATGATCTTGACTTTACCAGAGACAGACTGCACCAACAGATCAGAAGACAGAGGAATTTGGGAGTGCTTCTTATTTGAAACACATGGATTATTATATTCTATTCTCTTTTATCACTATTATAATGCAGATTTCTGTAAACACAAAATTACTGAATAGAAATGGAAAGAAACAAGTACCACTCATCCTACAGTCTTTATGAAATAGAATTGCTTATGTTGAGTATTTTGAAAAACCTTTCAGAGCACACACACATCTAGAAAGAGGACTTACTGAACCAAAGTTAAGGAAAACAGTATACAAGGTAGAAGCAACCTCAGAAGGATGGGGAGGTGCAGGTGTAGCAGAAAGGAAGACTATATAAAAGGAGAATGTCAGAGAATAGCATTAAGTGAAATACAGGCAACTGAAATCTTTACCAATAATAATTTCTTGATGGTTCAAATTTTCATTTCCAACTTTTCACAAAATAAGGATTTCCCCTATCCCTACATCTTTTATTTAAGTTTCCTTTAGGTATCTGCCCTCCACAGTGGCTTTGGCTTTTTAATATACCCATTAGGTGATATATTAAAACAAATAGAAGAACCCACATGGTCAAATAGATGTTGGTGTTTAAAGGCTATTGCTGGGAAGGAGAGCTGAAAATACTGGAAGGCTACTTGGGATGTTGCTGATATTCTGAATTAATGGAATACAAGCCTTGTTCGACTTGGTAAAAAGTTGATCCCTATAGCTTTAAAGATACCATGGGTATAAAAGAAGTATTCTATGATGCTGCACACTAAATAATTCTGCTTCCAGGCTTCTTATTTCACTCTCCCAGGACTCAAGGGACCACTCAATCATGAGATGGACATACATGAACATACTCTGTTGCATAGATTCAATATTGAAATATTTAGAAATAGGGTTAAAATTAATTGAATATATGGAATTCTAGTATCTGTAATGTTTTCCTACATGCCAAATTTATCCCAAAGGTATTACATTTTTCATGATTTTATCAACAAATTCATTTATATTAGTATTTCAAAAAATTACTTTGTATTTTGAGTGCACTGAAATAAATTTCAAGGACTTTTGGTCGTTTCTTTTCTGATTCTGAACGAAAAGATAACAGAGGCAGTATTTAGCATGTACATCCTAAGTGCATTTTATTACCATTGGTAATATAGCTGAATGTGGTTATGTGCTAGGTGCTTGAGGAATAAACAGAACTACATACAGCTGGCAATTACATCAAAGAAACTACAGACTGTTGTGTTTAATCAGTTATATAAGAGATATATTTTTCAATGAAAAATTACTAGAGCCAGCATCAAGATATTTATGACTATAAAAACAGCAAATAAAATGTCCTCAGAAACAAGCAACTGTTCAAGGTACTCTTTGTGGTAAATTTGTTGTGATATGCTGTTGAGTAAGGATAAACAAGCTAACAAATGGGAAAACATGTATTTTACTAAATGTCACTCGCATGAATTAAACTTTCACAAATACCCTAATAAACCAATTCAATTAGGAGGAGTTTCACATGTTTACAATTCGCTTGAGGTACAACTAGACGGCCCTCTTAGGAATGAAAATGTCACATTTTGATCATTTTCTGGTGGATATTTAAAAGAATTTAGACATACAAAATTTATCTTCAATTTTTTTTCTTCATTGACATTATAAAATACAGCTTACATAATAGCTCAGTAATGAAGGTATTAAAAATTGAGGTTTAGTGTAAATTTGAATAATACATAATTATCTATGCTCTAATCTAGAATATTTGATAGTCTTCATTTTGTTTTTAAAGAACTAAAAGTTTTTGGGGTGCCTGGGTGGCTCAGTCAATTAAGCATCTACCTTCAGCTCAGGTCATGGTCCCACGGTCCTGGGATCTAGCCCCACATCTGGCTCCCTGCTCAGAGTGGAGTCTGCTCCTCCCTCTCCCTCTGGCCCTCCCCCCTCGCTCACACGCTCTTTCTCTCAAATAAATAATCTTAAAAAAAATAAAGATATTAAAAGTTTTAAATTATAAAAACTATTCTTTTAATGTTTGTTAGGTAGTTTTAAAACTATTTAATTTGAGATAATTGTAGATTCACATTCAGTTCTAAGAAATAATACAGAGAAAGATACATCTTACATAGCTACAGTAAGATAATACAACCAGGAAATTGACATTGATACAATCCACCATCCATGTTTGCATTTTACCAATTTTAATTTATGTGTGCACGTGTGTGTGCATGTGTGTGTTCACTATTGTGCCATTTTATTTTACATGTAGAATCCTATGACTGTCACCATACTGAATAACAGTTTCATCACAAAGATGCCTGTGGTACCCTTTTATAGCCACATCCGCCTCTCTCCTTTTCCCTAACCCCTAGCAATCACTAATTTTTGTTCTATACCTCTATAATCCTATCATTTCAAGAATGTTATATAAATTTAATCATATAATTACATACTGTATTTCGAGACTGGCCTTTTTTACTCAGCATAATTCTGCTGAGATTCAAACAAGTTTTGTGTTATCAAACCTTTTTTTTTTTTTGCCAAGTAGTATTCTATGACATGGATTTATAGCAGAGATCACTTAACCATTCACCTACAAGAATTTAGTCATCATATTACTACATACAGGCCCTGGATACAAACTCATAATGATGATTTAGTAGTGCTGATCTCCCGTTTTTTTTTTAAGATTTTATTTATTTATTTATTTGAGAAAGAGAGCACAGGCAGAGGGACGGACAGAGAGAGAGGGAGCAGCAGACTCCTTGCTGAGTGGGGAGCCTGACATGAGGCTCAATCTCAGGACTCTGAGATCATGACCTGAGCTGAAATCAGATGCTTAACTAACTGAGCCACCGAGGTGGACCTCCCTTTCATTTCTGATATTAGTTATTTGTGTGATCGAGAGAGAGAGAGAGAGAGAGAAAGAGAGATTTGTTGGTTAGCCTGGCTAGAGGCTTCATTATTTTTATTTATTATTTCAAAGAAGTATCTTTTGGTTTTGTTCATTTTCTCGACTGTTTTCATCTTTTCAATTTTATTGAATTGTGACTCTATTATTTCCCTCCTTCTGGCTACTTTGGGTTTATTTTGCTCTCCTTTTTCCGTTTTCTTAAGTTAGGAACTTAGATTATTGACGTGAAACCCTTCCTCTTTTCTATTTTTAAAGATTTTATTTATTTGTTTGAGAAAGAGTGTGAGAGAGAGAGCATGAGAGTGGGGTGAGGGGCAGAGGGAGAAGCAGACTCCCCACTGAGCTGGGAGCCTCATGTGGGACTTGATTCCATGACTCCAGGATCATGACCTGAGCTGAAGGCAGATGCTTAATCAACTAAGCCACTCAGGTGCCCTCCTCTTTTCTATTGTAAACATATAATCTTATAAATATTCTTCTCAGTACTGCGTTAATTGCACCCTAAATATTTTGATATATTATATTTCAATTTCTGTCAGTACTGTAATTCCCATTATTTTAAAAAGGAAATACATACACCGCCCGCCCCCCCAAAAAACAGAAAACAAAACAAACAAACAAAAAAGCAATCCCACAGTATATCAGGTGATATAGTTACTGAATACAAAAAGAAATTGCCCTCTGTTCTTCTCAAAAATAGTTAATGATGAGGCAGCCTGAAGGTTTTTTCCCTAGTCGTGTAAAAAATGAATTGCCATATGAACATGTATATAATGCTATTTTAACAGGAGGGCCAATATAAAGGTTTCATTTAACATTTCCTGTATTAATGATCCTTATTCTAGGCCATGAGGGTGAAGTGGTTTTTCTGCAAGGTTGAATGGAGTATGTCCATTCTACCTAAGTGGTCAGAAACTGGAGAAATAAGTACACAGCGGGTCACAGAGTCACATGACTATATTGTGAGTAAATCTAGTCAAATTTCAACTGATCAGCTGAACTTCATAAGCTCCCATTCTGAAAGGTGAACATGTGCTGCATATTAGATTAAATTCAGAGTAAGAACCCAGTCATCTCCGTGAAGTCTATGTATGTCCACATTCTTAGTGTACAAACATGTTGGTAATGGCTATATGTTTCTTTACAAAGACCAGGACAAAGATTTACCTGACTGAATACAGAACTTTGGTCTAGCCCAATGGTGTTAATTTATTCATTTGTGCAATTTGCTTTAGAGGTGGGCTTGTGATGAACTAACTTGTCAGTAAGACACATGAGAAGTCTTTTGAAGAGTCTTCTGTATAAAATCTTTCTCCTTGATAAAAAGATGGGGCCTTTTGGAACACCTGGGTGGCTCAGTTGGTTAAGCATCTGCCATTGGCTTGGGTCATGATATCAGGGTCCTGGGATCGAGTCCCATATCAGGCTCCCTGCTCAGTGGGGAGTCTGCCTCTCCCTGGGCCCCTCCCCACCACTCATGCTCTTTCTCTCTCCCTCTCTGTCTCAAATAAATAAAATATTTTTTTAAAAAAAAAGATAGGGCCTTTGCATTCTGACTTGTATGCTAATACTTAAGACACCATACATACTAAGAGGTTTCTGTAGCTCCTCCTCCTCCTCCTCCTTCTCTTTCTTCTTTAAAATCACAAGACAGCCATAAGATAAAGCAAAGTTGACAGAGTCCTACAGAATTTCGCATGGCCTGTTTTTAGACTTTATGTTAAATGAAATAATTAAATGTTCTTACTGTTAAAATAACTTTTACTGACACATTATATTGCTAGAGGCTTAAAGCACATAAACTGATACATACTAGCAGATCTTCTGCTCTTTTTCAATTTTAACTTTTCTCAAAAGAAAAATGATGAAATTAGAATGTCATTTCATAGTTTATGAAAAATTTTTATTTTACAACTTAAGATACTCAGTGTATATGCTATTAAATATAAGATGCAATCAAGCCAGCAGATGGAACATATAGAACTATATCCTGTTCTACCCTGAACCCTGAACAACCAAAAATTTCAATTTGAAAAAAAACTCTACAAAACAAAAATACATGGCACGCTCTATCCCAGAATGATTTTCTAGGAAAATACATACATTCGATTTATTTGAGAAAACCTCAATACACCAATTACCATGGGAAAACTGAAAAGCTAGTAAAACTGATTTATCAGTGTGCCTGTTAAAAATGGAATTCATAGCATAACAATTCTCTACTCAAAACTTTCCCATCATTTCCCACTCCATTCATGGTAAAAAACAGACTCATACTGTGGGTCTTCAGGACCCATTAACTAGCCTTATATCATCTCCTACTATAGTCCATATTATTCCTTCTGTCACAAACACAACTGACCATCTTGCCATTCCCAATGCCAGTAACAGTCCCATCTCAGGGCATTCACATTTGCTATTCCCACTGCCTGGAATAATCTTTCCCATTATAACATCTTGTTTCACTTCCTCAATTCTTAGAGGTCTTCCTTAAAATTTCACTTTTTTAATGAACTCTTCTATGGCTATCCTATTTTTATGTGTACCCTAACCCTAATCCTCTCCCCTTTACCATTTGTTTCTTTATATTTCCCAAGATACAGCATACAAGACTTCTGTCTTGTTTACTCATTGAATTCCCACTAATTCATGAATTCTATGAAGGCAGAGAATTCACTGCTATACTCCCACATGTCTAAAACTATGCCTGCAACATACTCCTGTTCAATAATTGTTTACTGAATAAGCAAATTAACTAATCACCTGTCCCAATGGTTAAGAATGAGCCATCTGGTGCCAGATGTTTGGGTTAAAATCCTTGTTCAGCCAATTTATGGCTGTGTTATATAGGGAAACTTATTTAACTTCTCTGTGGTTTAATTCAGTCATCTATAAAATTAAGAAAATAGTATTTATCACAAAGGAGTTGTTAGGAAGATATCAATAAATATTTTTCACAATGCTTGGCACACAGGAAGTCCTAGAATGTTAGTTGTTACATACTTTTTGTTATTTTATTGCCCTATAAATATAAGACTAGGATTATCATTAGAGATGTATTTACTAAATTATGTACATTGGTAATTTGGGGGGCTTGGTGGTAAAAGACATATTTTACATATTTCTGCATTGCTCAGGTAAAAATAATTATAAAAAATGTATGTATCTATATATAATGTTTCTATATATATGTATTTACCTATCTAGTGTTTATATTATTATATTATTATTTATATTATATTATATCCGCCTTCAGCTCAGGTCATGTTTCCAGGGTCCTGGGGTCAAGTCCCACATCTGGCTCCCTGCTCCGCGGGGAACCTGCTTCTCCCTCTGCCTGCTCTGCCTTCCACTCCCCCTGCTGTGCTCTCTCTCTTTCTGTCAAATAAATAAATAAAAATCTTTAAAAAAACAATTATTCTATTAATTCTACTCATTACTTTCCACCAAGAAGTGATTACAGATATATTATTTTTCACATCTTCCATGGTCCTCTGGTGAGGCTGATTTATGATTCCTTTACTGCCCCAAAGGTCCAACTCTAACATCTGAGAGTTTTATTCCTTGGGGCTTTCCTTCTCAACTTCCCAGGCAGCCTGCTTCTCATTTGCTACACAGCTGTGTGGTGGCACTTCTATTAAGAATATAGACCCATAGCTCTCAAAACCAGCAATATACTCAATGAAATTTTGAAGCTCTCATAGACTCACTTAGTGTTTTCCCCCCAAGAAATCCATGATATTTCACTTTAATCAGCATGTAAATTCCTTTACTAAATCCTTGTCATGACTGAAAATCATTTGTTATATTTCAGTAATCTCAAAAGAAGTAAGAGGAAAGTAATGTAAATGTTTTGGAAAAGTGTTTTTGTTTCTTATTATAAGAATAACAAATAATTATTGAAAACTCTGGAGTAAAAACACAAAGATAGAAATAAAAAACATTCAGATTATCATTTTAAAAAAATATAAATTGTACAGCAATTAACATTTGTATATCTTAAGATTTTTATATAACTGTGCATTAACCTATACTATATATGCATATGTATATACACACACATTTACAAACATCTATGTGTACATATATCTTATGTGTTTGCATTTCTTTTTTTTTTTTTAATTTTATTTATTTATTTGGCAGAGAGAGAGAGACAGCCAGCGAGAGAGGGAACACAAGCAGGGGGAGTGGGAGAGGAAGGAGCAGGCTCCCAGCAGAGGAGCCTGACGTGGAGCTCGATCCCAGAACGCTGGGATCACGCCCTGAGCCAAAGGCAGACGCTTAACGACTGAGCCACCCAGGCGCCCCCTGCATTTCTATTTTTAAATCTACATCTGTATATTCATACATATAAACACTACATAAGTGTGAGGATACACACAAACACACTAATATTGTAAATTTACACTCTAAAATAAATGTATCAGTTTACATGCCCAAAGAACTATCAAAATGGCCATATTCATTTCATTCTCAATTATTTTCTCACTCTTCTCCCTTCCCTTCTCCTTCTATTTTCTCCTCCTCCTCCTCCCTTTCCATTTCCCTCATTTTAACCAAAAAGGGAATAACATAAATCACATTAAAGTATACTTTCTTTTAAAACTGTAACTTAAAATTATCATTATGTTTTCAGCCATTTGTAGTTTTTCTTATTTTGTGAATAGCATTTTTATCCCACTTTATATCAAATTAGTAGCTTTATACGGTCTTATTTCAATTTTCTTTAACGATGTTGTTTGGACTGAATTGCATCTTTCCCACCCCAAATTAATATGTTGAAGTCTTAATCTCCAGTCTGGCAGAGTGTGACTGTACCTGGAGATAAGGTCTTTGAAAGATATGATTAAGTTAAAATGCGGTCATTAAAATGGGCCTTAATCCAACCTGACAGATGTTGTAAGAAGGACACTGACATGAAAAGAGGAAAAACTATGTGAAGACAAAAAGAGAAGATGAACATCTACAAGCAAACACAGAGGCCTCAGAAGAAACCAATTCTGAAAACACTCTGTTTTGGACTTCCTCTCCAGAATTGTGAGAAAATAAATTTTGTTCAAGCCACCCAGTCTGTAGTACATCTTAATGACAGCCCTAGAACACTAAGGCAGGAGTTAATCACCTTTTTCCTCAATATATGTTGAAAATAGATTTTCTAGTTTGTCATTTGGTCTTTGTAAGTAAACTTTTTTTGAAATGTGACTTAACACCAGAAAAGTACAACATCATAATTGTATAGCCTCATGAATTTTCTCAAAAGGAGTAGACCTGGATAACCACTCCCAAGTCAGGAATTAAATCATTAACACCCAGAATTCACTCTCATTCTTCCTCTGATCACTACCTACCTCCAAATGTAGAACACCCTGTCTCTATTAACTAGACATGAGTCACAAGGCATGTGTATGTTCAGCTTTAGTAGATATTGCCAACTGGTTTTCCAAAGTCCAAGAAAATATAGTCACATATGAGAGCTCCATTTGCTTTACATTCATGACAACACTAGGTAATGCCAGTCTTTGCTCTAGCCATGTGTCTTTTCTTCATTCTAGCCATTCTACTTTGTCTGTAGTGATGAAGTTTTAAATCTCATTCGTCTGTTAAGTGTGAGACCGAACATTTTTTTCAAATCCTTTTTATTAACTCTACTTCCTTCTGTATGGCACCCTTGTCCATCAGTGTTAGCCATGATTTTATTGCTTCATCTTGTCTTTTTCTTACTGATTATAATGGTTCTTAATATTATTGGAAATATACCTCATTTGTTATCCACATATATTACACACTTCCATATTTCACTTGCCATTAAATGTTTTACTGTCTTTAAATAAACAGAACTATTTTAGGTAGCCACTTTAATCATATATTTCTTTTATAGTTAATGTTCTTTACATCTTTTTTAAGAAAGCTTTGGCATATCACAAGGTCAAGAAGTTGTTCCTCTGTGTTTATCTTCTAGAGTGTTTTGTTTGGTTTTTTCTATTTGTTTTTAGATCTTAAAACAGCTAGCAATTTTTTAATTTTTAATTTTACAATTCAAGATTACTTTTTTTTTCAGATAAATATTCAGTTCATCCAGTATCGTTTACATTTTTTTTGTTACTGCATTGTAGATTCACCTGTGTCATAAACTATATCCACATAGTCATAATTCTTTTTCTAGGTTTTCTATGCCCTCTCATTAATCTATTCCTGAACAAAAGCCAAGCTGGTGGATATTCTTTCAGTTTTTCACTATCTGAAAAGATCTTTACTTTGTCCTCATTTTTGAAACATGTGTTTCCTAGGTTTAAATATCAGGGCTAGCAGTTATTTTTGGACCTTCAAATATGTCATCTCCTTTTCTTTTGGCTCCCTTTGTTTCTTTTGAGAAGTCAACAGTAAGTTTTATTGTCCCTAATCAGAAGATAATGTTTTCATTAGGTTGACTATATTATGATTATTATTCATTCCACTATAATTGTATTTTGGAAACAACTTGGAAACTTTAAGGAGGGAAAGAGAGTAGCATTAAATATGACACCAGAAAAAAACAAACGTACATACATAACCCAATATTATTTATGCAAACTATGATAAACTACCACATATCACAAACTATCACATATAGTCACCCTAACTATAGAACTCAGGTAGGTTTTCTTTACATTACTGGAGTTCTTAGTTTTTCCTGAATCTGGCTGAATGACCCCTTCTCTCCACAGCCTTTACAGTTCAGATTATACTTAAGCTAAAATTCTTTCAACTATCACCTGTTTGTTCTTTTATTTTCTGTATTTTCCATTTGTTTGACTTTCTATGTTCCAGATTAGGTGTTTTCTATTGGCCTATTTTCCAATTCACTATTCATCTCCTTAGCTCTGTTCTTTCTAGTGTTAAGCTCATCTACTGAGCTCTGAATTAGCGGTATTGTATTGTTCAGCTCTAGAATTGTCACTGTGTTGTGTTTTTTTTTTTTCCTTAGAGCCCAGTTCTCTGGAATCATTGATTTTGCTAAATATAATAATTACAGGGTTTTTTTAAAAGCCTGTATTTTTATAAACTGCATGTGAATAACAATGTAGATCTCTTTTTATTTTTCATTTGTCGATTCTGTTTCTTTGTATGCATGGTGATTTTTCATTAAACACCAAATATTTTGTTTGCAAAATTAAAAAATCTCTTTTTAAAAATCTCTACATCTTAGATAATCTTATCTACATCTGGAAAGTTTATGTTAGTTTATGACTATCAGTAAGTTTTGATGTCGATAAGCTTAAATTAAATCAGAAATTGAATCAGAGTTGTATTTTCAGGCCTTTTTCTGATTTGCTCTAATCCTAGGCTATATCCCTTCACTTGTACCAGGTGAGGGTCTGGAATATTGACAAGAGCTCTGTATCCTGGGAAGGTCGTGAAAAATGTTTTTATCTCTAGAAACATGTGACTGCCAGGAGCTGTGCTTGCTTTAAGCTGTCCTCATGCCTTTTTATCCTTTCACCCTGCAGCATTTATGTATGTGCAAGTGACTCAAAGAGAGGAGTAGTACAGTGTATGAGACTTACTTCTCTATGCTTCACTTCTCTTAAGGATCCTGATTCCTCAAGGCATGGCTACCTTGCCATCTCAGAACTCTAAACTGTTCTCTCTTCAGTCTTAGGAGATTACCAAAAGATTTCTCAACTCCTGCTCTCTGTAACTGTCTTCTCGACTTCTTAGCCATGTGCCACATATTCTTTGTGAACTGGCAAACAGTTTTATAGGAAATATAGCTTAAGATGTCAGGCTTACCACAGAGATTGTCTTTTCTTAATAGGATTTTGGAACATAATATTCTCATTTCCTTGATGATTCTTAGATGCCCTTAATATTAATAAATTATTATGACCTTGCAACTATTCATTATAAAATATAAAATAATGTATTGGACTTTATTAATCACATTGATTCTAAATGTGTGACATTTAAGACAGAATGGTTCAAACATTATAATCAAGTTGACTTTATTCTTATAATTGATTATAAGAATATAAGAATAATATGATTTTCAAAATCATACCAATTTTTTTGGTTGTGACTTCTAGTTTTTATTGATAATTTCTTGGAATTTGTAAAATTTTTAAGTATTTTTAGATTTTATCATCAAAGTTTTCTTTGTCTTTAACCAATTATTTCTTGACTAAAATTCCCTTCTGTGTGTATACAGCTTTACTTGCTTTAGAATTCTACTGATTGCTGTTCTAATATTGACAAGTTGCTTTTGGGGTCAAATGTATAGCTCCACTCTACAGTTCTTTATCACACTACACTTTAGGTTAGTTCTACTCTTTCTTGAAATCCGTATCTTTATCTGTCTTATGATTTTTGCTTCTTCTGCTGCAGTAATTTTATAAATGTAAAGAGTAGTCATCTCACAAAATACAATGAGGAAATAAGATCTCCTATTCCTAAAATTATCTTGAACTGTCCTAATATACAACTGGAAACTTATTAGGACATAGGATTCAAGTTTCAACACCATTTTTAAACAATTTTAATACAATGTAGTTAACATATAGTGTTATATTAATTTCAGGTATACACTATAGTGATCCAACAATTCCATAAATTACTCAGTGCTCATCAACATAAGTATACTCGAGTGCCTGAGTGGCTTAGCCGGTTAAGTGTCCAACTCTTGACTTTGGCTTAGGTCATGATGTCAGGGTGAGACTGAGCCCTGCATTGGGCTCCGCACTCAGTTCAGAGTCTGCTTATCCCTCTCCCTCTGCTCCTAACCCCCTCCAATTCATAAAATTTTAAAAATAAAAAAAAGATAAGTGTACTCCTCCCTTCACCTATTTCACCCATCCCCCTACCCACCTCCCTTCTGGTAACCACCTGCTTGTTCTCAAAGGTAAGAGTCTGGGTTTTTTTGGTTTACCTCTCTCTTTCTTCCCCTTTGTTCATTTTGTTTTGTTTCTTAAATTCCACATATGAGTGAAATCATATGGTTTTTACCTTTCTCTGACTGGCTTGTTTTGCTTAGCACTATACTCTCTAGATCCATCCACATTACTGGAAATAGCAAGATGTCATTCTTTTTATGGCTGAATAATATTCCATTGTGTCTCTGTGTGGACATGCATGTGTGTATCACATACAGAGATACACAGCAGTATGTACATATATATCACATCTTCTTTATCCATTCCTCTATTGATGAATACTTAGGTTGCTATGACATTATAAATAATGCTGCAATAAACATAGGGGTGCATATATCCCTTCATTGCACATTCTTGCTTCCTTTGTTGAAGATTAATTGATAATATAATCGTGGGTTTATTTCTGGGCTTTATATTCTTTCCACTGATCTATGTGTTTAATATCATTTTTGTCTCAGAAGTTAAAATCTTGTAATTTCTGACATCTGTCCCCATGAATCTAGATCCCTCTTTTCCTCTCTAGATGTTATAATCTTCTCTTTGCCTGATTCATTAATTTTACCACAATGTGTGTGGTTATACTTAGTAGAGATTGTTTTGTTTCATAAATCCTATTAAACATAGAGTAAGATGCATTCTCAAATCTTAAGATTTTGTCTATCTTCAGCTTCGTTCAATATTCATTTATTTAGTTATTTCATTAAAACTATGGTGCCCTGATGAACACCAAATACACCCCTATGTAGGACTATTATGGATGCATACTGCTTTGTGCTTTTTAAAAAACAGATCTATTAATGGAATGGTAGTAAAGATATGAGGTGAGTCCTTCCTCAAGAAGATACCTGAAAATGTGAACAAATGAAATAAAAATACCCATTGTCTGAGTAACTTAGAGACACATGTTCATATATCAAACACACTTCTATTCAGGTAAGCCATTTCAATCTCTAAGATAGCGTCTATTACCTTCATCAATGTATCTGTAAGTATTCTTTCAAATGTAACAAAACTTTTATATTATTTCTGTAATATTACCATATTGAACTTACTTGCAGAAGTTCAAAATTATATTTAATAAGTTTACACAAACTGTCAAAATATGAAGAGATATGTTACTTATTGTCCTAACATGTTCATAATAGTTAAACATTTATGAGTTAAAATATTAAAAACACATTTTCCTCTTATGAAAACAAATTTTTAAATTTCCTTTTGGAAATATTACACTTACTTATTACTATTTGTACTTATACAAGACATATTCATTTCCTAGGGCTGACATAACAAAGTACCACAAAGGGGGTTGCTTAAAACAACAGAAATTTATTGTCTCACAGTCCTGGATTCTAGAAGTTCAAAGTCAAAGTGTCAGCAGGACTATGAAACCTCTAGGAAAGAATCCTACCTTTCCTCAGCTAGCTCTGGATTTTGTTGGCAATCCTTGGCATTCCTTGGTTTGTAGATGAATCATCCTAATCTCTGCCTCCATTATCATAGGGCCGTATTTTCTCTTTGTGTTTCTCTGTGTGTCTCTTCTCTTCTAATAAGTATAGGAGTCATCTTGGATTAAGGACCCATTCCTTTTTTTATTTTTTTTTTAAGATTTTATTTCTAAGCAATCTCTACACCCAATATGGGGCTTGAACTCATGGCCCTGAGATCAAGAGTCATACGCTCCACTGACTCAGCCAGCCAGGCACCCCTAAGGAACCACTGTTAAGATAAATTCAACTCAACTAATTACATTTTCAATAACTCTATTTCCAAAAAAGGTCACATTCTGAAGTCCTGAGAGTTAGGACTTCAACATATATGGGGGAGGGGGCACATTCAACTTATAACACAAGGAAAAACTGTATAATATTTTAGAATAAATAATTTCAAAAATGACATGGGGTGCCTGGGTGGCTCAGTCGGATGGTGTCTGACTCATGATCTCAGCTCAGGTTTTCCTCTAAGGGTCCTGAGTTCAGGCCCCCTGCATTGGGTCACTGGGCTCCACATGGGGCATGGAGCCTACTTAAAAAAAAAAAAAAAAAAAAAAAAAAAAAGAGGACACACAATCAATTATGTAAAGCCAAAATTACCAAACAACAGAATCTCAAAATCTTACAGTGTCTCAAATAGCTAAGCTAAATTTGAACCCTTTTGGTTAATTAAATTATTACCATTCAATGTGATCAAGGATAGCAGATTAATTGGCAAATTAATGCTGTTTTAGTGATTAGATAGAACTAAAACTTCATGTTAAAAACAGAGCAAAGAGAGACATTCCAGTTATCTTGAACAGTTGACATTTTGTACCTTTAGTGTGAAGTTATTATGACAATGTTGTCCATAAAGTATATATATCAAAGATACTGAAAAGAAGTGTCTGATTAATGATAATTCAGCAAAACAGTATTTGTCTTTTATGAGTCTCAAACTGATTTTATTCTCTTCCCATTGCCCCTTCCCCTTATTCTTTTGTCTAGAAGAGTCTCAAATTTTTGTTGGTAAGTACCATATAAGGACCTTATGAAATTTCTGGGCTCAGCACACAAAGGCTCTGACTGAGTAACAGATCTGGAACATGATACAAGTATTTAACATCTTTAACTTTCACTCCCCCTCTACCTCTATGATTCTAATCCAGGTATATTACACATTATACTTTGAGAAACACTACTTTTTTGTTAGTAGGAGTTAAATAGTATTTTTTTAACGTCCTATATTCTTTTAAATTTTAAACATTTTCTATCAATTTGTAGATGTTTTTTTCAGTTGATTTTGCTTTCTGATACTAGAATTTTGATCTATCCATGAGATTTCTTGAGGTTACTAAAACTCCCTGGATTTTAAAAAGATCAAATGTATACAGATTACCAAATGGGTGGGCCTCCTTCAGTTAAATGAATAATAAATTTCACTCATTCTCATTACTACTTTCAAGACTACAATGTAAAATATCCCTTTCTATACCTGGATGATATGGAAGGCAAATCCTATAGCTTCCCAGGAAAAACTGGGCATTAGAACAGTTCCTCCATTGTGTATTAATAATCCCAGTGATCTAAATCCAAACTTCAAGCTCATTTTCCAATTTAAAGTTTCTCTCTCTTCCCCCTATTCAGCTCAAGCAGTCAGGGACATCTGCAATAGAGAAACTGGATGCATTCTGCCTTTTTCCTGTTTTCGTCTTGTTTTGTACTTTACTCCTCTGCTCATTATGCTGTTACAAATTCCTCCACACGGGGACTGATGAAGAGAGATGAAGTAAGGAGACAGAGAGGTGTCAGGTGGCTCTTCCAGTTCTCATAGTTCACCATCCAATGGCTTCTACTGCTGGGGTCTCTCTACTTCAATGGGTGCCTCTCTCTGAAACAGTATTCAAAAGTGGCTCTAGCTTTACTACTGTCACTTGCCTCTTGCCCCAATTCTAGAAGTACAGGGTACTCCTACTATGTCACTAACCTTTCTCTGCTATCACAAATACCTTTAGCCAGACTTACCTTTTTGGTTTTTCCAGATAAGACTGAAAAATGGGGTCTTTATTCCTTCTAAGTCTAGGAGCCCTCGAACAATTTATTTTAAGAACTTTCTTACCCATTCCACTTTTGTGGCAATGCAAGTGGGATTAAGCTGTTTTACAGCTCAGCAATAACTGTTCTGGGATTAAGATGTTATTCTGCACTCCTGGTAAATACTCCCTTGAATACACCTGCTTTTCCCACAGAGGTATAATAATGCATAAATCATTCCAACAATTCTCTTCACAGGAATTCTCATTCACTCTCTCTGATCAACCTCCTGCTTTTCAAAGACATAGGCTAAATACTGATTGAAGAAGTGTCATTGATTTGTTTTTGAGTCCTTTAATGCAAATAGCTTAGCATCTCCCATTTGAACTCTGAGAAATTTGATGGGTTTTTCCCCCAATTGACTTGCCTCTGCCAGGAATCTAAGTCAAGTTGTACTCTCCTTTTTAACATCCAAGTGTAGGGGATTCATCTAAACTATACCGTCTGTTAAGAAGTATCAACAGAACAAGCTGTACAGATTGCACAAAGTGCCTCAGTTCTGATAATTTGAGCTGCATCTCCTGCCTACTGGGACAAGGGGCAGGTCCTAAGCTGCACAGGTTTCTCTCAATCTTATTTAAGGTGAAAATTAGTAGTTGTATGTGGGATGAGAGCTGAAAAGAGTAACTCTAAATCTGGGGGAAAGATCCAATGGAAAAGAGCAGAGAAGTCAAATTATGAAACTGAAAGAGTGACCACAAAACCAAAAGCATGTGAGCCAAGGAAAAGCAAAACAGGTAAGATAAAAGAAGATATGGTACAATTCCAAGGAAATGTGTTGGCTTCTATTCACTCCCAAGGTGCCTCTACAGGAAGCTAACACTGGCTAAGGCATACACAGGTAGCTTTGTGTGTTTCTCAAGATTTTCAGAGCTTTTTTTTTCTCTCTCTCTCTTTTCAGAAAGTTTGTGTATGCTTAGCTATTTATTTGTCAAAGCACCATAAAATAAAACCTGAATTTATTATTTCCATTGTATCAAATCTTTAGAATGTGCTAATCTCTCTAAATATCAAGGTACAAACTGAAACAGCATTTATATGACTCTATTGCTTTAACACATCACCTATTTTAAGGACATAGTATTAAGTGAGGATTTTCCATTTCTGCCGTACCTTTTTACAGTACAATTTTATTTTAGCTTGAGGGGAAAAAAAAGAAACAGAAATTCATAACATTGTCCTTCTTATTAAGCTACTCTTTGGTTTGGCAAATTTAAAAAAATCATTTTTTTCAAAATTATTTTAATCTCATGACTTTTAAGGCTATTTAAAAATTTGATAGTGTATTGTTTGCTCTGACTGAGTTTAATTAACACATTTTCTTCTATGTCAAGCAATCTCTCTGCTGGAAAACAACTTTTTCATTAGTGATTCTAAGTCTTTCCTAATTACAAACAATGTCTTTCTATATAGCTATATCCACGCATCTCTGTTTTTCTCTCAATTTAAGTTAACCACATGTGTTTCTCTGAATCCCACTTCTCCCCTCAAATTGATTTTTGTATCATATTCAAGTTGATCTTACATTTCTATGATAGGTGAAGCAGGAACAGTATAAATGACACTCTGAATACTTCAGAGAGATTTTTAATATTTCTGAAGACTTTAGTGTAAACATCAGATGGATCTTACAGCTGATACTTGAGGCATCATTATTGATGGAGGAGGGAAGAACTCTGAACTCTTAGACTTTGAGCTGCTTTGACTAGAGAAAGACCATTTCCAATCATCAGGTAAGAAATTAACTTGGGGATTGTTAACTTTCACCAGTAGTTCATAAACCTATCAGTACCTACCTACATAGCTTTCAAAAATGCAAATTATTTCCTAAAACACTAGAGTTCCAGATTTAGAAGGTCTAGGTTGGAGTGTGTTTGACAATCTAGTCTAATGGAAAGGAAAAGAGAGATTATTTATTTGTCTATTTATTTATCTCTGATTTTGTAAAGGAGCAAAATATACCAGTTCTTGGTAGGTTTGGTTCTGAAAACAAGGATGTGCTATGTAAGATATTTCTTAGACTTCTTTTTTGAAAGATGAAAGCTTAATAACATACTGAAGATTATCACTGTTACCCAATTTCTTCCAATGACAACTCAACTATTCAGCTAAAAACCATATCTGAAGGCTATATTTGACACAGTAAAGAAAGCGTATCTTCTGAGAAGTGCAAATTAAGAGCGCAAGGGAAGGCAGCTGCCATGTATTATGGTATGAGGGTGCTTGACACGATGGTGGTAAACTCAAGAATCCAGCAGAAAGGGGTCTACGTTACGCATGAAATGAGATATTCCTAGTGCTCTCTGAATAGGTCAGTAAATTACACTGAGTTTAAGAAATTTCTTCAGTATGTCTCAGAGGATTTTAATTCTTCTTGGATGTTTTCCCACTCCATCTGTCTTCTAATGCAGACTATCTTCAAGTTAGCCTCCTGATATCAACTGTTCTCCTCAAATGGAAAGGAATGGTCTATCTGCTCTCAAAGTACAACTCTGAGCACTCAGTATTCCCTCTTTCACTATTAAAATAGAAGGTTCCACCTCCTTTCAGATACCAACTTACCGTGAAAGAGACCGCTCTTTAGAATAAAGAGGATATTATACAAATATTCAGAGAAAAGAGGTTATTTATAAATAATAATAATAAATTATAATTGCATCAAATGTGTCACTGCAACACTTTTTCTTTAGCCTGCCAAAATACTATTCATGGGTGCAGGCAAAAAAATACCATTTCACAAGGCACAGATTCAAATGATATCATACCCATCTATTACAGCTGGTAGATTGCCAACGGAAAGTACGTACATATATTCATGCAATAACAAATATATGAAATTGGAACAATCCTGACATGTTCTAAGAAAAATTAAGAGTTCCAATGTGTGAGACTGCAGGACTGTAAGTAAGAAAGACACTGGTCTGAAAGTAGAGGGAAATATTTGATGAGGCCCAGGAGTTAGACAGAGATAGAGTTGTTTAAAGCCTTTTGGGCCATCCTCAGAATCAAGGATTTATTATAAACATTAAGAACTGTCAACTGCTTTTTTAGCTCAGCTGCCAATAGAGTTTGGCTTTTACCCCATCTGTGTTTATCATACTTCCTCTGTTCTATGATACATACCACTGGTCAAATATTTTGTATGCACGATATTAGTTTTAAGCTTGAACATAATAAATATTATGGGTGGATGATTATAAAATTTTCAGCTAAAACTAAAGAGAGGTGATGCAGTCTGATAAAAAGCATCTATTCTGGAGTAAGTGGGATGATTTCAGGATAGTTAACCTACTGTATTGCTAGGGAAAAAGTATAACCACTAGCCTTCACTTCAAAGTCTTTGGCTGAAACTAGGTCACTTATCTCTGTCCTAATTTTCAGAGACATTAGTAATGTTAGGTTAGTAAATAATAAGTTTAAGTTCTGGATAGCAATGTGGATTTCACCACCCACAATCACTCATATGGTGGAAAACTACTCCAAACTAGGAAGTGTATTTAGATACAGGGGAGCCAAAAAATTGCAAGTTTTCATTAAGGTGTATATTTGAAAAGAACTGTAAGAAGTGTGACACAAGCTGACACATTTAATATGTGACTCTCAGGCCCCAATCAGCAAAGTGGTATTATGTAGGATGAACAAGAACAAAAACAAAAAGCTGTAAGGAAAACCTTTAGGATTTAAGAAATGCATGTGGTGGATGAAGGAGGTAAATGAGTCAAGCAGAGAGAATCCTGAACTAAAGGGTTGAGCCATCAGGATTTGTTACTTTCCATTTGGGCAAATCACTCTTGCCGCTACAGTGTGCACTTTTGTAATGGATGTACTGTTGAAGATGGTTTCTGTGATTCCACATTTCCAAGCTTGAGAATAAAGGATATTGGTGATTATCTATGCCCAAAGATATTAAGAAAGAAAAAGAATTGGGTGACATCATGAAATTGGTTTTTAACATGTGCTGTTGGAACTGATAGTGAGGATATCAAGTCGAATGCCTGGGGGGGGCAGATTGTGTTGAAAATTCAGCTTCGATAAAGAACAGCATAGGAGTTGGTATCATTCCTAGCCAGCCAATACAAGGGTCCCTTGGTTAGAACACTAGGGACCAATTAGTATTTTACATATCATTAATTAAAGAAGAGTAATAAAGATGTTTAACTAGGTACCTTGTTTAGCTAGATCTGTTAATATTACTACCAGAACGCGTATCAGTTTCCAATTTGTATGACATATGCTTTTATTATAGATTTGTTAGAATAAAGGAAAATGCCATTACTAAAAATGTTTTCATTGGTTCTAGGATCTGGGTTTCTAAGTTAAAGTTTAGCATGCCCTGTAACAGTGCCAGTCAGAGATAAGGCCAAAACATGTAAAGGAAAGCTCGATAAGGACAGGTTTGCCAACAAGAAAAAAATGAATGTCAAAGTTTTGACTTAGATGAGTATGCATATGTACAGTTACATAAAAGCAAAAATTAAACAAGCTGAGGGGTAAATGCAGAATTTAAATCTTGGTGCCATTGCCATCATGCAAGTTTAAAACTACATAATACACCTGAAACTAATATTACACTATATATTAACTAACTGGAATTTAAATAAAAAATTTTTAAAAATAAAACAAAACTGATGTTATCTAGAAAAAGAAAGAAATGTTATGAAAGTCTAAACACAGTAATTTTTTTTTTAAGATTTTATTTATTTATCTGAGAGAGAGAGCATGAGCAAGAGATCACAAGCAGGGAGAGGGAGAAGCAGGCCCCCGATGAGCAGGGAGTCCGACGTGGAGCTCGATCCCAGGACCCTGGGATCATGACCTGAGCTGAAGGAAGACACTTAATGGACTGAGCCACCCAGATGCCCCTTTAAACACAGTAAGTTATTTACATCAGAGATATACTTATTACCTTGGAAATTATCACACAGAATCCCACATATTTCTAGGAATATATAAGGAAGTCGAAAGGAGTAAAGGTTTTGACTAGATTGAGAAGGCATGGCTCATTATATACATTATCACTAAGAGTACATTATCAGAAGTCATTAAATGATTATCAGTTGATTACAGTACTGTACAATTTTAGTACTTATGGATATATCCAGATTTAATGCAGAAAATCAAATACATGAAACAGGATTTTGAAACACAGAAAATTTTTATATTCACCTCAGTGAAGAGGTTTTTTTTTTTTACTATCAAGGAAGCACTTCAGTTCATCTTGTTTTAATTTGTAGGTTTTTGTCACCCTTCACTTACTTGAATACATGCTCTATAAAAACAGAGACCTTACCTGCCATTTTCACAATTGTGTTATCAAAACCAAGAATATTACTTGGCATTTAGTAGAAGCTCAATAAATGTTGACTGACTCAATGGATAAATGAGCTTCAATTTTTTCAGCAATTTTATTTAAGGGAATAAAATATCTATTTTCTGTTTGTTGTAAGAATTTAAGGTACCTTCTTTAGAACACATGTAGTTTGTAATTTTGGTGTTGGCATAGTAGGAAATCAGTAAGAGCTAATTCTCTCTTCTTCCTTTCCTCTAAACACACACACTATACACAAGAGCTAACTTTTGCATTGATGTTTACATTAATATCCATGATTAGGTAAATGAGAAAAATTTTAATTTACACACTTAAAATTAGACTTTTAAGTTATATTATTTATATGAAAAATACAAATTACCAAAACATTGCTTTCTTATTACTTTTGTCAAACTGATTTCTAACAGAAGTGCATCTTCTGTTATCCATATAATATAATGGATAAAAATACGGGATTCACAATTTAGGCATGTCAAATTAACCTGAACTCTGAGGTACTACATGAAATACAGGTTTTCTACTATACATAATTTTTTTTAGCCTTTATGTCAAGTCAATGTTTTACCTATTTACCTAGATCCCAAAATGTTTTTTTCTATTCATTTCACTCATTACAATAGTTATGCAATTCTTAGTTGATCCCTCATACATTAAAATATTTAAGACCTATATCTTACACCTCAGTTTCTGTAGAGAACTGTTTATTACAAATAGCTGAGTGGAAATTGGTTAGCTTTTTCAATATGTTATCTCAAAAAATTTTACTTCTTTTTTTCCTCCACAGGATTTAGTCATTTATACAATATTTTACCATATATTATGATGTTATATCATATCAGGTTATACTATATATGTCTATAAAACCTATCAATGTGCATACCTACTGCATAGTTTAGGGCTCCTTAACAAGAACAGGTAACGCACTGTCTACTATAATCTATCACATTTTAACTGAAATAACTGAAATTATGGTAGTCCAGATTTACATGGAATCTCTTCACGCTGAATGTCTTTTTTTCCCATACCCTCAATAGTGATATGGTTTCATTTTAGTATTGGTTTATCTGATAGCACCAAATGAGATGAGATTTGTTTTTATATTTCACATTCTCATTTAATGCATTCCTACAACACAGCTGGGAACAGTTACAGTCATAAACTCAAATGATGGTGTGGTTTCTAAAATGAAGGGAAACTAATAGAACTGATAGAGCACAGTTTTTAAATCAAAAGTTAAAATGTTAGGAGAGATGTGTGGTTCATTTGTAGCTTTAGGCCAGTCTGATCATACTCATCCGCCCCAATAAAATTAGTTCAGTTGAGTATAATTCAATTACTACATTTAAAAACAGGTAGCTTCTCAGGAGAGTGTGAAAAACATTTATTCCAAATGTATTTTATGGTGTGTGAAATAGTTTGTGTTTTTTACAGCATGTATAGGAAGTAAATAATTTTCCATTTGGTAGATGAACCAAAAAGCTCAAAAGTGTGTAGATAAACAATAGGAAGCACAGTGAGATTTAGATTTCAATATTATCTTTTATATTTTTTAGTTTATTTGCTATGATTGTGTGTGTGTGCCTGTGTGTTTGTGTGTGTGTATGTGTAAATTCGTAACTGATCAGACTCTCTGATAAAGAGGCAGATTTTCACAACCATTCGCTTCAATCAAATAAAAAATATAAATATATAAAATACAAGACATATAAATACAAGTAGAAAATAAATAACCATTTGTAATAATGTATTATATACATATTTCACAGGAAATTAAAAAACCCAGTAGTTATAACTGACTGCTTTACAATATGAAATATAGGGAATGGATGTTGCAAAGAACTACACAGCAAGCTTGTAATTACCACCAATTGCAAATATTAAAGGTAAATGTCTACATGTAAAACAAGTTCCTTCAGGTGCATACAAGGTGAATGAATCAAATACTTGGTACATTTATCTATAGTCCCTTTCTTTATCTGCATAGGCACTCCAGTTTGAAACAAAGTATTAACTGTCTTTGGCATGAGATATCATTATCTACATTACCTTGTTTAGTTTACATATTTAATTTTTAAAAATCCTATTGTTTCTTTCTAGCTCTTAAAGCCATAAATTAACATACATACTAGTATTTGAAGACAGAAGCCTCACACTAGGATGCAAAATACACTTCATATGCATATATAAAATTATCACATTTATTAAAAATTGGTGTCATGAATTATACAACTAAAAAACTCTTATTGTGTGCTTCCTCTTTGAGTAAAAGGCATACAGATTTCAGCTCACCAAGATAAATAAATACAGAAATAAAAACAGAAAATGGGAATCTCGGTCTTGAGTTTTAGCACAAATTTTAGCATATTTTATTTTAATATTTAGGTAATGTAAAATACAATGGTTATTGAAAATACAAGCAACACAAACAGAGAGAATGATGCCGCCCACTATATATGAAAATATGCCTATGAGCAACAAACACCATTTAGCTGTGCTCTGTTCTTACTAGAAGAAACCCCTAAAGGAAGAAAGTTTGAGCTGAATTTCCACATTCATCATGAAATGACATTTGCTTTCAGTTCCTATAACCCAACCTGATACTTTAATATCTGCCCATTTTATTATCTAACTGGTGTAAGGACCTCAAAAAAAAAAATCTAAAAAGCCAATACATTTCTGCCAGCTGTGATCTGTGCTAATGTGAAAAGAATACATTGAAGTATCAGATGGCATCTCCCCCCTAAGCAGTACACATGCAAGGCTGCTCTCACAAATATGCAGAGATACACTTTCACAAATGATGTTATTAAAGATGTGGCCCCTGGGCATCAGCTAGTAAGCCTGACTTTGTTCTCTGATGCTTTTGTATAAATTTTTAAAATAAAGACTTAAATATACATACAACAGGGGAAAATACTAAACTATAATTAGTGGACATATTAGATGAAAATTAGTAATACCAATCGAATCACGTATTTCAGATCACTGTGATATCTGATTATTTCACTAGCTCTGATCGTTTTGCTTTAATATTTCTTTTGTACAGAGAAAAAAGAGCAGGATGGGGGGTGGGGACAAGGAAAGTTGCAAAAAATAGAATTATGAGAATGAACTTCCCTGAAATATTGTGACACCCTGTGTCTCTATGTTAAAAGAACAATTGTAGCACACTCACAAAATCCACAACACTCAGAGCCATGATTTAAAAGGGATCTCTGGAGGAGAGGGCAAGTAAAGAGATCCATTCTCTGAGCATAAGGCAAGAGCTGGGAAAATGGTATCAGAGGAAAAGGCCATATATTCTACCCTGAAGCTCTAAGAAGGTTAGTGAGCTTCTCTCTTCATCTCAACTGCTGGGTAATACTTTACCCCAGCTAGTTTCAACTCAGGCAGATATTACCACAGCATCCACCAGTACTGGTTTGCCATTTCCCAAATAATCCTATTAGAGGGCTAATGAAAGAACACAAAATAAAGTGTAATTTAAAAAATAATACATATCAGCTCACTGAAGGAGGATCAGTAGCTCGGAGAAGGGAGATCCAGCTGAAAGTATAAAATCAGTGGACTACGGAATAACAAATGGATAAAATGGTAACTTTTAAAATATATTTATAGTAAAAATTCCCAGTGACATAAAATTACAGTGCAAAAAGCTTTCCGGTATTTAAAAAAAAATGACTTTTTACATGAAAAGATTAAATAAAAAAAACTAAAAAACAGAATGCAACTGCTAAAATCTAAGTGGTCTGAAAGATCAAGCGGAAATATTACCTGACAATAATAAGAACGTTAAGTTCCAAGATGGCAGGTACACATCTAAATACCTCTCTCTACTTTAAGCACCTAAAACAGTACCCCGCACATGCAAAGGGCTTAGGAAATGTTTGTTAATGAAGACATAACACATAATGAGCTAGAAATTAGACTGAAAAAGATTAGAGAAGACATAATTGGTTTAAACAAGAAGCAAGGTGATCTAGAAGAAGAAAATCATTAGCTTGTGACATAATAAATACAGAAATGGTAAGAGAAATTCCCTGACAGTGGAGATATCCACTATATATACATATGTATGTACATATATATACACACACATACAGAAGCATATACATATATGTGTGTATCTTAGCGAAAAATATAAGTGGCAGAGCAATATGTACAGTGTGATTCCATTTTTTACAATCAAAAACAGTTATATACCTTCAGGTAATTCTAAATATTTTTAAATTAATCAATGTGTGTATGAACTTGAAGATGGTACATATGCGTAGCAGCAGACATTTATTAATGTTTACATCAGAGGAATGGGATGGGGTATGAGAATGGCAGTTTTTATTTCTCTTCCTGCCTTCTATTTTATTTTATTCATTATTAAACTTTCTAATAAAGAATACAAAAGAACTACACATTATATATAAAAAGCAAATAAGGCTAGGAATCAGCAGCTATGAGTCTAAAAGGCAAGTAGTATAATATTTAGTTCGTATTACTATAATATGTCACAACATAAAATTTCTTTGAGAATGCAGACTCTTGGCATTAAAGTGCTTGGATTGAAATTCTGGTTTTTCCATAAAAAGCCACAAAGCCATAGGAACATTTTCCTCTCTTTCCTGAGTTTTTTTTAAATCTGTAAAATGAAGATGAAAGTAATGAGTTCAGCCTAATAAGGTTGTGAGGATTTATGAATTAATATATGCAAATAATTTAGAAGAGTAGAGACACAAGATCTTCAGAGATCTTGGCTGGCCTTATTGTCTCATTCAAAACTTAAACCAAGTGAACAGACTACAGGGTATTTTAGCCACATCTGAGTCCCTGAAAACCCCAGCACATTTGAAAGTCAGAAAGATAGGCAAATTCAGTTTTACAAAAGAATCCTCTCTGCTAAGTTTTCTCAGTCATTATGGACTTGGAAGGCAAGTTGACTTCTCTCTTATTGTCCCCAGACTGATAGGATAATTTGAAACTGACTCTTTGCTCAAGGCCTGTAAGCAGTCTGGCCACTTCCCTAGATATCAGCGCATGCCAGGGCCCCTGCAGGGGACAGAGACAGAGGAGGAAACCACTAACACAGTGTGTTTTGGCAGAAAGGGAGATTTCCTAATACCTCTCCCCAGGCTCCCTAAATCCGAAAATGTTGCTGTAGATAATTCTAAAGATGAAATACAAATATTCTTAGGTCAGGATACAATTTATATTTTCCTGCTAATGGGTTTCAGAGCTTTTCTTGAGAGCAGTTTTTCAAAGGTACAAAATATGACTGAAGTGAGAATAAAGGTTTATAACTGGAAAGCCAGAGGTAACTCCTTGCAATTTGGCATCAGTCAGCACTGCCCTCACATACAAAAATGCGTGTAACAAATATTCATTAATATCTTCCTTGATGCATTTAGTAAGATCAGACTATATTACAGGCCATCTTCTCACAGGTTTTGGTCATTTTAGAAGTTACATAATTTGATGATAGCTTTGATTCAAGGGAGGGTAAGAGAGAGAGATTTTCTGAATCTTGGTTCCAACTCTCAAAATCATAACCACTAACGCATGTCTTGTATTGCTCATGATTTTGGATTCTGATATTAATGTTTACATAACTTTTATTTGTTGACTGCCATAGCCTTTCTTTCTCTTCTGATTTAACACAAAGTGTATCTTGTTTACATATTAATTAGTATATGTGTGTTTATATATGCGTATGCATGTGTATGTGTATAACACAGTTTATCATGAATGTCCTATATCTCTCTACCAACTTATTTATCTATCTATCTCTGTTTAGTAGCTGCCTGCTACTTTTTTATAGTACAGCATAATTTATTTAAATCTGTACTATAATCTGTATTAAAGGCTGCTAACATAATAAAAAATGTTGTAATATACATGCTCTTTTGTGTATTTTAGTCAACTTATTTTCTCTTAGAATAAATTTCAAATACAGAATTTTGGATCAAGAATTCATTTCTGTTCATAGCAGCACTGTCCACAATAAGCTAAATCGTGGAAGGAGCCGAGATGCCCTTCAACAGATGACTGGATTAAGAAGATGTGGTCCATATATACAATGGAATATTACTCAGCCATCTGATTTCTCAACATTTCCTGCAAAAGAATGATTTCTCAACATTTCCTGCAACATGGACGGGACTGGAGGAGGTAATGCTAAGCGAAATAAGTCAAGCAGAGAAAGGCAATTATCATATGGTCTCACTCATTTATGGAACATAGGAAGTAGGAGGATCGGTAGGAGAAGAAAGGGAAGAAGAAAAGGGGGTAAACAGAAGGGGGAATGAACCATGAGAGACTATGGACTCTGGGAAACAAACTGAGGGCTTCAGAGGGGAGGAGGGTTGGGGAATGGGATAGGCTGGTGATGGGTATTAAGGAGGGCATGTATTGTATGGTGCACTGGGTGTTATACGCAAGTAATGATTCATGGAACTTTATATCAAAAACTAGGGATGTACTGTATGGTGACTAATGTAATATAATAAGAAAATATTATTATTAAATTAAAAAAAAAGAATTTATTTTTTAGGTTTTTGGTACCCAATGACAAAATTTGCAGTGTATTTCAACAGGCATAAAGTTATCTGTTATTAGCTATTTTTTACTTTATCAAATGGAAAGATGGGAAAAACTACATCAGATTATTGTTTTTCTTTGCATTTTTTTGATTACTGGTATGTGGAGTACATTTTTCATATCATGTTTGGCATCTATTTCTTTTTCTAATTTTGTAGATTTATATTCTAAGTTATATTATCTACAACATTTTGGGGGTTTTCTTAATGATGTGTAAAGATATTTTTTTAAAAATAAAGGTATTAATCCTTTATCATTTTAAATTATACCTACTCCAAGTTTGTTATTTGTCTTTATTTTAATGGGCTCCCTTTTAGTAGCCCAAAAGTTTTACATTATATTTCTATATAAATATAGTACGCATTTTACTGCCTTGGGAAGGAATTCCCCACCATATATTGCATAAACATTAGATAATCTAAATGGAAAGATATTTCCTTTGTATCAGGCACGTAGAACTACTATTTCATCCAGTGTTTTGCAATCACTGTCATTAGACCCACAGTTTAAAAGATTACATAGCTGGTACTTCTTCCTTCCAGATATGCAGACTGGGCAAGTTTCACAGGTTCAGTCTGGATCATACCTGGAGATACCTGGTCACTTGTACAAGCTCGGGAGTTAAGATGTTGCACTCGCTAAATCTCCTTACAATGAATATACAAGAAATTAAAAATTAAACAGAGGTCTCATGTCATGGACCAGTGCAAAAGGAGGCCAGACATGCTATACCTGACTTGAAAATTGGTGGCTTCTTAAGGGTAGTAGCTCCAATAAAGTTAGTGGAAGGTTCCAGATTGGGAGATTGGGAGCACAACATAATGAACTTTTGGATAACTCCTTATGCACCTCTCATTTTGGTTTAAAACAAACAAACAAACAATTGGGGGACTAATGGAAAAGTATTGCTCTTTTGCTTGGATCGCTGATCTTTTTCCCCATTTTATTTTTTTATTTGAATCCGCATCTTAAATTTGCTTTCCCATAATTCATTTTAGCACATTTATCACATCTCTAGTCAATACTCCGCTCTCCCTTTTATTTAAGTAAGCCATCCACGACCCATCTCATTGAACATGGACATATATGTTGTAAGACAGACACATTTATACTCTGGAATTAACAATTTGCTAATTGAATGACCTTGATAAAAATGGTTAAACATCTGTGCTTCAGTTTTCTCAGTTGTAGAACTACATACCACCACCTAACTCATGGGGATTTTAAGAGATTTTAATGAAAAATGAATATATAACACATATATAAGCTTACTGTATATCAGGAACTATTCTAAGCACTTTCCAGATATTGACTAATTTACTACTAACCTTAACTATAATCCTCCAAAAGACAGTGTTATCCCTATTCGACAGATGAAGACACTGCTCTGTACAGTGACAAATACCCAAGTGTTGCATTAACTATATAGTCGTGGAGTTTAGATGTAAATATAAACAGCACATCTCCATAGCCTATAACCTTAACTTCTAGCCTGTGCTTACATAAAGAGAGTCAGTAACTGTTAGCTCCTTTCCCAATTTCATCAATCCTGAATATAAAAGAAAAATAAAAAAATGAAGGAGAAAATACAAGTGATCAGGTCACCACCTGACCATTAGAGAATGTTTGTTCTATTGATTTTTATCTTCCAGGTGATCTTTATGGTGTCCTAACTGACTGTTCTTAATCAGGAATGAAAAGAAGCAGAACATGGTCATAGACACAAGTCACTCCATGTTCCCCATGACTCCTGACCATCCATCCCTTCCAGCCTCCATCGCCTACTGTCTCACCCCAGTGAGGAGCTGTCTCTCTGGCAAAGCTTGCCAAATCAAAGTAAAGACACCACTCAAGAATAACCTCCCCCTAATTCTCTAGTAGTCTGACATATTTCTGATAGAATGACTCTGGCACAGTATGCTTGAAAGTCTCATAACCAGGATATTCTATCATCGTCCTTCCAAAACATCAAGTCTTATTAAGAGTGAGTGAAAATGAGAAGGAGATATTAAGGCTTTTTTTTTTTTAAAGATTTTATTCATTTATGTGACAGAGAGACAGCCAGCAAGAGAGGGAACACAGCAGGCGAGTGAGAGAGGAAGAAGCAGGCTCCCAGCAGAGGAGCCCGATGTGGAACTCGATCCCGGAACGCCGGGATCACGCCCTGAGCCGAAGGCAGACGCTTAACGACTGCGCTACCCAGGCGCCCCGATATTAAGGCTTCTATTATATCATCTCCCAGACACCAATAAAGAACTGTTCAGAGATCTTTTTGGAATGATGAATCTGTTTAATACTGAAATAGTGTTATTTTTATGGGTCAGATTTTTGTACTGCCTGCATGTTTTGTTAATACCAAACACAAGAATAAACCTCCAGTAGATTCCTTTGATTTCTTAACTACAGGAATTCTGTACTAACCAGGTAAGCTAAATTATGTTATATAATAAAACAAACACAGAACAGCCATGGCTGACAACACATGCTCAATCTCTTACCAATGTTACATGTCAACTATGGTTTGGCTACAACCCTGTTCAGTCAGACCTCAGTCAGGAACTCTGTTCCTCTTCACTCTAGAACGGAGTCTCAAGAAACAGACCATATCTGGGACAATATTAGGCCATATTAGAAGGAAAAGAGCAAAATGGCATCACAAATTAACTCTTAAAGCTGCTTTCAAAAGTGGGATGTCATATCTGTTCATATCCATTGGCCAAGGGTAGTCACACCGCTGAGAAGTCTGCCAGTGAAATCAGGAGTACAAGGCTTGCACAGAGAGGAGTACTGAATGCTTGGGGGGAAAATAATATTTTAAGCACATATGGTTCTGAAATGAAAAATATATAATTCCAAGAAGTAAATGGCTTATATATTGAATTCAAAGTGTATTCCATGATATCAAAAGAAATATCCACAATCATCTTCCCTGAGATACTAAATTTTTGCCCATGTAGTTTTTCCCCTTTAACTTTAGTAAATATGGCAGAGCTATTATACTCCTTGCCTTCAAGGAGTATTTTGTTATGGAGCCCAAAGAAGAAAGTCCCTACAACTCAAATCTCTGGCCTTTTTCTTCCTAAAGCTTGGTCATTCATGTTATTACCCTAGATGTGACAGAAGGGGAGAGAGAGCGCCTTAGAGAAGTAGGGAAGCAAAGGAGTCTGCTCTTCAGTCTGTGATCGCCCTCTGCCTCATTCTTCGGAGGACACTTGTCCTTAGATTTAGGGCCTACCCAGATAATCTTAAGAGTGGGAAGATGATTTCTGTCCCCTTTCTCTCTACCTATATGTGAGAGTGAAATAAACAGGTATGAAGAAATGAGAAAAAATGGGTGATGGAGTTTTTTTTTTTTTTTCTCACTTCTTTTGGAGTTTTTTTCTATCAGTAATGTGACTGGGTGCTTAATAAATGGACATCCCATTCCCTCTTTTCTTTTTTCCTTTTTCTTTTTGTACACTTAATTGAATATTTCTAGCTTTAAGAGATTATTCCTTACTTCAGTTGTTCTTGCTCTTTTTTAAGGTAGAAACTTACATTATGCACCCCAAACCAGTTATTGATTTGCATAGAACTTAACCTATACATTTAACTTCTCCCACTATCCACTTACAAAATACTAAATCAGATATTTTAATTAAGCTCTTATGGCTATTTATTTCTTTCTGTTTTCTGTGCCTCCAGTTACTATCTCCCCTCCACAGCCTGACAGACATATTCAGCTTTTCATCTAATCTCTATGCTATTCCCACAAGTATTTCACAACTCATGCAAACCAACATAATAAAATCTATTAGATTGGTTGCATTTGTAGGATTAAATTCCTGTCTTCCTTCTGGACTATAAATACCTTAGGAAGAAAAATCAATTCCTATCATTTCTATATTATCAATACCTATCACAATACTCAGCATATTTACTGAATAAAACAATGCTGTTTTAAAACACTTGTGGATCTATTTCATAGAGAAACAATAAGATACAATGTAATATGGGGCGCCTGGGTGGCGTCCGCAGTTAAGTGTCTGCCTTCGGCTCAGGTCACGATCTCCAGGTCCTGGGATTGAGCCCCAAAAGGACTCCCCACATTCAGTGGGAAGTCTGCTTCTCCCTCTACCCCTCCCCCTACTCGTGATCCCACTCTCTTTCTCTCTCTCTCTCAGATAAATAAATAAAACCTTAAAAAAAAAAGATACAATGTAATATGAACATTTAAATGTGACAAAAGATCTGGCTTCTAGTCCATGTACATATCTTTGATGTGTGACCTATGAAAAACTGCTTAAACTGTGTGACCCCCACTTTATCATCTATAAAATGGAATAAAAAAATATCTTGGTGTTTGTTTATCAAATTCATATTTAGAATGAAACAAGGTAATGAGTGTGAGATTATTCCAGTTGCTATTGCTGACTAACAAGCCACCACAAAATTTACTGGCATAAACATCCATTTTATTAGGCTACAGATTCTGTGGGTTAGGAATTAATTATGAAAAGGCTCAGATGGAAGTTCTTGCTTGGGGTCTCTCTGTGGCTGTAATCAGCTGGTGGCTGGGACTGTAATTATCTGAATGTTCTACTTGTTTGCTGTTACAGTCCTTTGTAGTACTGAAACTCCATGTAAAACTTCTACTATCCTGAGGCCACCATGCTCTGAGGAGGCTCAGGCTACATGCAGGTGCTCTAGTTTGCTCTAGCTAATTCCCAAATAATTGCCATTTTGGCTTATTCACATGGCTTGCAGATGATTCTAGAACTCAGCTGGAATATCAGTTGAGGCTGTTTACTAAAGCACTTCTAAGTGGCCACTCCATGTGGCCTGAGCTTCCTCACAGCATGGCAGCTTCAGAGCAGTTGAACTTCATATACGGTGGCTCAGGGCTCCAGGCACAAGCAACCCAAGCACAAGTATAAAAGCTGCATTAACTTTTATATCCTAGTTTTGGAAGCCATGAAATATAATTTCTCCTGAATTGTTTTGGTTACAAATGAAGTAACCAGGCTTCCCAGATACAAAGGTCAGGGGACATGGGGACACCACTTAATGAAAGAAATGCTAAAAAGTCTGTGGTCTTTTTATTTTTTTTTAATCACCACATAACTATAAATTGTACAGGGGTAAGGAATATAACAAATTATCTCTTATTGTCCTATGAAAAGGTTGTTCAATCGATTTTTATTCTATTATGCCTATTGCCAAAAAACACAAATAAGCATATCTCTTGTCTTTCATGACAACATATTCTGCAGGATTTTCTGCTACTCACTGCCTTGTTTGGTCTTGGTTTTGTTTTTTCTCCTGACTCTGACTTTTCTACCTTTACTTTAAATGTCAAACTATCTAGGGCTTAGCCCTGGGCTCCCTTTCTTCTCTATAACAGAGTGACCACATTCAGTCCCACAGCCTGAAAGACTAAGTAAATACCAATTAACCTAAAATACAGGACTTTAGACATGATACCTCTCCTGAAATCTAGATTCATATATCCAATTGCCTATTTAAAATCTCAACTTGTATAAAAGTATATGAAACTGAACAAGTCTAAAGAACACTGGATTCCACATCTCAAACATGTGCCCTATCAGTAAGTTCCATCAGTATCCATCCAAATTGTCAAAACTATAACTTTGTTCTCTTTGTTGCTACTGGTACACATACTATATTACTAGAGTTTTGCTTAAGTATTTGTGACAGTCATTTTTACTGAGGTTTTTCTCTTACAGATGAATGCACAGGGACTGTAGGTTCAAAGTCTATATAGTGCATTGACTCTATTGCCACATAAAGCCATTAGGGAATTACAAAAAAGATACCAGCAAACTACCAATACCCAATAACTTTCTCTCTGAGCATGTAACAAGGAATATGCTTCTCTCACTTTCTCCCTTTCTTCCACCCTCCGTAACACACACATGCATACACACCCACACACACACAGCCTTCATTTAATCTTTTCTCATAATGCGTTCACTGAAATAAGTAAATCTAAAAGAGACCAAGAAGGAAAACAACAACAAAAAACAACAAACATGACACAGACACGCTGTTTGCCTAAAGAAAGTCAATGTTAACTATTTCATTTCATTTTTTTAAATGACTTATTTTAGAGAGAGAGAGAAGAGGGCAAGGGGCAGAGGGAGAGTATCTCCACGAGACTCCCTGAGTGGAACCAGACACAGGGCTCCATCCCACAACCCAGAGATCATGACCTGAGCCACAATCAAGAGTCAGACGCTCAACTGACTGAGCCACCCAGGCGCTCCAATTAACTATTTTAATATAAATTTAGAAATGTAGATTCTTAAAAATTAGAAGAACTGAAATCAAAAACTTAACTGCTAACTCAAAAGCCACTCTCTTCTTGGTGGCTGGGAGAGTTTCCCTTTATTTGTTCAGTTGCTCTCTGACCACTCGGTCACCTGTTCACTGAACAAGTGGGTGGCTACTGAACAGCGTAAGCCATCCTGGAAATCCTGTTCTCCTTACCTGTTACTAGTTTGGGTACACATGTGATGTAATTTTAGTTAATAAGAGGAAGATTACCAAAGAGCTTCTAGGAATGAGTTTCTTAGCTTTTCAGTCAGAAACGTGAAAAAAAAAACTCCCTTTTCTAACTCTGAAAAGGGCTAAGTAAGGAAGTGGTGCCTGGAAATGTGGCATTATACTGAATTAGGAGGAAATCTACCCTAAAAGAAAAACCAACAAACCAAAAAAAACACCTCAAGATGCAGATAAAACAGATGGAAGAATTTAGGTCTTTGGTCATATCACTGAGTCATCAAATTAACCAGCCACAAAATGTGGCTGTGCTTCTAGTCATAAGAAAAATAAACTACTTATTGATTTAACCATTTTTAGTTGGGTTTCCTGTTAGCGGCAGCAGAAATATTCTAATTTATTTGGGAAACTTAGAGATTAACTAGCCCAGTCTATATACACAAAGCTAAAAATATTAAGTAATTTGTTACAAACCACCCAGGTCTTCCTTTCACCTTCTCTCCCCTATCCACTTTTCTTCTTCTCTTCTTTCCCTCGTCTCCTCCTCCATCATCTTCTTGTTCTCCCTCCCTTTCTCACACAACCCCCCACATACACACTTTAACCATGTGTACATATGCACACATTCACACATACAGTCTTTACTCAATTCTGCTTTCACCTTGACCAGAGGAAGACCAGAACTAAGTGCACAGTTGACTCAAACCAATGTCAAGTTAATCTGCCCATTAAATATTTAAGAATTGCTTTTATATTATAAATTCTAGAAATTTTAGATAATGAGGTAATAAAAAGTACTTGGATTTTCATGCAAAAAATTATTTTGAATATATTAACTTCAGTTCAAGATTTAATACATGCAATAAAACAGAATCTGCACATAAAATATATTCTGAAAAATGGGAGCCATTGAATAGGTACTATTTTAATAGCTATTCATTTCTAATAAAAAAGAATCCTATGGGCTTAATAAACACACAAAATATTATTGGATCGTAAAGTGGCTAATTAGTTTTGTGATTTTAAAGTGCTGTGTTTGCATATGAAAACTAATTACTGATTATATGCAGCCTTGAGTTGAATATTTTTTTCACGTGCTATTCTAATGGTTTGTAAACCTAAATTCCCCAGAGGTATTTCCCTGGCATCCAGATTTCAAGCATTCAGTCAGTAAATAAGTTAAATATTACCATCTATCTATCTATCTATCTATCTATCTATCTATCTATCTATCTATTTTCCCCTCAAGCATAATCACCAATAAATATAATCTCCAATCTTTAAGAAATACCTTACGTTTATTCTTTGCCAGAATTATACACCATGGAGTCTAACCTAACTTTGATGTATGATACATTAGCTGTAGTGTTTTAATCAACACTAGTGGAATTCTGGAAATTACATCTCAGAGCATTCAGCTAGCTGAGTTTAAATTCTACACGTACATCCTGGATCAATTATGAACACAAGCACAAACATTTGAATAAAAAATAAAGAAATCATTTACTTGTATTTTATTTCTAGCAACAATTGAAAAAACATGAAATTAACCAAATAAATGAATATGCCTGATTTACCAAAAAATAAATCCACACAAAATGCCATTTGCAAAATGTGCATTTGTTTTAATGTAATATATATTAGTCTTCAAAAGCTACAGTTACCCTGCCTATAGCCATGATCTCCCGAAGGAACCATCTGATAAAAGAATGTCACCATGATTTCCATGTCTTTTTCATTAGTTATCACCAGTAAAAAATAGAACAAAAATGAGTTTCACTGTCTCTCTCATTCTTCCTCTAAATCTCCTTGGGATCTCCTCAATTGGATACTTTACCTAGGAACTTAGCCAATTTTCACTTCAATGATACGATATTTCAGGTAAACACGGAAGACAGAAGGAGGGAGTGGAGAAACAGAGAAAGGAATAGTTTTTCCAGTACTAATGTCACTACCTTGGAATATAACTTTACCACAGGCAAATGTGCCTGTGGTCTTTTAATAATCTTTTCCACCTTATGTGACAACCTGTCCCTCTTACATACACGTTTGCTCTTAATTATTATCGAATGCTCTGCTCTACTCTCTTATTTTCTCTAGAGCTGCCTTCTAATTTCACACCCAGAAAAAATATTTGATGATTATACAATCATTTTTCATTCATTCATAATATGCAACACAGAGTTTATTAAACAGTTTCATTTTGAAGAAGGAGCACACTGAAATTTTAAATAATGGTCACCTGAAGAGATGATATTAAAGGCAGAACACGTATCAGAAAGAGCTCCCCTGTTCCACTGTTTAAATCCTGTCTTTTCACCCCAACAGTATTCTTCAGCCATCCTTACTTCTACTTTTATACTTTATCATGAATGTCAGGTATACCTCAACAGTTACTCTATTTTTATATTATTTCATTTGTGTTTTTACTCAGAATAAGCCTTTTTCCTAAAAACAGCAGACCTAGGTGATTCTGACAAATGACATTCCATGTCCTTGGTACACAAAATTCCATACTTAAAAAGTTGTAGTTCAACATTTACCTTTTTATTCTCACTCCTCATTCCCATTTCAATGCACCACACGGACCTTTTATATTTAAGACCACAGCCATCTCTGTTACAGGTTATCATTTTATCCTTTTAAGGTAGAATCATTCCTTTCAGCAGGGAGATCATGCAGCCCTGGGTACCTTGCTAGGCAGCTGAGCAGTTCTGAACGAGAATGACTGATGATGCCTACATTGCTGTTTGGAACCCACAACGTCACAATAACATAGAAGTGGTATTGCCAGGAAAAAGAATAGAAGCTATGACAACTAAACGTTCTAATGCATGAAAAGGATACCAATCTGTGTCATTATTTTCAGGACATACACTCCAATTTTGAAAACTGCCTCTCTGACTCCGAATGGATATTACACAAATATTCCACCCAACTTGCCCCGCACATACACACACAAGCTAAAGATTTTTATATGATTAACAAATAAAGAGTCCTGCCAACTGAGCAGAGATTGACCTTTTGAAAAAAATCATGTAGATTATTATCAATTCAGTTAACGGTAATACCAAAAATACTGAGAAGACTGTTACTGAGTTGTAAATGAATCCAAAAATCTTAGGAAAAACACATGAAATTGCTTCTTTATTCAGTTTGTCCATCCATTAGAGCACAGCCTTCACCCTGAGATGCCACATAGACAAACTAAAGAGTTAAAGGATAGTGATGAACTGAATAAAAAGCTGGATGAAAAAATTGAATGGAAAGCCTAATGATCAGTCAAGACAACCTTTAAGATATTATATTCTAACAGTCCTCTTAATGTAAATAATAAAGACATACTTATGTGGGTTTCCCCTCCTATATCGACTCCCCATTTTAGTGAAGTCAATATTTAAACAATATTGAATATTGAAGTCAATATTTAAAGTGATTAAACTTTTTAAAGTTTATGGTTGGAAGTTCTCAATACTTAATAAGAACAATTCAAAAAATGATCCAGTCCATATGTATTTTAAATCTTTTTATACCACTGAGAATATGTCTCATAATATTTATGATTTAATGGATAAAATATAGCAAATTTATTAACATAGTTTCCAGTTGTAAAATAATCTGATCAATCTTTGTGTTTAGTGAATCCTTAATTTCTTATAATTGGTCCTTATTTCCTGATAGGAATACCTTAGTCTTCAAAATTAATCATTTGGAAGAAACTCAGTAATACATAGATACAAATATTTTTCTAACAGTGACCTGGTTATAATTAGTACTGAAAAAAAAAAATGAAATGTCTTGATTGCCTCCAAAGTAGAGCTTCTTTCACATAACAAAATAAGAAAGGATTTAAAATCTTAGGAAAACTCATAAATGAAAAATTTGATAGATTTGACTATTTCTAAATGAGACACCTCTGTAATATAAAAGATAACATTTAAGCTGCAAACTCTGAGAACCTATTTGCAATACATGTAAGAATTGCTTCCAGAATAAACGATGATTCTTACAAATCCAATAGAAAAATATGAACAACCCAGTGAATATATAGCTCACAAAGAAACCTGAATCTTCTAACAAAATTTTTTTAATGAACTCTTTTACCCACCCATAGTTGTTTCTGTTTGTTTGGTTTTTATTGTCTGTTTGTTTTTAAGATTTGAGAGAGAGAGAATGAGCAAAAGGGACAGAAGGAAAGAGAGAGAGAGAATCTCAAGCAGAATCTATGTTGAGCGCAGAGCCCAATGCGGGGGCTCACGACCCTGAGATCATGAGATCACAACCTGAAATGAAACCAGGAGTCGGTCGCTCAACCAACTGCATCACCCAGGCCGCAACCCACCCATGGTCTTAAAGAAGGTTACCAGGCAATATATACCAAATTAACTAGTTAAAGCAGTTTAACAGGTAATGGCGATTGAGGAGTGCACTTGCTGTGATGAGCGCTGGGTGTTGTATGGAAGTGCTGAATCACAAAATTGTAAACCTGAAACTAATATTACACTCTAACTGGAATTTAAATAAAAACTTAAAAAAAAAAAAAGAAACTACACTGAAATAAATAAGTAAATAAGCAGGTTTTGAAAATAGTGTGAAGGAATACCTGTGCTTGTGCCCTTTAGGCTATCACTCACAACAAGGTTATAAAGACCTTGATGCTGAAAAAAGGGGGAAGTGGAAATGAGAGAGGAATCATTTGGTGAAAAGATTGGTGCCATGGGATTCAAGCCTACAGAGCACTTTCACAGTTGAGGAGCACCAACACCTAGGAAAGTGAAAGACTGTAGCTGGCTGGCTGCTTTGACAGTATTTGCTGGAAAGGAAATTGCTCCAGGGAGAGCCTGAAATTCCAAATTTGTCAGGGTAAAAACACACGTTTGAGACTTGGGACTGAGATGGTCACTGAGAGGAGCACTGTACCTCAACAGGGAGACTATGCTAGATGTGTCACCCAGAATCAAGAGCTGAGTCAAGTCATAAGCTGCCCCTTGGAGGAGACATTACCAAGGATAACCGAAGAGAGGCTCAGCAGCAATGCGTCTCTCAAGAAACCAGCAGGCACATCATGAGACAGATTTAAACAACCACCTTATCCACATAAACTGTGTTTCTTGTTTTCCCTTCCTCTATTATGAAGCTTAATTACTGATGTGAGAATGTTGTGAAACTAGAAGAGACAGATATATTATATGTATTTATTATGTAAGAGTGATCTAAAAAAACATAGGGCTTTTTTATCCATAGATTTGGAAAAAGGAACCAATATTTCGGTGTTTTATGGGCATTTGAAAGTTAAGAATAAAATTGCCTTACTAATGCACCACACTGGATTCCAATTTTTCATAAGTGTTACAAACATACGAAATAAATATTAACTTGACTAATAATCAAAGCTATACTTATTAAACAAAGAAATACATATTAAATCAAAGATACACATATTAAACATAATAATAAAACTTTATTTCATAAATATCAAATTTGCAGGAAAACTGTAGTCTTGCGATATCAAGTATTGACAAGTGTCTGGAGAAATGATAACTCACATACTACTGTTGATAGTGTAAGTTGTTAGCACAACTGTACATTAGCAGCTAGTAAAATTCATATCTATACCCAAATACCAGACTAAGCAATTCTGCAATTCATGTACATGCTGGACTATCCCCTGCATGAGAAAAAGGAGGTATTTTACAAAAATTCTTTTTACAGTCCTCTTTGGAAACAAATAAAAGGCTCATGCAGTGGAATGGTCAATTACAAAATAGAGAGGATGGGAAACTATATCATGGTTAAAATTACTGTGTTAGATACATGCACATCTATTTAAAGGGAACATAGAAACAATGTTGGGTAAATCATTTGCCAAAACATATGAAGAATTAAACTAACTGTGAAATTTTTAAACACAGAAATAATGTTTGTTGTGCTCAACAATTCATATATGTGAACGTAGGTAAAAGTATAAGCATAATGGACTTTAAAGGTATACGATTAATTCATGATAGTTTCTCCTGTGCTGGTCAAGTGTCTTTGACTATATTTATTCTGACTAACTGGATTAGGAGATATATTTTTTAAGTCTAAAACCCCAAATGTTAATATGCTTATCAACACACCTACTCCCTGTTATATTCTTACCACTGGACTGTAATATAGGTACAATAAATTATTCTTAGGTACAAGAGTTTCATACTTAAGAACAGACAGGATCTAAGACTCTATAAGCAATAAATAAGGTAATATTCAATGATTTTGAATTCACATTCTTATTTTATCTTTTCTTTATTAAAAAGGTATAATCTTTATCATGTCAATGCAATACACTAGCAATAGTGTGTGTGTCTGTGTGTCTGTGTGTGTGTTTTAGAGGTGTGTATTAGAAGTAACTACTACATCTTCACCCATCACTATTTTGGGAGACATTATCCATCTCTTATTAATCCTATTAACCAGTATTAGAGATGGAAAATTTAATAAATATAGAACTGATCTTTGCATTGTTTAAGACAACAAAGCTTTCCTTGTTTTTCAGTGAAACAATCAAAATCTATCCTTTATAAATCAGTAATACAATTAAAACTACAGTTTCTATGTTCTCAATTTACTATTGTTTCAGACAGCTTAATTACAAAGAGACAATGGTTTCTTATTCTAATTCCACTGGTATAGAAAATGAATAGAATCATTCAGAACCACAGAATGTGTCAAGTTAGCCCAAAAAGAGATCATCGAGAAGTCTACTGATCAAATAGATTTTAGTGCTATTGATCAAACAGATTTTAATGTAGGAAGAGCAAGTGACTTAACAGAACTCTGCTTTTTTTCCTGTAACTTTTTATTCGTATTACAAAATTATTTGTGAGTTGTGACTAAAGTAACATAGGTAATGAAATCTAAGTCATTAAATTAAAATATATCATAAATTAACTCATTTCTCTCTCCTTCTCATTCTCTGGTCCATTTCTTTTTAGTGTAATGCTCCTATCCCAACCTCACTTATTTCAAAGTGTCCCAAATTATCATCACTATCACTGGCAATCCTTCATAAAATGCTATGTAATTTTGACCTCTATGGTCAAATACCTGGTTAGCACTTTGATTTCACACTGTACACATAAATTACACAATCAATTGCACAATCAATAAGCAAAAATACAGTTATAGTCTGCTTGATTAGAACCACCCTTACTTACAGCTGGATTACATGGATATTTCATCTTGTCTGCCATGAAAAATTATTGCCATACCTGCTAGCAACTAAAATAAGAAACTTAATTAACCTCATGATACATTTCAGCCAGTACCATCGTAAGTGTAATACAAAAAATCAAATCCAACTTAAAGAAGTAATCATTTATAAAATGTTAAGCTAAGCAACACCACTCTCTACATAGAAACATATTTCCCTATCAAATTGTAGTTTATCTACTTTTCAATTACATTGTTATGAGCAATAATTTTCTTCATAATGAAATGGTAAAAAGGGGAATATTCTGATGTTTCTCTTTTTGTATTACCTTTGCTCTTTTACTCCTCTGGTGGACCCTAATTCTAAAAAAATTTGCTCTCCAGTTTTGGACACCTATGATATATTGCTTATATTCACAGGTATTCTTCCCAACACCCAGCATCCAAGCATCATACACAAGTCAGGTGGCAAAATTACATAAATGCATTTTCGGAAAGACAAATAGAATTGTCCACTGAATGACTCCAGCAGCTGTCTGGCTGGCTGCCAACGAACAAGTCAGATTCAAATACTTCTCACCACAAGTGGAAGGGCTGCTATGGTCCTAGAAAGGTCCTATCACTGGGTTATCTATATAATTGCAGCTGACACAAGAACTGGAATTCAACTTTACTAAGCAACATTCCTATTCAGACATCCCCTCTACTTTGCGCAAGACTACTTTTATGGAAAATCCATATATGTGAAGAATGGCAGAGAGTGAGATATCAAACCATTATTATGTCTTAGCCCCACTCCAAGCCAAAGACACATTACTAAAAGAGGGTGAAAGAGCTAGTGACCACGTTACAGCTGCTGCAGAACTTCTGCTTTCACAGTTCTAGGCAATGCTAATTCTTGCATCTTATTTGCTAAATCAATTGCAATAAAAAATATCCCCAAATCATGGTCTGCTGTTTGTTTGGCATCCTGTGAAACAAACTGCGTAAAATTAAGTCTTCCCAGTTTTAAATTCCTAGTTATAGCCTCACCCCAAAAGATGTCTGTAAAAATCATTCTAAGTCAAAAGGACTAGTGAAATTTTCCAGATGAAAGAAATACGTAGAACTAAAATTGTAAGTATGTCCAAGAGAACAAACACAAAATGTATGAAAGTCAAACCAAGCTTTAAATTCCCAGAAGAACTCTTCTCATTTTAATGTGCAATACTCAGCTTTGTACTCAGATTTGCTCTTACCGATAATATTTAGGACATCCATTTTAATCCTCCCATAAAGGAATGTGCAAGGATTTGGGAATACGGAACACTTAGATTCACTAATATTTTGACCTTTATAAAATCACTTAAGGTTTCTGAACTATTATATATCTCAGAATAAAGACAATAAAGATAATCTCACAAAGCCATTTTAAGGGTTAAATGAGATAATATATATGGGATTTCTATATATAGCCACTTCACAAGGATTGGTAGTTTTTCTTCTGCATATTGGAATTAATTAGAGCTGATTAAACTGTTGCCATCTTATCTCCTATGGTACCTAAAAAAAGGAAAATCAAATAGAATTCCTGTGCCTCATTTCTTTTTTCCATACCCATGTGATTTACCATCTCTGCCAAGGGCACTTTCTGTATGACAATCTGAATTACTGACCACACAGAAAAAGACTGAATAGTACTAGGGGCCAAATTCCGCTGTCTGATATGCACTGAAGCTTAGCTCTGAAAAGCAGAATAAGTTAAACTTTCCACGAACTGACAGCAGCATTTTTACATGATTTATGATCTGCCAATACTCCATCTTCCATAAAACTGTTTCTTTACAACTATATATTCCAGGAATTTCTAATAGTAGTTGTCAGACAAGAACTTCCTCTCAGATTCTCTTCATAAACCTATTTAATGATTCCCTCTTTATATTTAAAAGAAGGGAATGGCTAAAATAGGGCAATTTTTAAAAATTTGCATCTCTGAATTTGGAACACAATTTTGTATTTACAGTCAAATATATACCTTAATTTATCATCTCTCACTACCTGAAATAATAAAATCAGTTATCTCACTTTCTAACCACAGTGTCATTTAATTCCAGCTCTCTCAAACAGCTTTTCCCCATAAGTGAGTTTTTTGGTCTCACCAAACACTTCAGTATTTTTTTTCCACCTATCAGCCCCATCGAAGCTAATTTTTCTTCCTTTCCCAGCCTGTATTCCATGATTTATTATTCTTTAGTCTATCACTGGGCAAAAACTTGAGTCTTGGTTGAATTCCACTGTCACTTTTCACCACGCCTCCATTTAAGCAGATCAGAGATATTCTACAAACCTGCAAGCCAAATCCTTTGAACCCCAATGGTACCTGCAAAGGCCCGTTGGCATTTCACTCGCCCAGTCCTCTAAAAATTGTTTTAAATTCATCTCATGGAGAAATCCAAATATATATACAAAGTAAACCAAATGCTGTAATAAACCCCAAATACACCCATCATCCCCATTAACAAACATCATTCATCTGCCATGTTTCTTTTAAACTTTGCACTCAGCAGGCCCCCACTTCTCAGTTCTTTAAATGAAATTTCCATCTATTAAAAAACACAAATCTTAACAGTCCAATTTTCATAAATGGGTATCATTGTAATCCACACCCCTATCAAGATACAAAAGATTTCTTTCAGAACAAAAGTTCTGTCATGTCCCTTCCTACTCAATCCCCTTTCTACAGAGGTAATCAGTGTTCTGATTTTTTTCCCACCACAGATTGGTTTTACATAGATTAGATCAGGTTAGTTTTACCAGTTTTCTAATGAAAGACTACTTTCTTTCAATTAGCATTATAACTCTTAGATTCATCCATATTGTTGCCTATATGTTCATTCCCTTTTATTTTAGATATTTCTTTTTTTTAAGATTCTATTCATTTATTTGAGAGAAAGAGAGAGAAAGAAAGAAAGAAAGGAGGAAAGAAAGAAAAAAGAAAGAAAGAAAGAAAGAAAGAAAGAAAGAAAGAAAGAAAGAAAGAAAGAAAGAAAGGAACAGCATAAGCAGGGGGAATGGAAGAGGGAGAAGCAGGGCAGGGAGCCCTACATGGGGCGCCATCCCAGGGTCCTGATACCATGACCTGAGCCAAATGCAGATGCCCAACCAACTGAGCCACCCAGGTGCCCCTATTATAAATATTTCATTTAATAAATATACTATAATTTGTTTAAACATTCATCAACTGATGGCATTTAAGTTGTTTCCAATATGCAGCTGTTACAAATAAAGCTGCTGTAAGTATTCCTGTGCAAGTCTTTTAGTGGACATGTGCATTCGTTTTTGAGGTAAATATGTACAAATGGAATGGCTTAGTCAAAAAGTAGACATATGTTTAATTGCCTATCTAATCTGACCACACGTAACGACAACAAATGACTCTATTTTCAGCAGAACAATGAGAGTCTGTGGCATGATCTGGCAATAAAAACACACAAAATATATCCACTGTATACTCCTAATCAAACACTTATAAGAGGCAAGGATCTGAGTGACCATCTATATGATACTTGAGTATTTTTTGCCGAACCAATGAATAACATAAGGTTGGCTGGTTGTTCCTACTGTCACTGGACAAAGTGGGGAACAAAAAAACAAGCTCAGAAATCCAAACTTGCAGCACAAGCACTGCACAAATGACCTGACAGCATCTGTATCTGCCCTGAAAGAGACCCTTTATCTTCTGTGGCCACAGAGCTGAGACGGATGAAACCCAAACTCAGAATATCATCCTGTGAGCATCTGAACTGTAAAAGAAATTGAATTCCCAGACTCACAGGGTGTTAACTGGGAAAGAATAGGATCCTAAAAGTTAGAATCCGGATGGCTTTGTTATTGTTTATTTGTAGCAGTCCTTGAAAACAAGTAATGTAAGTCCTTCCACTTTTGGTCTTCTTTTTCAAAATTATTTAGACACTTCTTAGTCCTTTGCATATCCAGATAAATTCAGTATTATTTTGTCAGTTTCTTCCAAAAAAAAAAAAAGAAGAAGAAGAAGAAGACTTCTGTGATCATAATTTGCATTATGTTGAATCCAAAGAAAAATGTGGGGGCAACTGATATCCTAGAAATATCAAATCTCCCAATTCATAAAAATTATAAAACTCTGCATTATAGATTTGTAAGTTTTCTGAGAAAGGTGTTATAATTTCTGTGTAGAGCCCTTGCGTGACTTCTGTCAAATTTATTTCTAAGTGGGCTTTTTTGATACTACACTACTTTTGTTAAATTTTATTCATATTATTTAAATTTCATTTTTATATTTGCTGCTAAAAGTTAAAAATATAGTATTATTTTTTACCTGATTAGTCCTAGATACCGATTTTCAGATAGTTTAGTGTATTAGTTTGCATGGCATGCCGTACCAAAAAACCAAAATTCCTGCAGTTTAAACAACAGGAATTTATTTCTCAGTCTTTGAGGCTGTAAAGTCAAGATCAAGGTGCTGGTCAATTTGGTTCTGCAAGGATGAAGGCCCCTCTTCCTGGCCTGCAGCCACCTGCTTACTGTGCCCTCACTTGGTGAAGAGAGACAAAGGAAGCAAATTCTCTGATATCTTTTCTTATAAAAGGGCACACTAATCCCACCCTCATAACTTCATCTAAACCTTATACTACCCAAAGGTCGCATCATCAAATACCATCACATTGGGGGTTAAGGCTTCAATGTATAAATCTTAGGGGGCTATATTCAGTCCATGGCATGTAGCATTTTCTATTAAACAATTATACTATACTATTTATTCCATAAATAGAAATGCTTTGATTTCTTCCTTTTGATCTTTACAGTCTTTATTTCTATTTCCTGTTTTATTGCAATGGCTAGAACATTCAATACAATGTTGAATAGAGATGATAAGATGGCTATTTTGCCTTGTTTCTGACATCAAGAGCATTCAATTTTATACCATTTTGGATGACAAACTTAAAAAAAAACAAACTATTATTCTAAAACTCACCCTGATCCATATATCTTTATCACCAAGTGATCACATATTCTACTTCACTGAGAAAATGGAAGCCAATAACAATGAATTATTGTACTCTATGCCCCATGACTAGAAATACATGTTTTGTTTTGTTTTAATGTCTTTCCTCCCACTTTACAATGAGAGGGTTTTCCCTCATACAGTTCAAATTCCCATACCATTCCTTTTCTCAAGACTGACTCTTCCAGGTATTCATTCTATCTCAGTGTCTTCCTTTCTGATGGTGATCTTTTAACATCAAAATCTTCAATTATCCCTTCCCCAATATGTCACAAACAAAAATAAGTAAATTATTTCAACTTCTGTTTCCCTTCAGATATTCTCTATATTTTTCTTGCCAGTAACATTCAGTTTCTTCAAAATGACATCAATATTCACAGTATTACTCTCTCAACCTTCTGCTTACCTCTCCAGACCTGTATTTGTAATTATTTGCTAAACATACATTTAGTTCCAAGGTACCTCAGCTATAATCTTGTTTAAACTGAATTAATCATTTTTATCCAAACTAGTTCCTCCAGCTACTCCCTAACTCGAGTATTCAAAATTGAAACCCAAATTATCCTGGCATCTCCCTTCCTACTCAACCCCTTCCCCATGTTCAAAAAATCACTAACCGCATAATGATACCTCATAAATATCTTTCAATTTCCTTCTAATTATCTGACTCTATACTATGTTCTCTAGTTCACATTACAAAAAAAAAAAAAAGTAATTTAATCGGTCTCCTCTCTTCCAGAATTATCCCCTCCAAAGGGTCTAGGTGCCTACCCAAAAATCTATTCCCTACTTCCTGTTTTATGCCATAACCTTACTTTTTCCCAGTGTGGGAATTTGTCTGTTCTCCCATTCAGCTTGAGAGATCATGTGACAAATCTCTGGCCAATATGAGATAAGAAAACATTGTAGGAAAGCTTCTAGGAAGTCTTGCTGATGAAAGGTTCACTCTTCTTCTTCTTTACTGATGCTTCAGTGGAGGTTATACTGGCAAGAATTTCAATAGCCATCTCTTGATTAGGACATCAAGAACCAGGGGCGCCTAGGAGGCTCAGTCGGTTAATCATCCAACTCTTGATTTCAGCTCAGGTCATGATCTCAGGGTCCTGAGTTGGGCTCCAGGCTCAGCAGGGAGTCTGCTTGAGATTCTCTGTCTCTATTTCCCTCTGCCCTTTTCCCCTCTGCTTCTTCTCTTTCTAAAATAAATAAGTTTAAAAAAAAAAAAAAGGAAACATACTGCAGCATGCCAGACTAGGGAGTTGTACACTGGGTCTCTGCAGTTTTAATAAAGTTCCCATGAAAACTCTACAATAAAATGGTTTAAAATAAAACAATCTTTGTGAGATACACACATCACACACACACACACACACACACACACACACACACACACACACACACACACATATATATATTTAGGCCACTATGGTCTGGTCCCTGTTACATATAGCTATACTAAATACTAATCACTACACCCATTCAATTCTGTTTACCACATGACAGACTAGAATAAACTCATCATGTCACTCTTCCTATTAGAACTCTAAAAGGCTTCTAATTACCATAAGATTAGAGTCCAAACATCTAATCGGTACAGAGAACACTTTTTAACCTGAAAACTGATTTGTTCTCTGGCATCCTTTTTGGAGGTAACTCTCCCTTTATTTTTAAATACAACAATGCTTCATTACTTAAAGCCTTCTAGTGTTTGTGTTTTTCAACATGTGGATCTTTAAATAATATTTTCTCAGCCTTTCTTCTTCTTTCTCCAAGATTATATTTTTAATTCCTAATTCTCTTTAAGGGTTTGTTTTAAATATTATTTCATTTAAGAATCAATTCTTCCTTGATCCATCAAGGTTGTGTTGAGTGTTCCTCCTGTGTACCACCAAGTGAGAAGTTTTTATCTTTACCATAGTATTTATAAACCCGAACTGAAATTTCCTGTTGATCTCTTTCTCTTTCTAATAGACAACATTTTAAAAGATGCTTAAAAGAAGGTATTATGTCTGATTCACCATCTTCCCGGGACACTTATAAGACAGAACATTTTACATACTTTTTATTTTTGTTAAATTTTTGTTAAAAAATAGAGATATAGCAAAGCTTCTAATATTTATTTATTTATTTAATGTCATCAGGACTTTCAATTTTACTACATATTTGCTATAAAAGGGTTAAGAGGACTTTAGATAGAAAGATTTTTAAATATAACAATTGTTATATTTCAAAACAAAGCATTCTAATCTTTCAAACTTTTGAGTGTGAAGAGCTTTTTGTTGCCCTCCAGTAGGATATTTTCACTGCATATGCATGCACCTTAACATCTGTGCCATTTTGTTTTGAATGTTTGACAGAGAAATTATTCAACAGGTACCCCAGCTGTCAAAGCATGCCATTTGTGATGCTTCAACAAGCAGCACAGACTCTTCAAACTATACTGCACCTGAGCACGGAAACCTCCACTGGGAACTACTGCCTTAAATGTTTCATAGCATACATAGGACACTTAGACTTTTCAACATCAGATCTCCTGTATTCCTGCAAAATTGTTCTCTGCTGATCAACCCCTTCTTATTTTTCACCTAAGGTGACAGTGATATGATTGATACTGTTTACTGACTTCTCAAAGGCCTCTAAATACTGTCTTCTCTTTGACGTTTCACTTATCTCTGGTGCCTTACTTGTCAGTTATTTATATCATGTATTAATTATTTCTTTATTTAATGGTGACCTTCTTCTGAGAAGTTCCATGTGCTTGATGTACATTTTTTTTGATATCATGAAAATACTGAGTAGTAGAGATAGAAAAGAGTGATGAAAAAATTACATGAAAGCAGTTTTAAGCTACTTCTGGGAAGCATACTCCAAACCTTTGCTATATAAGAAAATTTCTTCATATAAGGTAAGCATTTCATTATTTTATGGAAAATATTATTTCAAAGAATGCTGTACCATTTAAGATGTGAGACAAGGGAACAGTACTCATTTTCTAATTCTCTAAACCTATTATTTCTCCTCTATTACTTGTCTCCATTGGTGATTCCTTATTCTTCCTACCCTAAACCAGAAAACTTGAAACAGTTCTCAGGATCACCTTCACAAGTTCACACATTCATCTAATCCTATTAAATCTATTGTATTTACTCATTCAGACAATTCTTAAATACCTGCCACATGCTGGACTTTGATATACGATGAGATGGAAGGATAAGCTAAATTTGCATAATCCCTGACAGCATGGATCTTATGGACTAGCTTGAAGGACAGAAAGACATTAATCAAGTAATCTCAAAACACAACTGCAGTTATACCACAACTATATGAAGAAGAGGTCCTTAGTGCTCTTAGTGCATTTAATAAAACTTCATTTAGGAAGTGTTGCAATGTTCCCAAAACTTAAAGGAAAATAGGGCATGAGAAGGTGAAAGAGGTTTGGAGTATTTCAGGAGAGGGAGGAACATATGCAAAAGGTTTAGTGGTCAGAGGGATGCTTTAGGTTTGAGATACTAATAGAAGGCAGTATTCTGGCTGGTACACTGGTCTGAAAAGTGGAATTAAAACTTTCAAAAGGAGTCTGAAAAAGCTTAGTAGGGACCTTTCTATGTCAAACTTTCTAAGACATATTAAAAAAATCTGTTTTTTAGCATAAAGTATTTAAAGCCAATAATTTACTTCAAGCAGAAAATGGAAAATGAGGAAGTGATGTGATCAGATATGTGTTTTGAAAGGTGATCGCTTAGCTATGTAAAGAAAAGACTAGAAAGGAGTAGTCCTTTCAGATGCTACTGAGTAGAGACGATCTCTCTGACACAAACGCACAAAAATGATGTTAAATATCACTTATTATGATCTAATTGTATAGCTTAGGGAGAAATGGGAAAGGACAAGGTTTAATGGGGTGAACAGTCATAAAACTTCTGGACATGTTGATTTTAAGATGCCTCAGATTAGGTCAACAGCTGATGTCAAATAGATATACAGCTCTGTCCTTAGAAATTCTAGGCTGGAGATATAAACCTGAGTTAACTACATACAACAGATAATTAAAACCAAGATGCAGATGAAACTGCTCAAGTACAAGAGGAGGCCTAAGACTGGGATGTGATAACCTTTAGCACATAATGTCTGAGGAGAGAACAATGAATTAGAAAACAAAGCAAGAAATAAATAGAAACAAAATCAGAGAATGATGTCATAATAGGCAAAAGAAAGAGTATTTCCAAAGAGACAGGCTGACCAAGAGAAATAAAAGCATGTATTAAACAAAAACGTGTATATAAATGTTCATGGCAGCATTATAGTAAAAAACTGGAAACCACCCAAATGCCCATCAATTAGTAAGTGGTTACATTATGGAATACTACTCAGCAATAAAAAGTAACAAACTAATGATCTATGTATGCAATAATATGAATAAAAATGAAAAGTGTGGTGGATAAATAAAAGAAAGCAGTGATAAAACACAAAATTCTAGAAAAAGAAAATGATAAAGAAATAAAAAATATTAATGCTTCTCTGGAGCTCTGAGCAGAAGGGGAGAGAAAAGAGAAAACTGATGGCAAAGGGTCAGAAGGAAAATTTTTGGAGTTATGGAAATATCCTATATCTTAATTACAGTGGAGATTAAATGGTAAATTTTACATCAGGTAAATTATGCCTCAATACAGAAAGGCAATCAAGGGAGCTGTGGGTCAACAAAATCAAATGCTATTGAGACACCAGGTATGATGGAAACTAAAAAGTATTTAAGTTAAACACTGTGGAGATAGTTTTTTTTATCTGAATTCGTGTTAAAAGTTAAATCAGAGTGATTATCTGTAATGACTAAAGTAATCTATAATGCCTAAAGAAACAAAATCAGCAACTTTTCTAAAGATTAAGACAATTAACCTAATATCAAAGATTTAACTCTTCAACCTTAGTCAACTCCCAACAAACATACAATGTTTTGTTGTGATGAATATAAAAACCTATTTTAAAGAACAAGACATTTAATTTGTATCTACATGAATGCAATCATATGTTAAAATTTTAGGCTCCAAACCACAGTTAAGTATCATTATTATACTTCAAATTTGGTTCTATCAAATATAATTTGCAGTAACTAGGCTATATTCTAACTTGAAAACTACTTATTTTTTTAAAGTTAAAATGGCATGTTAACTGTAAAGACAGAAGACTGATAAAGGTACTTTTAAACATTTGTTATTGTATAATATGTATAATCACATTTGCCATTAGAAATTACAAATGTCAGTTTTATAAATTTGGACACCTGCAAAACACATTTTTATACCACCACCCTCATACATACAATGAGAGAAAAGAAAGCACACTACATATGCAAAGATTACATCACAAAAGTATCGGTACACATAAAACTGATCAGATATAATACCATATTAGACAAACCAGGCTAAAAATATTTGAGTTTATTTTATTGAAAGATTTTCTTATTTTAATGCAGTATATAGTAATAACCACACTTTTTTTTTTTAAGATTTTATTTATTTGTCACAGAGACAGATAGAGAGCACAAGCAGGGGGAGCAGCAGAGGGAGAAGCAGGCTCCCCGCTGTATAAGGAGTCTGATGCAGGACTCAATCCAAGGACCCTGGGATCATGACCTGAGCTGAAGGCAGATGCTTAACCCACTGAGCCACCCAGGCGTCCCAGTAATAACCTCACTTCTGATAGAAAAGCCATAAGTGGAGAGGAACCAATGAAATTCTAGCCTTATTCTGACTGACAAGAGCCATGTGCACAGCATGAAGAAGTAGGGTAGTCAGTGCACACAGCTGTGCTTCTTCCATGACTGGAGTGATTCGGGACACCATCTCTCAATACATCCCCCCCATAATATGAAGCAATGCACATAAAAATGGATGCTAGACAACACCTAGGTTCTGGCCCTAGTAACAGCCTTTGTTGTTGTTAAGAGGGGACTTTTTTTGTTTCCTTTTCTTTTTGCTTTCATTTTGTTTTGTTTCTATCACAGAAGCTGTCGCCCATATCCACACTGAAGATTGAGGACGGTCATGGAAATGGTTACAATCCACTACCTTAAAATTAGAACTGGGAAATTAGTGCTTTGGCAACTACATCCATGTGCCATTCCTATCACTTGTGTTTTAGTTTTTTCCTATTCCTGGTATTGGCTGGAACTTTCAGAGAGTCTAGGGCAATTAGCAGTCTGACTATAAATTATGTAAGCTCAGATCTAACAATATGTATGATGAAATAACTCACACCAAGTGTTGCTAGGGATATCACCTTAAGAGCAAAAATAACCTTAACAATTTTATAGCAATAATTTTATGTAGATATCCTCAGATTCTTTGAAATTTTTAACTTAACTGATAGTTATGATCAAACACCTAATCCAATCAAAAGACACAGGGTATCAGGATGGATAAAAAAGTAAGACCCAAGTACAGGCTGCCTACAAGAGACTCATTTTACCTAAAGACACTTGCAGATTGACAGTGAGGGGATAGAGAGCCATTTATTATATAAATGAACATTAAAAGAAAGCTGGGTTAGCCATACTTATATCAGACAAACTAGATTTGAAACCAAAGATTGTAACAAAAAATGAAGAAGGGTACTATATCATAATAAAGGGTTCTATCTGGAAAGAAGATCTAACAATTGTAAATATTTATGCCCCCAACTGGGGCACCCAAATATATAAATCAATTAATAACAAACATAAAGGAACTCATTGATAATAATACAATAGTAGGGGACTTTAACACCCCACTTACATCAACAGACACATCTAAGTAGACAATCAACAAGGACACGCTTTGAATGATACATTAGACCAGATGGACTTAACAGATACATTCAGAACATTTCATTCTAAAGCAGCAGAATACACATTCGTTTTGCGTGCACATGGGACATTCTCCAGAATAGATCACATACTGGGTCACAAATCAGGCCTCAACAAGAACAAAAAGATTTCAATCATACCATGCGTATTTTCAGACCACAACACTTTGAAACTTGAAGTCAACCACATGAAAAAATGTGGGAAGAACACAAATATGGAGGTTAGAGAACATCCTACTAAAGAATGAATGGGTCAACCAGGAAATTAAAGAAGAAATTAAAAAATACATGGAAGCAAATGAAAATGAAAACATGACAGTCCAATATCTTTGGGATGAAGAAAAAGCTGTCATAAGAGGGATATATAGGAAGACAGGTCTATCTCAAGAAGCAAGAAAAGTCTCAAACATACAACCTAACCTTACACCTAACAGAGCTAGAAAAGGAACAGCAAATAAAGCCTAAAGCCAGCAGAATAATAAAAATTAAAGCAGAAATAATTGGTACAGAAAAAAAAAAAAAAAACCTGTAGAACAGATCAATGAAACTAGGAGCTGGTTCTTTGAAAGAATTAATAAAATTGATGAACCCCTAGCCAGACTTATCAAAAAAAAGAGAGAAAGGTCCCAAATAAATAAAATTACAAATGAGAGAGGAGTGATCATAACCAACACCACAGAAATACAAACAACTATAAGAAAATATTATGAAAATTTATATGCCAACATATAGGATAATCTGGACAAAATGGATACATTCCTAGAAACATTTAAACTACCAAAAGTGAAACAGGAAGAAATAGAAAATTTGAACAGATCCATAACCAGCAGAGAAATTGAATCAGTAATCAATAATCTCCCAAAAAACAAAAATCCAGGGCCAGATGGCTTCCCAGGGGAATTCTACCAAACATTTAAAGAAGAGTTAATACCTATTCTTTGCAGGCTGTTCCCAAAAAATAGAAATGGAAGGAAGATTTCCAAACTCATTCTATGAGGCCAGCATTACCTTGATTCCAAAACCAGATGAAGAAATGAACCCACAACTCTATGGTCAGCTAATCTTTGACAAAGCAGGGAAGAATATCCAATGGAAAAAAGAGAGTCTATTCAACAAATGGTGTTGGGAAAACCTAATGGCCGCATGCAGAAGAATGAAACTGGACCATTCTCTTACACCATACACAAAGATAAACTCAAAATTATGCTAAGATAATGCTAAGTGATTAAGAGATTATGCTAAGTGAAACAAGTCAAGCAGAGAAAGACAATTATCATATGGTTTCACTCATTTGTGGAACATAAGGAATAACAAGGAGATTGGTAGAAGGAAGGGAAAAATGAAGGGGGGGTAAACAGAGGGGGAAATGAACCACGAGAGACTATAGACTCTGGGAAACAATCTGAGGGTTTTAGAGGGGAGTGGGGTGGGAGGATGGGCTAGCCTGGTGATGGGTGTTAAGGAGGGCACATATTGCATGGAGCACTGGGTATTATACTCAAACAATGAATCATGGAACACTACATCAAAAACTAATGATATACTGTATGGTCATTAACATATCATAATTAAAAAAAAAGAAATGGGCAGAAGACATGAATAGACATTTTTCCAAAGAAGACATAGAGATGACTAAAAGACACATGAAAAGATGCTCAACATCACTCACCATCAGGCAAGTGCAAATCAAAGCTACAATGAGCTACTATCTCACACCTGTCAGAATGGCTGAAATTAACAACTCCAGGAAACAACAGATGTTGGTGAGGATGCAGAGAAAGGGGAACCCTCTTATACTGTTGGTGGGAATGCACATTGGTGCAGCCACGTTGGAAAACAGTATGGAGGTTCCCCAGAAAATTAAAAATGGAACTAATCTACAACCCAGCAATTTCACTATGAGGTACTTACCCAAGGGATACAAAAAATACTAATTTGAGGGGCGCCTGGGTGGCTCAGTCGTTAAGCGTCTCCCTTCGGCTCAGGTCATGATCCCAGGGTCCTGGGATCGAGCCCCGCATTGGGCTCCCTGCTGGGCAGGAAGCCTGCTTCTCCCTCTCCCACTCCCCCTACTTGTGTTCCCTCTCTCGCTGTCTCTCTCTCCGTCAAATAAATAAATAAAATCTTTAAAAAAAAATACTGATTTGAGGGGGTACATTCACTCTGATGTTTATGGTACCATTATCAACAATAGCCAAATTATGGAAAGAGCACAAATGCGCACTGACTGGTGAATGGATAAAGAGTACAGACCTTTTACCTCTTTGGTTAAGTTTCTACCTATGAATGGATAAAGTAATATATATATAATGGAATATTACTCAGGCATCAAAAAGAATGAAATCTTGTCATTTGCAACAACGTGGAAGGAGCTAGTGTATATTATGCTAAGTGAAACAAGTCAGAGAAAGACAAATACCATATGATTTTACTCATACGTGAAATTAAAAAAAATAAAACAGATGCACAGAGGGGAAAGGGGAAATAAAAGAGAGTGAGGCAACCGATAAAACACAAACTGAGGGTTGATGGAGTGGGGTGCTCAGGGGATGGGCTAAATGGGTGTTGGGGATTAAGGAGGGCACTTGTGATGAACACTGTGTGTAAGTAATGAATCATTAAATTCTACTGAAACCAATATTAATTACACTATATGTTTACAAATTATAATCTAAATAAAAACTTGAAACAATCAAAAAAGATCAAACACCTAAAACAGTTTAGTGTGCAAATACACTTAAAATCCATAAGTGCCTTTAAGTCTTTAAAATGTGCCAATTTAATTATCCACATCAAAACATTTCAAATTATTTTGGATCATTTGATATATTTCACTTGAAAATGCATCATTTCTCTCTAAATATAAAATTATGTATAAAATATTAATTCTTTCTGAACATAAATTCATCTTAACAATCAATTTTAGAAAGATTTTTTTTCATCTCAACCCTGTATCAATGAAGAAACTGAGGTACTTAATAAGCATGAAGGTATACCATTATGCATGATGGATGCTGAATAACGTATATTTTCCTATTTATTCCACAATTGAACTTTCATTAGTTAGACTTCTGATTATGTAATTTAAGCATTTGTTTAAGGAGTGTAATTGGTTCGCAGCCTATCCACAAGGGCCAGAAAATCAAGTTTGGGAGGCAATAACCAATATCATGCAAAAAACTAAGCAAGTGAAAACACCAGAGCCTCGAACCACAGGAACCAGACACTGCCACCTGTACTGGGCACTGTATTCTGCTTCTATGAGAAATGCTGGCACTGGTTCTGGAAACTGGGTAGAGCTATTATGACTCAATAGCAGAAGGCTGTGTGATCCAGCCTTCCTTATATCTTTAGATCCAGATTCATCATCCAGAGCAGATCCATCTGACCACTGGAGCATATATCTGATGCTCAGGCTAAAGCTTCTAGGGAACTGTGAAAAAATATAGAGATTTCAGCTTCTACAGTGAGGAAGGAGAATGTCAATAAAAGATGGAGGATTCCTCTAATATGGCAAGGTGTTTCAGATGTTGGTGTGCCAATTGAAAAAAAGAAAATTACTATAGACATTAGTAATGATTTTCTAGAAGCAAAGACTATATTTTCTCTATGCACTGACAATTACTTCTATTTCTGGTGTAATACATAGGCATTAATTAATGCTCACGGGTTATAACCCACTTGGCACTCTTTAATTATGAGTTACCACTTCATAACTTAGGACTACATTACTTAAAAATTGTGAAGGTCTAAATCTTACTAGTGTGGCAGATGGAAGTTCATTACAATGTAAAAACTTCTGTATGCTTAGTCAAAGGCAAAAATTAGGAATTTCAAGTACATATTTCCATAAAACCTTCAGGTTAATATCTCAAAAACAGTAAAAAATACATAAGACTTGTCAAGACTTTCTGACAAGGCTTGGTTCTCATTGTAAAACTCTGGGAGAGGACGGAAGGATCACTTGGAAGGATATTTTTTATAAATGGACTTCAAGGGGCACCTGGGTGGCTCAGTCAGTTAAGTGTCTGCCTTTGGCTCAGCTCATGATCCCAGGACGCTGGAACTGAGCCCCACATTGGGCTCCCTGATCAGTGGGGAGTCTGCTTCTCTCTCTACCTCTACCCCTCCCCTCGCTTGCACTCCCTCTTTCAAATAAATATGTAAAATCTTTTAAAAAATAGATAAATAAATGGACTTCAAGTCAGACCTACATTTAGATTCTAGCCATTACATCTGAATATGGAATGTCGGAGCTCTGTCTCCTCATAAGCAAAGTGGGGTAATAATACCTTTAACAATTTGTACTAGAATATGAAGACAATGATGATGATGGAGGAATAAGTTTTTTTTGTTTTGTTTTGTTTTGAGAGAGAATGGGGCTTGGGGGAAGAGGGAGAGGGAGAGAGAGAGTCTTAAGCAGGCTCCGCACCCAGTGCAGAGCCCCACGTGGGGTTCGATCTCACAACCCTGAGATCATAACCTGAGCCTAAACAAGAGTCAGATGCTTAACCAACTGCACCACCCAAGTTTACTGGAAATTCCCAAAAGGAAAGTATATAAGGATAGTATGGTATATGTGCTTTTTCTCAATCTCCCTTTCATCTTAACATCTCAGGTAGATCTCATAATTTTGGTGAGCTCCCATTTACATCTCTTCCATTTGCTTCTCACCTTCCTCTCATTTAGTCTACAAGTACTAGGCCCCCAACTGTTTGGAATACAGAGTTAGGATATCATGGCATGAACTACCCTTAAGACATCCTGTATTCCCCACAGGAATACCTTCTCCAATGTGATGCACAGGGAAAGGGGAGAAGAACAGGGCCATGTGACAAGGGTTAAAAAGGATGGAAAAGAACCCCTTTCCTTTCCTTATAAAGGAAGAAAAAAAAAGGTATGATCTCTCAACACAAGAATGCAATTCTCAGGGCGCCTGGGTGGCTCAGTCATTAAGCGTCTGCCTTCGGCTCAGGGCGTGATCCCGGCGTTCTGGGATCAAGCCCCACATTAGGCTCCTCTGCTGGGAGCCTGCTTCTTCCTCTCCCACTCCCCCTGCTTGTGTTCCCTCTCTAGTTGGCTGTCTCTCTCTCTCTGTTCTCTGTCAGATAAACAAACAAAATCTTTAAAAAAAAAAAAAAAAAAAGAATGCAATTCTCCCCACAGCCAAAGATACCCATAAATCTGTTTCCACTCCTCCTCCAGTCTTTTGCTTACACAGACTTAGGGAGGGCAATGGAAGGCATGATTACAGATTTTGCTATCACTAACTCTTCTGTCTCTTAGAAGGAGATAAGGAGTCTATACATAATGGTTACCAGTTTTTTTCACACTTAGCTTTGAGCTGTAGATTTCAAGGTGAAGACAATAGGAAAGTCCCAAATCAATAGGAAAAAACCCATATTGAGTAGATAAGTACATAGTAAATGTTCAGTTAATGTTCATGGAAACTGAATCTGAATACCTTTAGCTTATAGAATCCATTCTTTTTATTTGTTTTTAATATTAATGATGGCGATTCAGTGTCTAATTTATGTTAAAAACATATAATATAAAGTTATACTTCAATTACAACTCAATAAAAAAAATTAGAGAAAAAAGCATATAAGGCAAACAACACTATAAACCCGTGTTGTTTTCTCCAAAAATAAACTCTGAGTTATGTAATTTGGGGGCTTAAGGTTAGTCTAGAAATTACCTAGTCCAACTACCTATTCCAAAACCTCTGAATCTACTGATCGTTAGAAAGTTTGAGAGGACGAGCCTATCCCACTGCTTTTAAAATAGGTTATTTCAATTAGACTGAGCACAGCTTGGAATCAGACAGAGAGATATATTTATATCTACATCTCTCTGTCCTGGCTTCTATACTATTTGATTTCTGAAAATTTATTTTACCTCTTTGAGCCTCAGTCTCCTCATCCATAAAAAAAGTATTAACCTGTATCTCCCAATATAACAAAATAAAATTATATAAAAACTCATTTAAGGTATAAGGTCTATAGAAAAAATGAAATAGTACCTGTGGTTTGTGTAACATATCATAGTTTATAAAATGTCTTCATATGTATTCTCTCAGTTATTATGTCATTTAATCCCGTATACAATCTTGTGAGACAATTCTGCAGTTTCTGTGACACTGCTGTATTATACCACACTTTATGCACTTACTCAATGTGCTTCAATAGAATACAGACATGACACATCACTGCACAACATTTATGCAAGGTATGACCATGTATGTGTGGGTGTGAACTCTATCATTTAATGTCCAACATATATATGTAACAGCAAAAGCCCAATTATGACTAGGCATTAGATAAACTGCCCTTATCTATTTAAACTATTCTTCCCACTAATAAAATCAAACCAAATGCCTTTGTACCAAGTACTGAAACTTTAAACAGTCTAATGCTTTATCTCTGCTACACTGGTAGACTTTATTATACTATATATTTTACTCAGTTATTTCATACATCTATCTCAATACCAAGTTTATTGCAAATCTCTGGTTGGGAGAAATGCTAAAAAGTAGTGCAGATCAGGATACGATATGTTAGCATAAAGAAATAACTGGACTATAGGACAGAAGACCTGAGATCTAGCTGTAAATCCATTACTTAGTTATTGCATGGCTCTCAATTAGTCCTAGAGCCTGTAGTCCTGCTTGATCTACTCACCAATGCCATTGTATCTGATCAGCGCTGAAGTTTCTGGGACAACTTTAATCTTTCTGTGTCACAGTAAATTTATCTATAATACAAAGAGACTGATATATTGAAGACAAGATCATAAATAATGAAATATAAACACCTGAATCTAAGATGTCTAACATGGTGACTATCACATAAAAGATGCTTAGATGATATGTTCCTTTGATACCTGATTGTCTGTCTGTCTCTCTAACCTCCTACAATGTCTAGTTGTAAGCACATTAAAAACAGCTTTTTCTATTTATCTGGTCAACAGTCTCACTTTCTTATTGAAATACTATTAAGAAATACTATTAAACTATCAAAAGTTTAGATAGATAGATAGATAGATAGATAGATAGATAGATAGATAGATATAGATTTAATACACTGCACTTACTGGTGATATATAAACACAATTGCTTAGCCATGTTTTACAAACACTGTTTGATATGCTCCACACTTCAAGGACAAGGCAGTATCCACAAGTTAGAAAAAATTACTTATCCTTTGACAACAGATTGACAACACCTACATAACCATATGACCAGCCCTCAATATATAAAACATGACATATAATAAACTAAGCAGAAGTAAGACTGTTGTCTTAGAAGAATATATATGACCTGAGGACAACAGAAAAAATAATACACAACAGAAGAATTAAGCTACTTAATTGTGTTGCGATGACGTTGGATTTAAGACCCCTTGTAGTACTGGATATGGTAGGCAAATAAATTGGCTTTCATTTCCATTGCTTAAGGTTGAATGAGATTGTAGCTGTAGCTAGAGGAATGATGAAAGGAAAAATTAATGAACATAAATTAAAAATTCTTATGTCTATACTGATAAAACATCTTCTCTAATGTGCTTTTATTTCCCTTCCCAGCCTACCTAGAAGTACCTAGAAGTAACAGAGTCCTGCACTTCTGCTTGGTGCGTCCCACCCATGCTATTGTACCTTTACACATACGACATCTGGGTTTGGGGGATGGAATTATCTAACCCTGCTCCCATTGACTGGGCTAACAGAATTGACTATGAGTTGAAAAAAGACAGAGAGAACCCAGCAAGGAAGAATGAGAGGCTGGAAGAGAGAGATGCCTGTAGCCAGTGGCACTATTTTATAATAGAACACAATAACCATTTATAGAGTAGGTATCCTTAGGAACTTCACACTAAAATCAATATGCCAGCTGTGAAATACAGCTCTGCTGCAGGCGATTTTTTTTTTCAAGAAAAAAATCTTAACAGATTTAACAAAAATAGAAAGCATATGAGTGAATTTATCCCCCGAGATTGAATGGTTCCTGGGAACAGAATGTAGCAAGGAAATCACTAGCTGCCCATTATGCTATGCTTAAAGCATAAAAGGAAGCATGGCAGGAGGCATGGCCAAGATGGACTGACTGTCTCCTCCAGGATGGTCTGAACTCATCAGTAAAAGCCCCATGTGCTTATTAGGCTTACCTCTGAGTTCTATCCTCCCCCACCTTTACCCCTGTACACACATACACACACACTCCCTTCACAGGGTTAATATTAAATGGCTCTTTGGATTTTAAAATATTTACCTAACTCTAAAAGACCAGGCACTTTTGCTGGCTTGCTTTAAATAAAACAGTATGTATTTCTTTATATCCTTTGCAAGGTTGACTGTATGGATACATTTCCTCAGTTTAGATTTCATTAGGGATGGTGCTGCCTTTTAGATCCACTTGGAGGTACTAGAGAAATGGAAGGCATCACACACCATTGATAGAAGTATAACTAATGACCCTCTCTCAGAATCTTTGACTCAGGGTTGATAAATGTAAGCTAGTAGGCCTGACAAAAGTTAGCAAAGTTCTTACAGAATTAATAACTAGGCTGTCAGTATTTCAAAGTGGGGAAATATAGCTCCACCCAAACTGTCTAGATGTTTTTTTGTGTGTGAACAGATTCTGAGATAATGATAATGATGATAACCAATAATTCTGGACTCAAATTATGTATGTGTCAGACACTTTCTTAAGTATGTCATGCAGGCTCTCTTTTAAAAATATAACTTAATCCTGCAAGGTAAATGCTATTATTATTCCCTCTCTACAGTAGAAAGTAGAAGTACAATGCCTTCTAAAATGAAAGAGTGAAATGATTCCTCTTGTTTCATTGAGAAGACCTGCAGCTGAAAACATTGTATAAACTGTGTGAACAGGGTCTGAATGCCATGAGAGAAATGAAAAAGTAGAATGGGAACTGGAAGGGAAATACTTAAAAAAAAAATTCCTCCTAAAGTAAACCTGAATAGAAAATAAATGGATTATTTTACAGTGGAAGATAAACACACAGAATCATCATTGTCGGGGTGCCTGGGTGGCTCAGATGGTTAAGCATCTGCCTTCAGCTCAGGTCATGATCCCAGGATCCTGGGATCAAGCCCCACGTCCGGCTCTCAGCTCAGTAGAAAGCCTGCTTCTCCCTCTCCCTCTACCTCTCCCCTTGCTTGTGCTCTCTCCCATCTCTCTCTCTCTCTCAAATGAATAAATAAGGTCTTTTTAAAAAAGTCATCATTGTCCTACAGCCTCCTCTCATGGAAAAACATAGATATCAGATGAAACAATACATTTATGGATGAAGAATTGTTTCAAGATTTATTCTAAAAACTTAGCTTAGAATCATGGATATTATAGTCTCCCACAGAATATCATTTGTTGATACTTTCATGAATTAATTACTCCTCTGGATAAATTCCATTCTTGACACATTAAAAAAGCTCTTTTACAATCAATTAGAGATGGGTTTCTAATTCTTGACCCATGTGCAATAACAACCTGCTATAAGTTAATTTATTTTACTTTCTTAATAAATAACAAAACAAGAACATAAACAACAAAACAAGCATATGAGGTAAAAAACACAAGATTTAAGAGTTACATACACTCCAGTTTGCAACAGGACTTACCACACCTAAGATTTTACACCTGGCAGTTTTACACATTCATTTACTCGAGTAAAAATGAAAGTGCTGGTCTGATCTGACAAAGGAGGAAGAGAGCAGGGTGGTGGGAAGAATAGCGTCACTCTGTGTTTTGGCACACAACTCAGCTTGTTCTTAGCTAGCCCAGGGGACTCTGTCTTCTGAGAAGGAAGAATTATCAGCTCAGGTGGTAGGTAGTAAATTCAGAACACCCAAGAATGTCTCGTGACCTGAAGTCTCATTCAGTAACCACCCAGAGCAAGTGGAAATGGGTTAACCTGTGCTTAGTGAACTGGGAGCCCTGACTGCTTTCCTGAGATACAGAGCGCAGCTGATACCTACTTGATGTTTCCAAAGATCTTTCCTGGAGGTCAATCTCCTATCCCATGGAAGCACTGCTGAGGATGGGACCAGCAGAAAACCAGCAGAAATTAGTTTTCCTACATTTCTCAAGACTTTTTCCTGAAGTCACCTTAAGACTTTGGTTTCAATCACTGATAAATATAGGAGATACACAGATATATAGACCCATTATATAGGTATATCTATCCATCACAGATACATGCAATGAATGTGAGATACTGACACATGCAATTATTAATATATGCCAAGTATATGAGGTCACAACCTCAGGTTACAAATGTTTCAGTACTATGCTTCTGAAATCACAAGCATCTGACTTAAGATGAGAAAATGGTCTTGCATTTCCTTCACTTTTCAAAGAAATGGGCACCAAAATATGTGCACCCTCACATTGCCCTTTCAGCCAAGTGTGGGAATTTAAAGCATATCAACATCCAATTTTCTAACACATTTTTTTACGTACATGTTAAAGGATGGTTTAACAAAATTTAAATATACCATCTAAAGAAAATAGAAGCAACAGCACCCCTCTCAAATAATGAATATGAATAACCCTGACTCATACACTTTCCTTCACTTCCTAATACATAAAATATAGGAAAGTAAAGTCTTAGGTCAGTCCTACCTGCCTAAATTATGACACACATCCTGGGCCACCTGCATAAGATTTCTATGACCAAATCGTAGTGACCAATATCCACTGAGTACATTACTCATTTCTGGTCTATGTAGCCATCCATTATCAGCATATGTCTTTTATTTGATTTTCCGTGGTAGGAATATCTTTTCTGGATCATTTATTTCTATTGAGACTTCATCAACTAGTTGGCCAGCAGATCCTATATTCAGTAAAGGAACACCATTGCTGGGTTAGACTCACAGTCCATAAAGAACAGTATTTACTGACAAAATCAGCTTCGAAAGACCTGTAAGAGGAACCACTGCTTCTTTTCCTGAAAAGTACCAGAGGGCTTCAGAATAACCAAGCTTCTCCAAAGAGCCTTTCAGGGCTGGGTCAACCATACAGTTGTTCTGTCCTTTTAGAATTCTTTAATTTTTCTCTGTCAGTATCCATTCTGGAAGCAACGCATGACTCTTAACACAAAACACACAAATAAAACAAAGTATGCAGCTAAGCCTTTAGTTGTAATAATGTCTCTGTCTTTTTCTATGGAAGGGAATGTCCTATCTAAGAATGGTAATAAAGAAGGGAACCTCATCTTCAAAGAGACTTCAATTTTCATAGAAGCCACTAGCCCATCTTGCTTCCTTGCCATGACTCACTCTCTGTCTTAAATACCGTCTTTTTTAGGAACTCCACAAACTACCTTAATATCTAGCTCTCCTTCAAAGAAAATGTGTTTCCCTTTGTTCTAATCTTCCCAGGCCTTTGGCTCTTGAGTTGGTTTTCCTTTTGTTTCTCTTCATTTCAACCCTGTTCTACCTTCTCTGTGGCTTCCATCTCTGCCAACGCTTTGTCTGCTTTCCAGGGATCCCACGAGAAGTGCTCCTCTTCACCACCACACTGGAAAAATTCATGTTCATATGGAATTAGCTCTACTGGTACCAGCATTCATTTTATGTAATGGGTACTTAATTTTGAGTAGTAACATGTAGCATGCATAAAGGGAGGCATCAACATTAAGATAAGGTTTGTGTTTACAGTAATCTTTGACTATGAAGTTGAAAACTGATGACAGATCAATTTGTGAAAACAATATTCTCACTAATGGTGTGGCAGTATATTATTGTATTATTTTGAAAAGCATGTACCTAAAAAACAGAAAGACCTCTATCCCCATCTAGAGATGTTAACATCTCTAATCCTCAGTTTTTTCAACTGTGAAATAGGAATAGTAGCATTTATCTCTCAGGGCCATTCGTGTGTTTTCCATGCTAAGCGTCGGACACAAAATAACATTTAAGTTAGATTAGCAAAGAGTATTAGTAATCTCAGCACAGAGAAAGTACATTTAAATAACACATTTTAATACATTTAAAAGTAGTAATGCCTAAAACACATCTGTTTATTTAATCAAAAAGACTACCTTGAGAGACATTGTGAACCACTAAATTGTGGACAGTTTCTATGTGGCAATTGATAACTGAATCACTATTAACTAATTAAAAAAAAAAATTAAGGGGCTCCTGGGTGGCTCAGTCGGTTAAGCGTCTGCTGCCTTCGGCTCAGGTCATGATGCCAGAAGCCTGGGATCCAGCCGGTGAGCTGGCGCAGGTACAGGGCTCCTGCTCAACAGGGAATCTGCTTCTCCCTCTCCCTCTGCCCTTCTCCTCCATTGTGTGCTTGCTCTCTCTCAAATAAATAAAATCTTTTTAAAAAATAAATTAAAAAATTTAAAAATTGAGAACATTTTCTCAGGAAAGGATCCAAGTAAATCAGAATGTGCAGCATCTTTGCCTGACATTTTTTACAAGTAGCTGTCCCAAGTATTTTATATCCCTTGTTAGAGAACCCTAGCTTCTGGAAATTTTTTAACTATGAAATAAAAAAGATTATCACAGGACTAAAAAGTAAAAAAAAAAAAAAAAAAACCCGCTTCATATCTGAAGATTTATGCCTTTATGATGTCTCTTATTAGAAGTCATTGCATGTGTGACAGTATCACCAAAACTTCAATCCTTATTGGCCTTGACAGCTAAATACCAATGTATCCCTTTGGGATCTATTATAATTCCATTTAAAAACTGTAAGGTGCTTATAAGCAGATCTTGGTTTAACAGGGTTTTTTTTTTTTTTTTTAAGTGACTTCCTCTGAGTTTTGCTTGTACGAATTTTGTGATTGTTTTGGTCTTTATAAATCCGAGAAGGATAGAGATAGAGATTGAGAGAGATACAGAGAGAGACAGAGATAGACAAAAATCACTCAAGGCTGGTTTCAAAATGTCTCTAATCTAATCTCTTGGAAAATAATTAGGAACAACAGTTATTCTTAAAAAAGAAATGACTGGTGAGATAAAGCTGAATTCAGCTGTAGAACTGAGGGAGGTACCGGCTCCTTTTTAGCTGTTCCAACTCTATGATTCTCAGTGATAGGTATGGTGAAAGGCAGAATATCAAATAAGTTAAGGGAGAATACATTCAGTACAATTTAAAACATTCATATTGGGGCACCTGGGTGCCTCAGTCTTGTTAAGCGTCTGCCTTCCCCCCGGGGTCTGATCTCAGGGTCCTGGGCTCGAGCACTGCATCAGGCTCCCTGCTCCGCTGGAAGCCTGCTTCTTCCTGTCCCACTCCCCCTGCTTGTCTGTTTGTCTCTCTGTCAAATAAATAAATAAAATCTTTAAAAAATAATAAAATGAAATGAAACATTCATATTAATGATGGCACTAAATACAGAAGATATTCAAAATGCCTTTCACCGTGTAACAAGGCTTTTAGCTATTGTCCAAACCTGAGAAATTTCATTGAGTTGACCTTAGTTAATAATTTCTACATTTTTTTTTCAAACTGCTTGGGAGACTTCACCAACAGTGAGGATGTCAAAAATACTATACACCATGATTTTTTTAATGTAAACTGAGTAAAATTCACTTATTTTTGATGTACAGTTGTATGGATTTTGACAAGTGTACAGTCTTACTATCTATTGCTACCATCAAGATAAAAAAATTCCCTCGTGTTGTTCCTGTGTTGTACACCCTCCTCCCTACTCTCAGCCCAGCAAACATTGTTCTCTGTTTGCTATCCCTGTAGTTTTTGCCTTTTACAGAAGACACCACGAATTTTAATTACACAGCTTTACTCACATAGAGATGATCAGTATTTAATGAGATAAAACAGTATTTTTCACAAGTGCTGAGTTGCCTTTGGAAGAAAAACTTTCCTTTGTAGCTCCACCAAGTTGTGATTTTTAGGTTAAGGTTTAAAAACCTTTATCAGGGATTAATTATTCTTTAAGGTAAAAGAATAACTCTGCAATAGAAGATTGGGGTGAGGGGAGGCTTAAAAGAAACCATTAAAAGCTAAAGGCCAGTGAGCTGTTCATGCTTTAACATAGGCCATCTACCAGCTTACTATGAATTTCACCTTTCTTCATTTTAAAGAAGAAAAAGGAAGGACTAGAGGAAATAGAATAATAAGAGAAAGCACAATAAGAATACAGTATACTGTGCGTTCATTCACTGATACAAGAATTTAGTGAAGAATTTACTATTAATGGCGAAAATGTTTTTCTAATTGCTTGGAAGAAAGCAATGACCTTAGAGAAATAGATCTCTTCTCTCAATCAGTTGATATTGTGGTGGAAAAACAAGGCAATAAATAAGTAGGCAAATAATTTAAGTATAATTATAGATCACTTTATATATTATTATGTAGGTTTGAGATCCTTTAAAAACTTATAAATAAAAGTATCTGAGGACAATTAGTTTATCTGGGAATCAGCCTAGGAACACCAGTAGGTGACTGGGGAACTGAGGTAGGGAAGAAAAGGCAGCCAATAAATAAATAACAAGAAGCTCAATCCTTCTTGGGAGCTCTGGGAGAATGTATAGGGCATAGGTAGGGTTTGTACCACTTTTGCCTATTTTTCTTCAACTGTTTTACTCTTTCTTCTTTACACTGAAGAATTTTCACTGATCTATATCTTCTTAGTCATTTACTATTTTTTTGTTATTTCAAGAATCCATTTAGCAGATTTTCTTTTCAACTCCCAAACTGTACTTTTCAACTACAGAATTTCCATTTTGTATTTCTGTTTCTCCCTTAAGTTTCCCTATTTGCTAAGCCATACTAAACATATTTTTCTTTAATTTTTCAAACAGTGTAACTCAGTACTTTAAGCATATTTACAACTGCTTTGGTATCACTGTTCGCTTAATACAATATTCAGCTTACTCAAGGTCTGTCTCTACTGCCTTTTTTTTTTCTTAATATCGGCCACTTATTTCACATTATGCTATTTTATATTTTAGTGCTCAGCTAATGATTTGGGCAGATAATGTGTCCTCAAACCCTCAAACCCCATGTGTCTATTGGAGAGTTCATTTCAACCTCAGCCAGTTTTCTATCTCAGGGAGGTTTGGATGGCTTATGCATGGACCACTCAACTCTAAGCATTCCTCATTAAACTTCTGGGAGGTCTGCCCCAACTGTGATTGCACCTTATGGCTAACAGATAATGTGAGTTTCCTCTCTTTCCTATAAGCTGGCATATTTTACTAATAATATCACCAATGTAAGTTCACTTATTGCTCTAAATAGAATCTACTCTCTTTACCAACACAGTTGCTGATTTTCATGGCCTGGTAACATTCTTGTTAGTTGGGTGGGGTTGATTGGTTGATTAGAGCAGTACCGGGAAAGAATAGCACAGACTTTGATACTCTTCCCGAAGCTGCTGGCAGTTTCTATAAATGAATGCCTCTCAATTTGTTTGTTTGATCCTTTTCAGAGAACACAGTAAGATTGTTTTCAATTATTTTGCCCAATTTTATATATTTTTTGAATTTTCAAAAAAGAATATGCCAATTTTTTAAAATTACTATAGGTCCAAGTCTCCCCCGGCCTCTTCCTAGTTTCTTTACCTAGTTCTTACAAAAGTCATGGTGGATAGGCTAAAATCCTTTTTTCCGGGGTTCTCACTGAAGCAAGTCATATAAATTCTTCATTTTTCAAAATTCTTGCTGTGCTTTATAAATGATAGTTATTAAAAAGTGGTCAATATAAAAAAAAAGTGAGAACTGTGGGAAGAAATTGCTGATGTCCTTACAATGGCATCTACAGTCTCAATTAAAAAAAAATTTTTTTTCCCTGAAGTTATGCAGAGAGGACACCCGTTGCATTAAATATCTTTAGGGGCACCTGGGTAGCTCAGTCGCTTAAGCGGCCATGTCTTGGTCTCGGCTCAGGTCATGATCTCATGGGTTGTGGAATCAAGCCTCATGGTGGGCTCTGAGTTCAGCAGGGGATCTGCTTGAAGATCCTCTCCCTCTACTCCTTCCCCCACCTTCTCTCTTTCTCAAATAAATAAATCTTTAAAATAATTAAAAAATGTTTTTAAAAAATTTTTAATTCCTATTTATTGGTAGCATAGAGTAAAAATAATTAAAACAAAGCACAAATTGATGAAAAATATTTATTCACATATTTGTCTGTATGTTTTCTGATAAAGTCATCCATAACTTAGTATTCCTTAATTATGTGTTCCAATTTGAGGTTTCCTTTTTACCCTGAGAATGCATACTTGTGAAACCTGCCTTACATTGATTCTTTATAAGTTAGATTTCTCTGAAAGCTTTTACTTTTTAAGTTATTTTTTTTAAATAAAATATAATTTTCATTATACTAATCCCTCATTTAAAGTCATTCTTGTTTACTGAATCAGATCTAGTACTTCTTGTGCTGTTTTTCATCCTTTTGCTTTCCAGCTGCAAATTTACTATTTCTTTTAAATTTATTAAACTGCCTCCAATGACAGAATTTATGCAAATCAAAAAATTACCAGCATATTTGAATTCAACAAAGATTATTTAGGGCAATTAAGAATCATCTGAGACTAAGAGTTAGGGAGATGTAACTGGGAAACAAAGCAATCTGGCAAAGTGAATATATCTTGATGTATCCTGAGGCACACTAATTAAATAGGGGATGCTTTTTTCTTCATGATGCAGAGTGAACAAAGAAAACTAATAAATATATTAGATGTGCTTGTACATACATGTGTATTTACATATATGTCTGTATATATGTATGTATTAGAAAGGCTCATCAAAGAAAATATTGCAGACTAAACTAAGTTAACTAATAAATGTTATATATGTGTGTGTTTGTGTGTGTATACGTACACATGTATGTATTAATTAGCAATTAATTTGCAATCAAAAAATTACAAAGAATTTTGAGGAAAAATATACTGCCAAACCCTCCTATATATTAAAACTTGCAAAAACAACAATAAGCCCAGGAAAAGTTTAACAAAATGGGAAGATAACAATGATGTATTAAATGGAGATAAAAACTGGAGGTCTGATGGGGACTACCATCCCCACATCTTTTAGATCCTTAAGTGTGACACTAATCTCCTCCATTCTCCTCCCTACAATATTAGATGGGTAGTCCCCATGAGACCTCCAGTTTATATCTCCATTTAATACATCATTCTAGCCCCTGAAGAAATCAGACAGATCTTGGAGGATGAAAGTAGGAAGTATGTAACCTACCTTGCACTGTTGGTGGAATTGCAAATAGCTGCAGCCATGTGGAAAAGAGTATGGAGGTTACTCAAAAAATTAAAAATAGAACTAACTGATGATCCAGTAATTGGACTACTGGGTATTTACCACCAAAATACAAAAATACTAATCTGAAGGGACACATGCATCTCTATGTTTATTGCAGCATTATTCACAATAGCCAAACTATGGAAGCAACCCAAGTGTCCACCGATAGATAAGTGGATAAAGAACATGTGGGAGATATATCGATATATATATATCTATATATATATATCGATATATCTCCTATATATCGATATATATATCCATCAGAATATTATTCAGCCACAAAGAAGAATGAAACCTTGCCATTTGCATAACATGGATAGAACTAGAAAGTATAATACTGAGGAAAGTAAGTCAGTCAGAAAAAGAGAAATACCGTATGATCTCACTCATATGTGGAACTTAAACAAAACAAGCAAAGGAAAAAAAGGAGAGAGAGAGAGAGAAACAGACTCCTAACTATAGAGAACAAACTGATAGTTACCAGAAGGAAGGTGGGTGAGGGGATGCGTGAAACCGGTAATGGGGATTAAAGAGTACACTTACGATGAAAAAAAAATAAATAAAATAAAAAATACTTCTAAAATGTTTTTAAAAATCTCAGCATGAGTACTGTTCTCTGGGAGTATTTTTGAAACCAAGAACTTGATAGAACTTCAGGGTATGACTGGAAAACACAAACTACCTGAATATTAAGAGAGACTCACTTTAATCTAGGGAATTGGTTGTATATCGTATGGAAACATTGAGAAGCCAAGCAGGAGACAAAGGAGTATACCCATCAATAAATCCAATTATCTGAACCATCACTGAACTTAGTTTTTTTTTTTTTAAATCTATTTGCAGGAATATTACACAGGCTTATTTATTAGAAAAACTTTTTTAAGTTGGCTTCCTGGTAATATTTCAAGATTTTACAGATTTTTATGTCCTATCTCATAATGCAATGACTCAAAATCTTGATTTCTGCGGAATTCCACACGAAAACATATTTACTTTTAACATCAGGTTTCTTCTTATAAATGTCTAATCCTAATTATCAGTTTATATTTAGCTATAAAAAACTCTCAAACTTATAGAATTGACTTTCTCTGACAAAATCATTCCGAAAAAAACTGGTGTCAGCTGACTAATGGAAAGGAAAAAAAAATGTAAACTATTCATCTCAAACTCCTATTTCACATGTCTCAGTTATTTGCATACTACTTTAAATTCCAATTTAGCATACCATTTGCAAAATGGGCTATTTGGACCTTTTTACATTCAAACCTGCTGTAAGCTATTATTAATGCATTTACAGCACACTAGCTAGCAATGGCACCTTGATAAATTGTAATCGGCATTAGCTAATTTTCTTTTGTAAGAGCTGCAACTTCTACAAACCTATGGATATTGATCATTAGCACAATGATCCATGTCACAAGCATCTCCATTTATCACGACCTCATTTTCATTAATGGCATTAGTAAACACTTTTAATTCACTTCCTCAAGTCAACAGGATGTGATAGAGCTTTGTAAATAAATTAAAGGTTTTAGAGGAAAGAGAGAACATATTTCATATCTTACTCTAATCGTTACACAAAATCTTACGTATTATATGAGGCGTCCTTCACAAGATATCACAATGTATGCTGGATATTTAAAGAAGCCATTTCAACCTTTAAAATTGATGGTTCCTTCTTAATGGCACCTGCAAATATGTTATAAATACAGCACATTTTTTCCAAATGTAAACTGATTGTAAAGCATATGTGTCACATCTTGATATAACCCTTTCCAATCCAGAATGTGAATAAACCCATATTAAGAATTTTTGCAGGGGTGGGGGTGCCTGGGTGGCTCAGTTGCGTAAGCTTCTGACTCTTGATTTCAGGTCAGGTCATGATCTCAGGCTCGTGAGATTTAGCCCTATGTCGGGCTCTGTGCTGGGTGTAGAGCCTGCTTAAGATTCTCTCCCTCTTCCTCCCCTTTTCTCTCCTCTCTCTTAAAAAAAAAAAAATTTATCTTTCTTCATAGAAAGTTTTTTTTTCCATCATGGATAATCCAAAAATGTTAAATCATTTCAGTACATACATCTCAGATGTCTGTAGAGAGGGAGGCTTCTGCTAAAAGTACTAGAATAGGGAATGGCATTTCCTTTCACCGCTGAAGAGAATGGAAGAAAACAGAATATGGTTTATGGTGAAAAACAAATTAGAAGCCCATATCTAGGTACACCCCAGAACTATCATTTTTATTTCTACCACAGTACTTATTATCATGTGATATGCTGTTAGCAAAAACTGATGAAAATACTATGCTAGGATAGTCTGATAACTAAGATATGGTTTATACCCAAAAGGTAGCATAGTTACGGAAAGAGGTTTTGAAATGAGTATGTTCACATGCATTCACTTTTGTAGACATCTTTATTTTACCTGTCTTCCATCTAGAATATTTATGGAAATTTAGTTCATGGTTCACTAAATCTTGAAATTGCTTAAATGACACAACTGACCTGACAGAATCCAAGATCGAAAAGCAGAAATAAAAAAGAGAAATGCATGATACATAAAGCAATATGCTGAATGTCTGACTAGAAAATTCTCTACAGCCTCCCTATTCAGATAACATTGGTACAGGCAGCATTGCCATTCGGTAATTCTTATATCTTCATATATCCTTAACTTTGATCCAAAAGTAACTGGTATTGAATTACTATAATGACAATAATAATAGGTAAACTAAAAAATTTTCCACTGTTTTTCATCTATGCAGATGTGTACGATACTGGAGAGGTTATATGGAATGATGGCTAACGGCATGGCTCCAAGAAGCAGACTAAGTTCAACTACTCACATGACTTTGAGCAAGTTAATTATCCTCTACTGACTTTATTTTTCTCAAATGCAAAATGGGGATAGTGATATACTTACCTTATAGGTTTGTTATGGGGATTACATGAGTTAATATATGGGAAGCCCTTAAGAAATGCTTAGAATGTAAAAAGAACACTGAGTGTACAAACATTACTACTTTTTCTTCCATGAATCCCTCGGAAACTCATGACTGAGCTTTGCTTGTATAGATCAAAAGAAAGCAGTACCTTTGATCATGAATCCATCCAGATGCTCTGGAAAGAGGAATACCACATATATATGAGGTGTTTATATAATGACCTTTCAGGGTCGTCTACTGAAATGACTTATTTCATAAGGTATCTTCTCTAATACATGAGACCAAAGTCTATTTTAAATGACAAATTAGATATAGAGAAAAACTAGGTGTTCTAACCTTTTCATGAAATCCATGGTCCTCAGGATATCCAATGATTACTGAACCACATTTGTTTGGTTTTAGGGGCAGGCTATGGGCATAGTGATATAGTGATAGAAACATTTTAAAAACTTTATTCAGGAATACACTCAATAGCTTCAAATTCAGCAGTTTCTTGAAAAGAATAAACACAAGTAAATCACTCTATGTGATAACTTTTTCTCAAACATGTGGAGCATCTCCTAATCTGGGGGCACAATGTTTTGCTTTTACATGATTAGAATTTCCTGAGTTGTGTTTAATTAGTTCTAATACAGTTTGGCAAACATAACTGATACTGAATTTCAGTTATTTTCTGGAAGATAAACTAATTTATTCTCATTAACAAAGTCATTTCTTTTGTCATAACAGTCTGCCAGAAAACAGTATTTGGCTCCCTTTTAACTTCCACATGGCACTGGATTGACTTCACTATTTAAAACCTCTTCGTGAATACCATTCACTTGAAAATAACAATTTCAGAAAACAGAATTGTACTGCCATATTTACAATAGATATTTACTTTTAGATTGGCAATATAAGCCATTATATTCAATAATGGCTTCTTCAGAAAACTTCATTTTAGCTATATACATTTCCTTTTGCACATGAAGAGTTGTGGCTACATGTGTGTGTGCACACACGTGGGCGTGCACACTCCTAGTGCATCATTTTTGCATTCTACCTTGACATACTGCCTTGGGATGATGATATAACACAAGGGAGTTAAAGCATTAACTAATCCACTCCAGGTCTTCAAATTGCTCATTTTGGGAGCGGCAAACTTTCTATAAAAGAAAGGTACTGGGCTTTTATATTGTCATATTTGTAAGTATATCTTCTGCAAGGAAAAATAACACAGTTAACAGTACAAGTAGATATGCCATAGCAAGTTCTCTAATATTGCCCTCATTCTCTAAACTAAATATCTACATCAAGTTCCCAGAAAATTGCTCAAATTCTCCAACGTTCGCACTACAGTTTTTCTCAATTTGTCCTGCTACTATTTCTGCGCAGCAGAGATTTTTAATATTTCTTTCTTTCCCTTCATCCCTTCCTTTTCTTTCTCTGAAGAAACTAGGCTTTACTCAGTTTATTCTTCAGACTGTAAGTAAGTCTGAGCTTGAATAAACAGAGCATCTTAACTGTTTTTATTTTTAAGTTTTTGTTTTTCACTGTAGCCCATAAAGCATGTAACACTGTGAATAATATCCCCAAAGAGGTCCACATCTTAAATCCCAAAACCTGTGAATGTTTCTTCACATGTTAAAGGGACTTTGTAGATGCAGTTAAAAAAGGATCTTGAGATGGGAAGATAATCCTGGATGATAAGCATTCGTTCCAATGTAATAACAACAGTTATTATAAGAGAAAGGCAGGAGAATAAGAATCAGAGAAAGAAGATGTAAGGATAGAAGCAAATGTCAGAGACGCAAGAAAATGCTTTGATACCAGTTTTGAAGATGGAGGAAGGGATCATGAATCAAGAAATGTAGAGGGCCTCTAGAAGCTGGGAAAGACCAGGAAACAGATCTCCCCTAGAGCTTCCAGAAAGAATACAGTCCTGATGATCCATTTTAGACTTCTGATCTCCATAACTATAAGATAATAAATTTGCATTGTTTTATGCCACAAATTTGTGGTAATGTGTTACAGCAGCAACAAGTCACAAATACAGACATACATGAGCACTGAACACTTGGTGATTACATTCTAAGTTCTCTTTTCCTTTTTCTTTATTGTAATCACATGCATATTTTCTATACATTTAATATCTTCCTACTTCCCTATCTTCCCAATCTCTGACATTTCAAAGAATCATATTTTTCAGGGACTATGAAGCTCCTCCAACTTTATGATTCCCTTTATTTACTTACAAATGGTAGAGAGGTGAGAAATACCAAAAGAATACTAAAGATTACTAACAAGATGAAGACTAAAATTAATTGTAAAAATATATAAAATAGCAAAAGTGTGTCTGTATGTTCCATAGCTTTAACTGAAATTTGACAAGGCAAGTGGCACATGTAACAACATTTCCTTAAAAGGTACAATCATTAGTAGTATTTTCTGATTTAGATGTTTTCCATAGAAGCAGCTAGTACCCAGTGTTGATTAATGCACTATGAAATTTGATTACTACAAAAATAAAGTTCTGAATCTAAAAAAGGGATATTATATTTATTATAGTATTTAATAATATATAAAATAATAACTGTACTAATAATAGCATTTTAAAAATACTGAGTACATACTTCATGCCAGTGGTTTTCATATATTATCTCATTTACTTCCCACCACAAATGTCTGAGATAGGTATTATTAGCGACTTTTATAAAACAAGGAACTGAAGCACAGTAACTTGCCTAAAGTCAAATTCACTTAAATTTTGAATGTCCTTGGTATATCGATAACAATTTAATTGTCACAATATGTTTGTAGGCTGCTCACTTTATATCTGAAAGACTATTAATATATCTAACCCTTAACCAAAACTAAAATGTGTTAATTTAAAATTCTTATTTTTTAAAGTAATGGGGTCAGATGTATTTAATTTGTTTATGCAGTAATTGTCTATTTTACTATCTCCTTCATTCCTAATGACAAAGCTTATTTTCAATTTAACATAACGTATCATGTTCTTTTGTTGTCAGTAAATGACATTTAACAGAATGTGGTAAAGATGGAATTGACATAGCCTAGGGGAAAGGGGAGGCAAATGAATTATTTAAACCTGCTTCTTTCTAAGTAAAAAATAAACAACCAAATGTTTTATTTTGAGACATTTTATCTAAATCACAGTAGTCTGCTATTATTTTATGATTGATTTATGATATGATGTAATTTATGACTAAACTATATTATGATTGAAGAGACATATCAGATTACAGTAAGTGAGGGAATCCACTCACGTGCATCCCCTCCTGCAGGCTCCTATTCCCCCTTTGCCTGTTCATTGACATTACCTATAGTGGCTGCCAAGCAAGCACATTTCCACAGGGAATTTGTCATCTGTTTTTGTTAATGCTTTGCCTGCTGCTTTTACTGGCTTGGCAGCCACTCTAGACACTGACTTCCAGGTTTGGTTTTTTGGTCTTTTTCTTTTTTTGATAACTGAAAAAAAAAGTTGTAAACGATCCGTTCTCATCCATCACTGTATTATCATGAACCTCTCTAGCCACAGACCTCATCTAATCCATCCTCCAGCCCTTAGGCAGGATTATGTTTAAAAAAAAAAAAAAGGCAGCCCAAGATCTGTTGGACATTTAATCTGTTTCAAAAGTCCTAAGGAAAGACTACTGAGATGTTGGCATTCCTTTAATTGCCATATGCCAATTTGATTGTTTTGATTATTTTATGATCTTGGTAAATATTAATTATTTGTATTGGTTTTTAGTCAGTGGTACTAGAAACAGGCAGGATGAGAAGGATAAATTACACCTAAACAAAGAACACAACTGTGAAGACAATTAGGCCATTATCTGGTTTTGAAGTAAAATCATGTGACAGCTTAAGAAAGATATTGCGAGTCATCAAAGATAGCTGGAAAAGAAATGGATAAATTGGAGTTGCCAATGCCAAACATTAAACAATTTTAAATATAATTGTGAGAAATACTACACATACAATTTATCCATGAGTTCTCACAGGATAGATAAAATTTTGCCAAACTATATTATAATCTTTAAAATAAAAAAGTACAACTAGTACCCTAATTCATTGGCTAATAAATCCTTATTAATATAAACAACTAAATATTTCTTCAAGTTTGTTTCTTCAGGTTTGTTTCTTTCAGACTTTATGGAGCAGTACATCATTTAATCTAGGTCTACTTAGGCAAAACTTTTCTGAGTCCTCTACTCTACCTGATGCTTATGAATATGAGGATTTCCATTCTGGCCAATGGAAAATGGAACTATCCTTACACCTCTGAGAACACCATGTATTTCCCTATTCTATTTGAAGGATCCATGGTTTTAATACTTCCATTGATACTGCTGAGAAGTTGGCTGTTCTTTTGAAGATAATCTGCCTTTGTTCTTGCTGCTTTCAAGATACCCCCTTGTCTTTCTCTCAATCGGAAGTTTAATCAAGAGATGTCTAGGTGTGCTTTTGCAGATCAGATTCCTTGTGTTCTTGTAATTCTTAAATCTGATGTTTGATGTCATTTATTGGATTCAGAAAAATCTCAGCTATTATCATTCTGAATTTCCTTTGGAACAAGATTCCTAATACTTTTTGTGACAGGGACACCCCTGACAGTCTTATGAATCTCTAAACCTCTTCTCCGATTAATCTTTTAAAATGTGCATTACAATTTACACCGTTATAGAGGGTACCAATTACACTGAAAGTTATCAACATATTAACAAAATTATGATATACTAATATATACTCTATATAAATAATGTTCTTTATTATATGATCTAACAAAATACAGCTGTGGTTCAAGTAGCTACTCTAAACGAAGTAATGATGAGCATCAATATTACCTAGAGATACTCCAACACCACCACCAATATAAACACAGCTATGTTTTCTGTTGGCAAATCTCAGGTATTGCAAATAACATTGTTGAGTTACCTATAATCTTAATGGAAGAAAATTTTAAATTTGAGCTAGAAATTACTGAAAACAAATATGCAATTTCTCCCCACCTCTATTGGAGCTGCAGAAATGAAATACCACAAACTACCTGGCTTAAAACAATATGTATTTATTGTCTCACAGTTCTGGAGAACAGAATCCTAAAAATGTTGGCAGAGACACACTCCCTCTAAAGATGCTAGTGAAGGATCTGTTCCAGGCATTGCTCCTAACATCCAGTAGCCTCATGCATTCTCGGGCTCTATTTTATTTTTCCTTTCCTTCTGTCCTCTACCATTTTTCTGTTATCTTCTGTTAATTTTTTCTCATTAATATTATGTATTTTGTACAACTGTCAAGTGAATATATCCGGTAAAAATATATTTCATTAACATTTTATATCGTTTTACCTTTTATATTATCATACTCATGTCTACATAAATATTAATTTTATTTACTTATTCATTAACAAATACTCTATATTTGAGTATTTGACCAAGTACCTCAAGTTTGTTCTTTTGTTAATAAACATATACGAAATGGTTACCAAGTGCCAGACTAGTTTAAACATTCAATCTTGCTCTAATATATTCAAAATTTAATATTTTGTAGCAGAAATACATGGCAGTTCAAAAAATTATTATTAGAGGCAATTTTAAATACCAACACTATAGTAGTCACTACATTAGCAATTTAATAACAAATGGAGAGCCAGTACCTGGAAATATATATTACAGGAAATATGCTTAGTTTTTTAAAGAAAAAAATTCTTTGTTTTGGTTGGAAAACAGCTGTATAGTTTTGTACTTCTTACACATAAAAAGAGGTATAAGACAACACAGGAAAAGGGAGAAGATATAGCTAGAAAATAGAGGAAATATATCTTTAGCTTCACTCTGGCAGTTTTTCTTTATGACATTCAGAAGATGGCCAGCAGCATGGTAACACAGAGCCATATAAAACAATGCAAAGTTAAGCTGAGAAAAGAAAGCCCATAGCAGATTATAATAATAATAATCTTAGAAGATTATTATTGACTAGTCAGATCATTTGAGGGTCTTCTGATCACAAAGATGCCTGAAGTTTCAAACTGAGTATGCTGGAGAAGAAAATCTAGCTTGAGGTGAGGTTTGTGGGTGAATTTCAAAACATGATATTCTCAAATTTGTGAGCTGAAATTTGTGAGAACTATAAAAGCTAATTGAGGAAATACAAATTTTGATAACTCAATTTCTATCTAGATATTTATTCTTAAAATCTTACTTATTATGAACACTATGTGCTTGAATGCTTTATTGATTATTTGGTTTGATCACTATCAACCTCCTTCCTCTGCCTTTCCTCCCTTAAAAAAATGTTCAATGACATACAGGAATAGAGAAGATGACGTAATAAATTTTCATGTATTTATCAAGAGTATTGGCAATTATCAACATTCCATCATTCGTTTATTTATAGCACCATCCCATGCTACTTTTTTAAGTATTTCAAAGCAATTTTTCCGACACAAAATAATTTTCCTACAAATGTTTTAAATGCATTTTTAGTAGGAAAGATTTTTTTATTTTTGTGAGAGTTTCATAGGATATAGTTCTGTCAAAACTAATCAATTTGTGTACTTTCAAATGTGAAATTTATTTTATGTCAACAATACTGCAATAAAGGTGTCCAAAATAAAGATTTTGCCTACATTTCTACCTTGCATGCATTTTGTGAATAAATGAGATAATTTTAAATTTGGTTTTTGCTCATATATAAAACATCCTTTATTTTTATATCAACTACTTATCCATCAACTACACTATATTCCCTGATGATTTCTAGTATTTTATCTGTTGAGTGTTCTGAAATTTCTGTTTACAGTGGCAGTTTCACTTCTTCTGTAATCTCTATAACAGCTGTCCTACTAAACTTGTCTTAATCCACTGGCTAGGATTTCCAATAAAATACTAAATAGAATAGTAGAAAATTTTGACTTTTTCCTTAATTCAGTGGGACAACCTTAACATTTCATCATTATATTATTGGTTGTAGGTTTTTCCCAGATGCACTTTATCAACTGAAAAGTAAATTTTGTACTATTCCCAGTTTGTAGATTTTAATTTTTTTCTAGTTTATGTGGTTTTCAAAAAGATGTATCGAATTTTGTCAAAAAAAAATGTTCCTTGTCTACTGAAAAGATACGTTTTTCTTCTTGTTATCTTGAAGTTGTGAATAAAATGTATTCACTGACTTTCTAATGTTAAATGAAACAGGCTTTCCTAAAATAGACCTCATTTTGTCATAATGTACAATTGTTTTTATATACTGATGAATTCAATTTACTTTTGCATATATTTGTGAGAGATACAGTCTTGCTTTTTTTTGTTTTTCTTGTAATGCTCTTTTGAGGGTTTGATATTAAAATTATGCTGCACTCATAAAACCAGTTTGGAAGTGTTCCATTTTTTTCTACTCCCTAGATTATTTTTATATGATTTGTATTTTTTTCTTAAATATATGGAAAATTTGAACAGCGAAGCTATTTAGAACTCCAGTATTCTTTGTAAGAATTTTTAGATTAACTTATAGATATAGGACACTCAGTACTTTTAATTCTTTTTTCAGCTTTTGGTGCATTTTTCAAGGAGTTTGTCAATTTCACAAACTATATCAAATTAATTTACATGATATTTAGGGGCTTTACAGATTTATTCATGTTATGTCTTCTTTATAAACTTGCCATTTTATTATTATGAAATGTATGTTTATCTTTCCTTATACTTTTTATCTTCAATTTAATTTTGATATTAGTATAGCTATCACTCCTTTCTTTGGTTTTATTGTTTTCAGGTATGCATTGCTTTCAATCTTCTTGTGTTCTTATATTTAAAGAGCCTATCTTATAAAAGAAATTGTTTGGCGCTGAAGGAGTTGGTGACAGCATGAAGTAGAAAATATTTATGATTGTTTTCTGTTTTATTCCTTACTAACATTTTTCCCCCTGGAGATATGAAGTATTTTTTTTTCTTTTATCTTTAAAGTCTACTAATTTTATCAGGATAAATCTCCAAGGTGTCCACTGGAGGTCAATTTTCTAACTTATATGACCAGCCTTTTCAAAAAGAAATTGTAGTTAAGTCTTTTATTTCTGAAAGGGTCTCTTTGAGTGTACTTCTAAGTATTAGTTTTTATTTCGTTATTTTGTCTTTTTCTTTGTAGGGACTAATGCATGTATATGTGTGGACATTCTATGCCTATCTTCTATATTTATTACTCCCTCTCTTCTAATAGTATTTGCTCCTTTATTTTTTATTTCTTCTCTTGTTTCTGTTCCTACCTTTACTAAATGACTTTTCCTATGGTTTCCGTTGAATCAAGGCTATTTGTGTGGGTATTCTGTAATTCATTCTTCATTCGTAAAATGATTTTGAATCTTTCATGAGTTTGCCAACTCTTACCTCCTATTTTACTTTATTATCCATTTCTGATCTGAGATTTTGAATGTCTTACTTGAAGCAGTTTCTTTTATTCATCCACATGACTGCTTAAGGATGTTTAATTCAGATTGATATGTTCCCCCAGGTTTTTCAGTTTTTTTGTTTTTTTTTTTTGAAGAGCAAGTCATTAGCTAAAATCTTGTCACTCTCATTATATGTTTTCTTCTTGTTGTGGTTTATGTGTTTTGTAAGCAGTTTTTTGTCCATTGGGTAATGTCTCCTATTTTACAGAATCAGCAACAATACCAAGTAGGGATAAGAGGTTTGGGTTGCCAATTAAATTGTTCAGGGAAAGTTCGCCGCCTTCTTCTTGTTACAGAGAAGTATAGTTTCCATTATGGCAGTTTTCTCTTTGGGTGGGAATCACTGTGTCTTTTACTTCTGTGCTTCTTTTCCTTATCCTTCTCCCCCTTATTGTTCTCTAGAAGACTTATTTTCCTCTTGCTTCTCTCCTTTACATTCACCACCAACCATTCTGAGGAACACCTCCACCAAAACCCCTGCCTTTTTGACCCATAAGTGATGAATTTCTAACACTGCCATCCCACCCAAAGTTCTTTTTTGAAATCAGGACTTAGACTTGTTTTCAATAAGTAGGATTTGCTCTTTCTGAGGGTGTATTTATCTCTATCCCAACAAGGTTTTGCACCCACAACTCTCTCCCACAAGTCAGCTTTTTAAGTTGTAGATCTTTCTATATTTACAGGTAAACTGAAGTGTGTGCATGTGTGTGTATGTGTGTGTGTGCGTGCGCACGCCATATTAGCTTTCCTAACATGAATTATGTGTGGTTTTACTTCTTCAACTTGTTAATCTGTATGCTTTTTAGAACATGTGTGAAAGAATATGCATGTGGTTAAAAAAAAAAAAAAGCAGAAAAGATAAAAACACTGCACTAGGATATGTTTGGGGTATTTTTGGCCAGACCATAAGAAAAGAATTTCTACTGGGAAGAAGTAAAAAGAGAAGCACTAAATCAAGTCTGGGTGCACAGCAGAGAGGACCATTTTGCACTAATGATCCTACGTTATGCCAAAGGTGGCACACTGGAGTAAAATGTTAAAGGAGTTGTCCCTCTTTAAACAAGATCTGGGAAGTCAAACTCAGCTAAATTTGATCTTCATAAAACTCTAGGGATCAAGACCATTAAATAGAAACCAGAGTCTTAAATTATGTGTTCAAGCTACAATTTTGCTTTAATAATCTCATTTACTTTGAATATATTAAGATACGAATTTCTTTCATCAAAATAACAGTTTGTCCCATATGACCAGAAAAATCTTTACATGCCCTGAAGCTTTGCATATGTAAAGCTTTCCTTACTTTATCCTATTCAATTGTTCTTTTTATTTGGTTCCATGATCCTAAATAAAAGTAATTCACTTGCATATGTGAAGGCATTTAAATTACACAAGCACTCACAGAAAGGAGAAATTCATATAGTTGAGAGCCATACAAAATGTCTTTATACAATTTATTCTTTATAGTATAAGTAGCAGTGTGCAAATAATATAGAATGCCAAAGATTAAGTTTCTTAATTAGACCTACTGGACAGCTAGTCCATAGTTAAATGTTTTCTGGTGTTTATTATAACCTGCTATATTATGAAAGTTAGAATGCAAATACTTATTTTTGAAAAAACAAAGTTACCAGCTGAAAAAAATTATCTCACTAATTTGTCATATTATTATTATTATTATTTTTAAGAGTGTGTGTGTGTGTGTGTGTGCTCAAGCAGGGGGACGGGACAGAGGAAGAGAGATAATCCAGAGGAGGCTCCACGTCCAGCTCACAGCCCAATGTGGGGCTCGATCCCACGACCCTGAGATTGTGACCTGAGTTGACATCAAGAATCAGATGCTTGACTGACTGACCCACTCAGGCACCCCATACTTTGTCATATTATTTAGGGGGCTTATGAGATTCTGATCCTAGGAGTAAGAAAAATTAGAGTATAGAACTATAATTTCTTGAACTTTATGCACACATCATGTTCCATTACACATCAGTTATCTGTTCTTATTCAATTCTTGTAGCAATACCCTGAGGTATCATTGTTCCCATTTTATATGTGAAGTAACTAAGATTCCAAAGTGTTAAATAACTGGCCCAAAGCTACACAGCTTGGGAGCTGAAGACAAACTCAGTCTTGACCTTTCTGCTGCCGTCATTCTTTTCAGGCGGGCACTCAGCCCATTTCTCCTGTCCCAAACTGTGATCATGTTTGTTCCCCACAGGGAATGAGCCCCCAACTTCATCTTTGCCTTCCTAATGGTAAATTTTTAGAAATGAATGTATTACATAGAATAAATCCCACTGATTCATTTTAAGTCTTTCACAATGCCTTTAAAGAAGTCAGCGGTTCACCATTTAAAATCCATTTTTACTAAGCATAAATTCAGCCATACTGTGAAAACCTGATTTTGGGGGTGAAAAGTTATGACTATGTCTGAGTGATTGTTCTTTCAAGTAGTCATTTGTATGATCTTCATCCTTGTAGTACTCTCTTATGATACCTAATTACTCCCTCCCTGCCAAAATTAATTAATTAATTAATTAAAGGACCTTAACTGAGAAGGAATTACAGGAAGGAAAGAGCCAATGTATTTCTGAAGGAGAGGATCCTGAGTTTTATATCCATATTCCTGGGAGATGTATCACAAAATCACTACATAATGAAATATTCAAGAGCTCAATGAAGCTGAAAGAGAAAACACAAACCATACCAAGACATGTTACAATCAAATTTCTGAAAACCTAATAATAAAGAAAAAATTTAAAGCAGTCTGATAAGAAAATTTCATTACAGAGTAATGACTTCTTAGCTGAAACAATGGGATATGACAACAGTGGATTGAACCCATAGCCTTTATGCTCTATACTGTACTCCACCCAAGTAATCTAATCAGCCCCAGTCCAGTATCACTAAACTATCCACATTTGTCTTGAAGTTGCGGGATTCTGTTCCCATAGTTAAGAATTAAAGATACAAATCTGAAAAATGGAATAAGTTGTATAGGAGAAGGCTTGGATCTAAAAAGTGGTGTAATATTTTTTTATCAATTCTGTGTTTATATTTTATTATTTATATGAGTCTAAAAAGGTAGTATCATTATTTTTGTTTTAATGATACAGAAACCAAACCCAAGAATGGAACAAAACTTGCCAACAGGATAAACAGAAAACACTGTAGAAGTTAGTACTAATCACAGAACTACTAACCACAGAACATTTAGAAAATGCAGAATGGTCTAAAACAATAATCTTTAACATACCAGTTCCATGCCCCAGGAGTAAATATGGCCACTATTACTATCTGCCTGTTTTCCTCCAAACTTCTTTAAAATATAGTTATACTTAATTTATGTATCTGCAAGATAATACAACTCTAAACATTTATAATATAAATCAGAGTTCATGTTATTCAAAGGATAGTTCTCACATAATGGATATTTTTTAATTTTCTAAAGCAAATGTTTGATGTTCAGTACAATTATATATTCATCACAGTAAGTAACTTTTGAAATTATAAATTTAAAAAGTTCTATAGCTTATAAATGGAAAAAATGAATTCAAACCCAAATTTCTTTGATTCCAGATCCTGTGATCATAATCATTACTGCTATACTTTAAGTGTACCTGGAAGATACTATGCATGATTCTTGAAACAGCAGCAAACAATTAATATTACCAACAATGTAAAATGCCAGGGATGGCCAAAAGTAAACTAGAAGTAATTCACTGTTATATATGTAAAGATATGTATATAATTTTTTTCAGCATTCTTTTTTCTCTGACTTGGCTACTACTTTCAAGAAAAATTGACATTGTACCTCAGGAAATTTATTTTTTAAACTAGCAATACAGATGTTTCATGAGGCTGAGAGAGCTGGTTACTTAATAACTGTACAAAGAGCAAAAAGATTTATTCTTCTTCATTTTCTGTCATTGTTTGAATAGTTTTTCCAGTAAATCACCTAGCACCAACTGTGATTCACAGATATAGTTAAATGATTGTGATGGGATTATAACCTTTCCAAAAGAGACAAGTTGCACTTAGATGTCTTTCTTCCACAATAGAGAATAAAACAATTATCTCTTAAATTTTTACAAATGTGGTGATGGATTTCCTAGGATGATATTTATTCCAATTTTAAAATGCATATGGTACATTTTAAAAATTATTTCCATTGGCTCTTTCTTGAATGTTTTTGAAGTAGATAACTTGTTCTAATTTTCTCGGCATATATTCAAATTCATATGAAGAATTTCTTTTGTGAAGTCACCCAGAGGCTACAAGTTAGCACAATGTGCTCAACTGAACAATATTATCTCTACTTCACAGATGACAGAACCGAGACAGAAAAGTAAAATGACATGTTCAATGCCACAGAATTAGTCACTGGCAAAATCGGGATTAGAACTCACTGTCCATGAGATCCAAGACTGAATGTTGGCAAAACTTCTCCCATATTTGACTAGAGGTATTTGTTAGCTCTGAAAACTCCAAAAGAAACATCAATTTATTTGTGGTACTAGTATGGAAATAAGACAAACCTCTACTTAGAAATAAACATGATACACAGATTTTCATCATGGTAGAAATAGAGTTGAATGCAACATGTGATCCATGGTGTATCTAATTTGGGTAAAACTGAAATGTACTATAAGTAAAAATGTATCTATATTTTTACTTTTTCATTTAATTAAAGTGTATCCTATTTAGTTAGCACCAATTTCTAGTATTCAATGTTTCAGATCTGAAAATAATTACTTCATATGGTTCTACGTTTTATCTGGATAGAAATATAATCATGTAAACAGTTTATTTCTCCTGAAAATAAAGTCTTTTTTTTTTTCCGTAAAGATTTTATTTATTTGTTTGACAGAGAGAGAGACAGCCAGCGAGAGAGGGAACACAGGCAGGGGGAGCGGGAGAGGAAGAAGCAGGCTCCCAGCAGAGGAGCCCAATGTGGGGCTTGATCCCAGGACTCCGGGATCACGCCCTGAACCAAAGGCAGACGCTTAACGACTGAGCCACCCAGGCACCCCCTGAAAATAAAGTCTTAAATTCAGAGCTTCCACATTAATACCCAACTTGGTTCCCCAAACACTAATGACTACGTTTTCTCACTCACCTAACATTTCATGGTCTAAACCTATGACAGTGCATAGGAATCAAATTCCTCCAAACTACTACAATTTCCTGAAACAGTGGTTTTCAGAATAATTTTGGGACCCCTAGGAGTTCTGGGGACATTTTCATGGGGTCAGTGTTGTCAAAATTATTTTCATACTATTAAGATATTTATTCCTTTTTTACTCTCATTCTCCCATGAGTATCTACAGAGGCTGCATAACATTTAAAGACATTATTGCTTTGACGGCTAATGTAATAAGTGCTTGTGAATTCTCATGCCTTAAATTCTTATTTAGTTTTAATTTCTAACATGATAAATACCAATAGGTATTATTACACAAACAAAACCTCTCTGAAGGACTTGATCATTTTAAGTCAACTTTAAAGGCAACTTTAGAGCAAAAAGTTCAGAACTACTGTTCTAAAGGAAATCAGAAATTTCAATGGAAACACACACAAATACCTGCCAGGGATAGTAATGCATGATAATATGGTATTATATACAGAATTCAATGGGGATACTGAATGGGACTAATTCTTCTGAAAACTGGAGAAATTTATTGAAAGAAGTAATACTTGATCTTGACCATTCTGTCTTCGAAGAGCCTCAGCCTTGAGCAACTCCATAGTGTTTATGTGATCTTTCATGTGATCAGAGCTGACATGACAAAGTTTTGGAACTTGGAGCAGTACATGTACAGTTTGGATGCAGCAATTTCCTGAACATGGTGGCTTCCTAGTTATTGCAACAACAGCAATGTGGAAATAGAATTTATCAAAGCTTTCCATTGCAGAACGTGACTTCCTAATTTTAAAAGAGGAAACAAATCCCTAGTGGTCACTTTTGAGGTGCAGCTTTGAGAATTCTTTTGAAAAGTTCCTTTAGGTTTATTTAGGTTTTCAAATAATCCTTTAAGTCACTTAATAACTTGAAATAAACTTCTCTATAAACTAGTCACAATGTATACATTTGACTTCATCTAAACTCTATCCACTAAGCCATGTCTTTTCAGTCAGAAGAGAAAGATACTTCATGGCAGAAAGGACTAAAATTTGTTAAGAAAGTACTGTGCTCAGGGAGTCAAGTGTCCGACTCTTGATTTTGGCTCAGGTCAGATCTCAGGGTCATGGGATTCAACCCCAGGTTGGGCTCCCAGTCAGTTGGGAGTCTGCTTGAGATTCTCCCTCTTGCCCTTCCCCTCCCCACCATAAAATAAATAAATCCTTAAAAAAAAAAAAGTAGTATTGTGCTCAGGGAATGGTGAAAATTCTAGTCTAACACCCAGCAACACATGGCCATGACTGACAGGAAATGGGAGACATTTGGGTAAGGCACAGTGTGAAAGGTCTTAAATGTCAAGTTGAATAATTTATACATTATCCTTAGGATCATGTGTTCTTACATCTGCCTAAAAGTTTTATAAAGTACAGATTCCCATGCCTCACTCCAGATATATTTAATCACAGGAATCTGATTATAAAAAGCTCTTTATCAAAACTTTCACACATTTATCGGCCAAGTTTTTGACCTAGACTTAGGTTTTGACCCTGACTTTATTGTAAATAGGATAGGATATTAAAGAATTATTTTTAAACTAATGTTCTACCAATGAAACTGGCTCTTCTAATGGATTCTATACACAGCCAAATTGCTAAATTACCTAAAAATCATTGTGCTTTTCTATGTATCTGAGCATTTTACCTGTGAAAATGATTGTACTGTAACTTTTCTAATCCTTTTAACTCTCTTTTGTCTTATTTTATAATACACCATATAAAATACATATGATCATTATATTGATCAGAATTAATAATAATGGCATATTTACCTTGTTCTTAATTATAAAGGAACAGGTTCCAATAATTAAAAAGTATTTGATAATTTTATTTCTTTCTCCTGATTTCTGATATTATACAAATATCATGACTACAGGATAGAATGAAGAATTAAGGTCAAATCTGTGATAAACCCACAGAAGCACCTTAAGGGAAAAAAAATTCTAACAAAAGATGTGTAAGATCACTATTGAGGAAAGCTGAAAACTTTACTAAAGTCATTACAGAAGACTGGACTTATTTTTGTATGTTTCTGATCATCTATCTAAGTGCTAACTCATATTTGGCTAAATTAAATCTCTGGAATTCTCAGGAAAATGGACTTAGGATGATATAACCAGAGGAAATTTTTATTTGCATCTTCCAGGCATCAAAGGGCAATACCAACCTTGAAACACATTGAGGCTTTGGCCTGGGTTTTTCTTTAAAGAAAATAAACCAGCAAAATCAGCAAGAATAGTTCATTGATTGCACATTCTCAGAGGATTCTATTATTCTTTCCTATGAACTAAAGAAAAAGCATATTTGCTCATTAAGACCCTTGCAGAATGGCAGCTTTTCCCACCCATACCCTCCTCAATGAGGTGTAGTATCCTTGGGTGTACCATCGTAGGAAAGTGTTTCTTTACAGCCCAAACCTGCTTAGGTGTAAAGCCTGATATTCGAACTCCCAGGGGTTATTATTCTTGTAAAGGGTGATTAAGCATTTGTATTGAAGAAGTTCTTACTGCTATACTCTACACTTCAATTAAGCTTTAAAAAGAATGTCTCTGTGCTCTCTGACTGACTTGTGATTGATGTTCTCCTGGCATCTACATTAAAATATATATGTTTACTGAATTCTGACTATGTGTAGAATATACTAGGTGAACTGGAGAAACTGACAGTCCTGTAGCTTATGATCTACTCAATGTAATGCACTACTCACGTCTCAAGAAATATTACAGTATCTTATAGTTGAGGATTCTGGAAACTAATATTTTTTTAAAACAGCTTACAGTCATTGCCTTTTTTAAAAACAAGTTTGATCTTCTGTTTCACTAGATAGTTGTCCCTCATTAATTGCATTGCACTTTGATTATACCTTCACTTTTTCCTGTTGTATCTGCATTAAAAAAATTATTTTCCAGGATCCTCAACTATATGTTGTTGTTAAAATGCTGTTTTCCCAATACCTCCAACTGCCATAAAGCTGCCTGGTTGCTCATAGAAGAGATTCTGCTTCATTCCACCGCTTTCTTAATATACTTTGTTATATTTGTTTTACCATTTTATCTCATTTGTTGGGCTCTGTGATTATTTACTTCTGAAAGTACTTCAAACATATGAACACAAAAAATGATTGATTTAAAACATGGAATTTGGCAAGTGATTATACATAATGTGCTCTAATTACCTGCAGGGGAGCTTTTATCCTATGAATTATTCATAAGGATAAAAAGTGCATGGTAAGTAATTAATTGATGATTTTTTTCCATTTAAACAGTGAATGTGTTTGTAACTTATAGATTAAGACAATTGTTCTGGTTGACTAAAATTATAATACATTTTCAAATGTCATGTAAACACATCATTAAAACTATTAGGGTCTCCTAAGTAAATCCTGTGAATTTTTTTCAAACAACTACAATTATTTTTACCAATATGCTGTTAAAAATCCAAATGAGATTAGAACTTTTCTATTCTATATGTTCATATTATAAATTTCCAGATATAAATGTATATGTGTGTGTGTATATATGTGTATGTATATATATAATGGAATTGTAAGCCCTAGCCAACTAAAATCAAGTTCTCTTTGGTCCAGAACTAGAATTCTTTATTTTTTCATTTCACACATTAAAGAGACTTTAAATACATTTCAACTACTTTTAAGAAAATTTTTGATAACTGATAAATTAGAAGTATCAAATTGGGAGGAATGAAAGGAGAAGAAAAGAGAGGAGGAAGAGGAGGGGGAAAAGTGAGATGAAAAAAGAGATTACAACTTTTAGGCATAACGCACTCATTTAGAACCTGGTATACCGAGCAAGTCAGTGTTTGAACTCTACATACACCTTGACTTATATAAGCAGTATTTGTTTAGCACTAGAGGAAGCAAAAGTTACGTATAATACAATTAAGGAAGTATCTAATTGTTAACTGTTCCACAACCTCTATTGGTCTCATAGGGATAGCCACAATAATAACCACAAATGTGGTGGCTTAAAACAACAGAAATAAATTCTCTCATGGTTCTGGAGGCCAGAAGTTTGAAAAGGAGTTGCTGGCAAAGCCATGCTCCCTCTGAAGGATCTGGAAAAGAATAAACAGGTTCCTAGTCTAAAGCAAGTTTACAATGAAGCAGGACAATTTCCAATAGGTTTCAAGACCTGAGTATAATTCTCTGTGGCTTGGTCTGCCCTATGGGCCTGTAGTAGTCCTGCAGGCCCAACCTCTGGACTGTGCTGACCCCTGACTCTGCCTTCTGAGTCTCTACATCTGCACTCTGACACAGAAATCATTATTTTCTTCTCTTGAATAGTGCATGTTCATAGCTGAGTAATTCTATCAGTCCATTTCCTGTGTATGGAATCCCAGAAGTCTGACAGCTTTCCTTCATTTTGCCCTCTCTGGGCCCCCTTCAGTCCAAAGTACAAGTGTGTCTACTGATGTAACATTTTTAAAAAGCCATGTTAGCCTTCTGTCGATGTCAGGGGGTAGATGCCATTCCACAAGAGAAATATCCACATCCTTCCTAGATAACCCCCATCTCTATCCTTGCTTGTCCAGAGGTGGCTGATTGAATCCATGAAACATGGGACTAATCTTTTTAGCATATGATTGTCCAGTCACATCCTTGGCCCTGATTCCAAAGTACACTATCTGGAAAGGCTGAGAACTTCCCAAATCATCAAGTGCTTAACAGTTCCTTCCTCCATTTACTTCTCTCCTCTCACCTTTTACTATACGCATCAAGGAGAAACCAAGCTGCACTTTCCGTTTTTTGCTTGAAATCTCCTCAGCTTAATATCTAAGTTCAATGCTGGCAAGTTCTACTTTACACACAACAGAACACAATTCAGCCAGCATTTCTGCCACCTTATAACAAGAATCACCCTTCCACCATTGTCCAATAGCGTGATATACAATTCCCTCTTATTTCCTTTAATTTTATTTCCCCAACATTCTGTTCATGACAATACATGTGTTCTCCAAAGCTTTCTCTACCATCCTTTTCACTTCCTTCTGAGTCTTCAACAGAATCACCTTTAACATTCATATTTCTCTTCAGGACAATATAGGCTACTTCTAGCATTCATAAAATATCTTCAAAGTTCTACTCATTACCCAATTCCAAAGCCACATATATAAGGCCAACAGAGTGTACATGATAATTACATCTACAAACGACTAGATTAGTGTTTGATTAAATAACTGGGTACTATATATAATCTAGCCAAGTCAACGCATAAAATTAACCATTCCAATGACCATGTCATAAAACAAAATATCTATTTATTTTATCCCATCTTTACCTAACATACTATTTGTGTTGCCAGTATGTCTCCAAAGTAACCATGATTTTGACCAGACTGACATTTGCTATTATCTACCTATATATGTGAATAAATTAATACATGGTGGCCACTATTTGGAACAGATTTGAATCACAAAATAAGCCATTACCAAAAAAAAAAAAGCCTCTGATTTCAAACTAACAGAGGTAACATTTTTTTTAATAAAGATTTCTTTATTTATTTTAGAATGGGAGAGCATGCACACATGTGAGTTATGGGAGGGGCAGATGGAGAGAATCCCAAGCAGACTCCCCACTGAGCATGGAGTCCCACATGGGGCTCAATCTCATGACCTATGAGATCATGACCAGAGCCAAAACCAGGAGTCAGACTCTTAACCAACTGAGCCATCCAGATGCCCCAGAGATAATATTCTTGAAAATACTTAATAGAACTCATGAATTTCTTTGATAAGCTATTTTGATAGCATATATTAAGTAAACAGGGTAGAAAATATAGACGTACAAAGGGTAAATAAAGTCTATATAATCAATAAAGTCAACACAAAAGCAGAAGAGAAATTGGACAGAAGAGGAAATTCACAGTAAGTTCCAATGAGACTACTGGGGAAGTGATATATTGGGGACATGAGATTATTTAAGAGGAGAACCAACTGAGAGAAATGCACCAAAAATGCTAGACAGAAAGGAAACAGTTATCTAAAAGAGTAAATTCAGCATACAGGTATAGAAGATGACCAGAGAAAAGTAGTTGCTAAATCTGGGGGAGAGTGAATTGGCTGGGGAGGAACAATAATAAATTAATGGAAACTTATAGGAGAAAAATACAAAATAAGTGAGCTGAAAGAATTAGATGAGAAAAGACCCTTCAAGGCACTGTATTATTTACCTAGGAATCAATATAAAGTGTTTTGAGCTGAAGCCCCCAAGGAGACTCATATGACCAAACTGGCCATTTCTGTGACCTGCCCTGTCAAAATCAGCCAGTTATAAACTTAGAGTAGGGAAAAATTGTTAAGTCTGCTTCTGAAAGTTTGTCTGACAGAGATTTGTTATTGGATCAAAGCCCACAAGGACACATAATCCATAAGCAGTTTTATATTGAAATGAAAATAAAGTATATCTGCAATCATTCAGTCCATTATTACAGTTGACAATTATTGAATTAAATGCCCTATGCTCAACAATTATAAAGACTTACTAGTAACAGTCAATCATTTTATTCAGCCCAACCCTATCTGTTCTTATAGTTAGAGGCTGGTTTTGATATACCCCAAACTCATAATATAGCACCATATTTATCACCTCAAGAAAAGTAAGGCACAATAGTAGCCTTAGTTGAGTCACTTTTCCCATCTCTGGAATTCCATATTTAAAAGAAATTGGCGTTAGCATATGTATTACTCTGCTTGGGCTGTCATAACAGAATACCACAGACTGAGTGGCTTTAAAAAACAGAAATTCATTTTCTTACAGTTCGGCATTATGGATATCCAAGATTAAGCTGCCAACTGGGGTGGTTTCTGGTGAGAACTTTCTTTTTGGCTTGCAGCTAGCACCTTCTTGCTGTATCCTCACATAGCCTTCCCTCTTCGCACATGCACTCCTGGTGTGTCTTCCTGTTTGCATGTGGCCACCAGGCCTTTTGGGTTAGGGCCCTACCCTTATGACCTCATTTAACTTTAACTGTCTCCAAATACAGTCTTGTTGGCGGCTAGGGCCTCAACATATTAATTTGGGGGGGCAGAGGGCACATTTTGGTCCATACCAACATAAATGGCATAAAATACACTGAATTGTTTATGTTAATGGCACATGTCTGTTTAGTTGTGATAATAAAGCTCTTTACATTAAAAGCAAATTCAGTTTCTTTCTGGCAGTCAGTATTAGCAACAGATTTTTCCCCCAGCAAATGGATCCATTTCTTCTAAAATCTTCCTGTCTGTGGGTTGTGAAGCAAACCTGCTTCTGTGAGAAACATTATGCTAAAAAAAAATTACTTCCATACCAAATGAAATTATACTCCAGCTGCAAGAAGTGCCATCGCCAAAATGATCTTGAAAAATCTAAGCATAATGTCACACATAAGTTAATTCTAATAGAATAACTTTTCTTTCTTACACGCAAGCTGATAATTCTTTTGTAAAGATGTCCACTCGATTACAAGAAATCGTATGTTTAATATGTTGGCATAATAATTCATAAGAACAAATATATCAGAGAGAACTTCTTATAGTATTTGGAGTCCTTTCTCTATCATAATTCTTTCTTTTATTTCTGGAATTGGTAGAAGCTTTGGCTGTGCAGACATAACTATGCCAACGACATCTCATGGCTTTGGTGGGTCTTTTGAATGTTTGCCCAAGTGGAATTTAGGCCTGAGGCATCCATCACCTCTACGGTACAATCAAATTTGGATGTGGATTCATGGGAGGGGGTGTTAGGAAGTCCAATAGGCTTCGTGGTATAAGTGGTTTTTGAAGCAACAGGAGAAAAGAGCTGCTGAATTGCCTGAAGACTCAATGAAGGCTTTAAGTATTTTCATTCTCAGAAGAATATCCTGAAACTAAAGCTATCATCAATGTATTAAAATTATCACATTCTCCTACTTTTCTTCCCCATATTCTTAATCTGCAACAGAGAAGCAATAATAAATAATCCCTAGAGCCAAGGAGTTTATGGGAAAATCTTGTGGGAGCTCATTTTTGAGTATCTAAGCATTGTTTTCCTTGGCATAAAATATACAAAAATCATTCTGCAGGGTAAACTATTAAGGATTCATATATATTATCTTACTAATGCTGGATTGCTCCATATAATATCCTCTAAAAGTATCTATTATGTCTAATTTAAATTCTGCAACCTTCCTCTCTATTGTATCAGTATCACTGCGTGCAGAGACCTATGGATAGCAGCTGTGATAAATCCTTTTTCCTTCAGACAAACTGAGATGCTGGCATATTTCAAGTCTCAGGCTCTTCTGAATATAGGTATATACACATCTTTTACAAAAGCCTTGAAGTGTCTTCTTGTACGGGCCAATATTTATGTTACTATTCTAAGAGAACACTCCTAGCTAAGGTTCCTAATGATGTTTAAGTCAGAGGAAAAAGTCTTTTATGACTTGCAAAAAGACATTGTGGCTAAATCTTCATATATACTACAATTTTGATACCAGAACATTCTAAGAAGTTCTGATATCAAGGTTTAATGACTTGTTCCTTTCCTTATACAATGGAAAGGGCAGCAGACAGGAATGGAGACTAAGGCATTTTCTTTTTTATCCCTACATCCTTACTATCCTGAGTAAGATTTAAAGATGTCTGAGTAATTGGGGGTTCCTTTACCCTTCAATTAAAACTTTGGGTCTTTCTATGCTTTATACACTAGTTTATAAGATGGAACTAGGCTTTGGAGCCACCAGAAAGTAGAAATGACATTTTATCAAAGAAATATTTGGTGACAAAAATCACATGATAAATTCTAGTTCATTTATTGATTGATACCTTTATTTATTCATGACAATCACACGGTATCTCTACATGCCAGGCAGTATTCTAGATACTGAAGACACAGAATAAAACAGATAAAGCCCTGCACTCATGGAACTTAGAGTCTAGCAAAAGTAGGTATACTAAATAAATACATTACATGCATTGGGGAAATACATATATTTTTTAATCTCCTAATCTAGAAAACTTCTCACAAAGGTAGAAGGGAAAGAAAGCAATTTTGCTACTGAATAAACATTAAACCAAACTGTGTTGGGCATCACAGGTAAGCTATTAAAACATTGCACAGACAAAGAAATCTCTCCCTTTAAAAAGACAAGCAGGGACAACACATTACACACATGTTCTCAAGATAAATAATAACTGGATCTCAGGTAAGAGGATTTGACAAAACCATTTGTCATACATAGTTCATTTTCAGTAATTAGAGTGGTCAACTGAGTTTGTTAATTAGCTTATCCAAAGGAATAATAAATTCATATCTTTAGAACAGGAGGTAGTTTGCAACTTGGAAGGAACTGCTCACCCAAGTTAGGCTCCTACCATTCCTTCTACAGAAACTGGGAGACAGGGTGGCTATCTGCCTTGATGATTACATACCAGAGATTATTCCCAACACCTCCAAACAGACATTCCTAGATCTTAAAGCTGGCAAGAGACTATTTTGCTTTTTAACAAATTTATATACATTCCAAAGAGATAGAACTTAACATTACAGGTTTTCTAAAGTAAGTGCTCTAAGAAAAGTGAAAGGAAAGAGTATTTTCTTATTTTCAACAGGGAGAATTAAGCTTCTTATTTTTAATGTGTATTTGCCCTTATAATCTCCTCCCTTTCTTACTATAAAATAGTCAGATCACAGTTTTCTAATTATCTTCATTGCTATTTTTACCTTTCTCAGGGCAAGCTGCAGACATCCAAATCTCCAGCAAGTCCACTGAAATTAAAGATACAGTTTCTTTGAAGTTTATGATAAAATAAGTTTATGATAAAACACATCTTTTGTCATCTATTTTATTCTTTCAGCTTTTTTTTTTTTTCCTGGAGTAAACAAGTGATTTACAGATTTCTCCTCCCTTCCTGGAGAAAACTTCAGGTAAAGAAAAAAATGCTGCTCCAAGGGCACCTGGGTGGCGCAGCAGTTAAGCGTCTGCCTTCGGCTCAGGGCGTGATCCCAGCATTCTGGGATCGAGCCCCACATCAGGCTCCTCCGCTGGGAGCCTGCTTCTTCCTCTCCCACTCCCCCTGCTTGTGTTCCCTCTCTCGCTGGCTGTTTCTCTCTGTCAAGTAAATAAATAAAATCTTTAAAAAAAAAAAAAAAAGAAAGAAAAAAATGCTGCTCCAAAAGAAATTTCATTTCTATGTTGTAACAGTGCCTTGGGATTGAAAGATATTACCTCTTCAGATACTGAACCTTTTCTGATCTCTCTCTGTCTTTCTATGGAGAGAAAAGTGTTGGACAAGGGTCCTGATACAATGTCCAAAGGTAGAAAAAGGAAAAGGAAAGAAAAGTACAAAATTCTCAATGGAATTTCCAGGTGTCATCTCCACTCAACAGTTAATTGATAATACCACCTACGTAAGAATATGGTAAGCTACAAACTTCAGTCCATCTGGTAAAATAATTTTCAAGTCACAGAATTAATTTTAAGAACTAAAATCTTCTAGTATTTATCAAATGATCCATGCTCCAAATGTGGTTATGGGGAAGTCAATTTAGGGGAGGAAAAGAGAAATAATTAATCAGGGGTTAAAATGTATGGTAAAAACAGCCATCTTTCTAATCCTAGTCATTTAAAGATTAGGCAAATTAATCAAAACCGTTTGTCAATGTTGTGCTCTCCTGGGTACTCTAGAAAGTCTGTATAACATTCCTTAAATTTCAGCACAACTCATCTACCTCTTAGCTCACTTGCCTTACTACCCACACTCCATACCTTTACTCCCCCTGGTCCGGCCACACCAAATGCTTCCCCATTCCTGTAATTCAGCAGTTACTTACTCTCCAGACTCTGAGCCTTTGTACTGCTTTCATCTGAGACAGGAAGATCCAAAATCCACTCCCCCAACCCCAGATAGCCATTCACAGAGCTCATGCTTTTCCTTCCACTAGCTTTCCCCTCATATGTAATTTTATCAGGCAGGTTTTATCTGACTACTCCATATAAACAGCACCTTCTCCTTTACTGCTAGAACTTCTCCCATCTTATTTATTTGTACTTACTAGCACTTGTATTTCCTCATATTTCCCCGATGGACAACACTTGATGTGTTTAAGGGCACAACTACAAAATGCACAGAGTTACCCCCTCTCTTATAACCTCTACTCAACCCTCTTCTACTCACTAGCGTTACAGGATTGTCTCAGCAAATTTGGACCTAAAGTCTTCTTTCCTTTCTTATCACGTTATTACATATTTTCATTTTCATATGGTATTGTTTGTATAATTATCCCATAGCATTTGCTACCTTCAATCTTTTACAATAGTGAGCTATGTGCACAAGTCTCAATTATAAGAATCAAAGGCCAATGAAGGCAAAGACTGTCTTCTGTCCCTCTTTAAATCCTAAAAGTTCCATTACTAACAAACAGCCTGGTACATAACATGTACCAAATAATTAGCTGCTAAATATTAATATTTGTCCAAATAACATGTACAAATTTTTAAACCTATAATTTCCTATAAAGTTGAAATATTTTATAACAAAGCAAATTTTTTAAAGAAATATATTGGAGAGTGAATTAACTTTCCCAGGAGACTACTGGAATTTGAATAGTGGAATTTATTGCCCTATCCCAAAGATGAATTAGGCTTGCAAAACTATTCTTAAAGCTATTTGAGAACATGGAGGTGTTCAGATTTTTCTTAGGTAACACTGTGTAGACAGCCTGTTTCTCTGTTTTCTAATGATAATGGATCTATTATGCTTCTAACTAAGGGGCCCTTTTGAAATAGACCCAATTTTCTCTAGACCGCCCTTTCTTGTTAGAGATTATTCTATAAACCTGCAGAATTTGTTACTGATGGCATGGTTTTCTTTCCTTTTCCTCTTTCTCTTTGGACATTGTCACAGTAACCTGGACCAACACTTTTCATTCCATGGAAAGAAAGAGAGAGACAAAGAGATTCAATATCTGAAGAGGCAATATCTTGCAATTCCAAAGCATTGTTGCAACATAGATAACACTGATAAAATTGTTTTGGGGCAGAGCTTTTCTTCTTAATCTCAAAGTTGTCTCTGGGAGGAGAGAAAGCTATAAATCTCTTGTTTACTACAGAAAATATAACCTAAAATAATTAAATAATAACGGATTCATTTTATCTCAAATTCCATTAATGGTATCGCTGAAACAATTGAAAAAAATAATAAAAACGTGAATCATCATTTTCAATCATTCAGTATTAAAAGACCCACCCCCATGGATCACTTCATCTAAGAACTATATTCACAAGAATATTTTAAAAACTTAAAACTTCTATATTATATAGTATCTGGTCTATTATTTTATATAGCAAGGTTGAGGGGCATTTTCTTTACATCAATGGATGAAGATAAATTAGATTACGGACTCGTTATTAAAATCATCCAAGTCTCGGGGCACCTGGGTGACTCAGTCGATTAAGTGTCTGCTTTTGGCTCAGGGCATGATCCAGGGTCCTGGGATCAAGTCCCACATTGGGCTCCCTGCTCAGCAGAGAGTTTGCTTCTCCCTCTGCTCCCCCCACCCCACTTGTCCTCTCTCTCTCTCTCAAATAAATAAATAAAAATCTTTAAAAAAAAATAATTCAAGTCTCTTTGGATTTTTTTGTTCTGATCACATGTTGTTATATGATAGTTAACGTTAAAACCCCCCAAAAACGGATAAATGGATAGATACATGGAAATGGCAAGCTTGGTATGTAAATTTAGTGATTTTAGATATTCAAATATTCTGAAAATGTGTTATGCACTGGAAACAGTTTTAAGTCTAGCAAAGGAAATCTGGTTATTACCTGATTATTAGAAATACGTCTGGTTTCTTTCAGTAAAGTCTTATGGGATTATATCCACTCCTGCATATAATGGAAAATAGGACAATGTAGCAGAAGAGCTCCACTGTGGAAGTGCATGACTTTCCTCTAGTCATGGTCCTATCCAATCTCTGAATTAACTGACCTGTAGCCAAACAGCCATTCTCTCTAAGATTCATAGAATGTTTGTTATCAAGAAATTAAACACTATGACAAATAAATAGGAAAAGCCCTATAATTGTAATGAACAATTAAATATAACCATTTGTTTTCAGTCTCTCATTTGAGGTTGGTTACCCAAATGTATGAACAAATGTAGAAACTGAACAGGATTATAATCACTCTCCAAAACCTCTTAAGAGTCTGTTCTTAAACCTTGTTTTTTACTCCAAATAATAAAACAATTTACCTGCTGATTCAAAAGTAATTCCTTCTCCATAAGACTAAGAGAGGCCTACCAGAGAACCCGTTATACAGGCTTTTTAATAGAGATAGAATTAATGGAATTCAGTTTTATTAGATTTTGTTATATGGAATTCATTTTCTCTTAGGCACAAAATTTAGCATGTCCCAAGTACCCTACCACATTCTAGTTGACACATATCATGAATTTCATAGCATGTCAGATTGACTACCTGAATTTTCATAAATGGGTTGTCTTAATCCATTTGGGCTGCTATAAGTAAATACCACAGACTGGGTACATAATAAGGAACAGAAACTTATTGTTCAGAGTTTTGAAGGATGGAAGTCTGATATCAGGTTGCCACAGTGGTTGTGTGAGGACTCTCTTCTGGGTCTCAGAGACTTCTCATTGTACCTTCATATGGCACAAGGAACTACCGATCTCTCTAAAGCTTCTTTTATAAATCACTAATCCTATTCGTGAGGTTCCACACTTGTAACAGCCCCACATCCTAATGTGATCCCTTCTGAGAACTGGGATTTTCACATATAAATAGAAGAGACACATTCAGAACACAGCATGGGCACAGAGCAAAACCAACAAAAATCATGAAGACGTTAAATCAGATAGTGACAAACGTAGGAAGAGTTCATACTCTGGTCCCTTACTTTATCACTTAAACTGCCAGTGAAATATATTCTGTTAGCAGCAGTTTTAGGAATCTGTGTATAATTCTGTCACAGAGAAATCCAGATTCCTTCACTTCACTGTGAGAATGGAGAAACAGGGCACACAAAGACTCACAATGTTATATGGAAAGTACTTTCAAAAAAAAAATGATTCATGCATTGTACTATAATATAAGGTAACATCTGTGGTACTGAAATTAGAATGAGATAATGAAATAATATGAACAGACTAATTTGAATTAAATTGTGGGGTGCAAGATGTGTGCAAGTCTCATACTGAGCATGGCCTGTCTTATTACCTTTCCCATAAAGCCTTACCGAAGGATTCCTTTAAACTCACAGAAGTGAGATCGATCCCCAAATCATCCCTCTATCTATCCCACTACAATCGAAATGCTGGCTATTTTTTTCATCTCTGATTATGTACTGCATATCTGACATGTAATATGATAATTTGGATGCTTTTTAAATGGGTGCTGGTGTGTGAGTGCTAGGCTTACAGTGCAAAACATCAAGGTTGATAAAGTCAGAATGATTCATCTCTTAAAAGGCAATGTGCCCCATTGTTCAGCTGCAAAAAGTGGAGATCGGCAGTTTCATTACTTCCCTAAGGAATACTCTTCCTTTTAAACACCAATTAATGTTTGTCATTGTTTGGTCTAAATTATACTTATTTTCCTAAAGAAGATATAGTAAGACCTCTTGTCAACAGATAATTACTACAGTACCTGGGCAAGGACTGATCTGCTTTTTTTGTTTTCTCTTAGAAGACACTATGTTTGTTTTATTTTATTCTGGTCTCTGGTTTTAAGATCTATTAAAGCCATATTTACAAAGATTTATATTCACACGATACTCTTCTCCAAAACATCAGCAAATCTCTCTTAGTGAAGGTCATTTACTGATCAAGAATTGGAGGATTTTATAAATATTCCAGAGAAATAGGCCACAGGCAAGACATAAGGAAAAACAAAACAAAACAGGCTAACCTATCAAAGGTTTGCTATAGAAAATAAATCTGTGGCATATACTACTTCACGTTCAGCTAAAATGGTGTAGTTAATTTCTTATTGAATCAAAAAGTGAATATACACATCCTTTACTTCAGCATGTCATCTACCTACTTCACTTTACCTAATTAATGAAAGGATTCTGTTCAGATATTTGTAATGCATGTGTAAACTGAAAGAATATGGTAGATTCAGGACCTCATAACTTCCCGGGTAAATGGACAATTACTTTGCACCATAAATTCAAATCCCCATCAACACAAAGTTTTCCTAAAATTAAGGCAACCATTGAGTAATCATAAGAAAACAAGTAACAAAAAGAATGTAACTGAGTAATATGTGGTAATAATAGAATTTGTAAGAGAATGCATGATAAATCTAAACTATTTTGCAGGCCATAGGTCATTGTAATCCAACTGTTCCTCAATAATAAAAAAGAAAATTAAGGAAAGATTTCCATGATGTTCTAATTTTAGAGACCAATAATGCCATTTTGAAATCTCTTTATTTATTCCTAACTGCCTCTGTTTAGAAACTGGGGTATATACACAATTTTAGCATAGTTTAAGTCACATTTTAAAAGTAATACTAAAACTCTTCCAACATGTTGAAAAGATTTATTTGTTTTTAGTTAGTTGACTTTTTGTGAGAATGCATATGCTATGTAAATGCATATACAGAAATATCTCTATATAGTTACATAATTTTATCATATATTTAAAATATGCATAATTAGATTGACAGTTATAATATATATATTGTTAAACTATTTGAGATCCTTGCCTGTGGAATATATATTTTTAAACCCCCTTATGCCTAACACAAGCTAGGCATTAAGTGTTTGTTCAAAGAAAATTTATTATACTGAAATCAACTGAAACATTGACTGCATACAATATATCTTTCCAAGAGTAATGTAAACGGATATTTTTTGCAAATGGATATTTAAATACAATGTACATTTTAGTTTAATTCTGAAGAATACAAATTAATATTCTTAAAATATCTGAAATACTTATGATAGAAAATAATAGCACCTGGGTGACTCAGTGGGTTATGCTTCTGCCTTCAGCTCAGGTCATGATCCAGGGTCCTAGGATCAAGCCCCAAGTCCTTTGGGCTCCCTGATCACTGGGGAGTCTGCTTCTCCCTCTTCCTCTGCTCCTCCCCCCACTCATGTGCTTGCTTGCTCACTCTCAAATAAATAAAATCTTTAAAAAAAAGAAAGAAAGAAAATAACACCACAGACAATACAATATAGAGTGACCTCGCTGAAACTATAACTTTAAGAGTTGTGTTTGCTCTCTAACAACAAGTATGTATGCAGTCAAAATAAATAAATAAATAAATTGAATTGAAACTTTACTAAAAGAAATACAGTACTGCATAAAGAAAAATCAGGTATCTAGATGAGTAAATACATTGTTATACATTATATAAAATCTGCTAGAAGTATTAGAAAACTGAAAGAGAGAAAGAGTGAGTAAAATATACTGGAGGAAAAAAACTTGATAGTATGGATTTTTCATGGAATATGTCAAACTGGGGGGTTTATGTGAATGTAGTTATAATTAATCAGGTAAAGAATACTTTAAATTCAAAAAATTCTAAAGATACACTAGTTTTTAATTTTATATTAAAAAACCTATAGAATTGAGTACATTTTGCAATTAAAATGATGGAATGATAAATAATCAAAGCTGCCTGAACTTGGTCTTGATCAAGAATTTTTTTTGATCACCTGATTCTTTTGGAGAGATTTTAAAAAGGGAGACCCTCAGTAACAAATAATCATATAGAATTCCATTTTACTCTTTCTATCTACCACAGAAAGATATCATATACTTGCTGATAGTCCATTTTATAGATTCCTTATAATATACTTTGTAATAGAGATAGTATTTCCTTTGAATTAGATTCAATGCGTACAGAGACACCTTATATATATTCCCTAGAGCATAGGCACTTGAGGTCCTCCACCCATTATATGTCCAAAAGTCCCTGATTTTAAGTTATTTGGGAGTTCCTGGGCAGTAGAACAAAGGGCTGACCTTCTCTGGAAGGTCACTGTTGACCTTCAGTACCAGATAAGCCTTCAAGTCTATGCAAATAGTCCCTTGCCCTAAGTACTAGCTTCAGTGCTTCTGAGGCGACAAACATCAGAATGCAAAACGAAGTGACCTCAAGCAAACGGGTCTGATCTAAAGCACTGGAATTCCTAACTCCAAGTAATTCTTTTTTCTTCTCATAATTTCTTCTCTCTGAGTTGCAACCCCTTCTTCTATTCCTTCAATTAATAAAGTAAAGCTCATTTTGTTTGCTTACATAAACAGGAATGTTTGACCCACCAGGAAAGTGCTATTCATATTACAGTTTATCTTCTTTCACTAGTGTTCACAATGCCCTTGAAATTAAAAACACAAAGCCATGTATGTTTTGGAATCCATGGAACAAAATATTATCAGTTCTTTCATGATGAGTCAACTTTGACTCATGAATGAATGAATGAAACCGGGAGTTTCTGGTCATATCTATAAAAACAAAATAAATGAAACATACATAAATTCAGTTGTGAGCAAATCACCAGACCAGTTGATTTTTTTTTTTTATCAAGATACGCAGTTGTAACTGTGTACTTAGATTGATCAGTCGATCCAAAGTAAGGACAGCTGTAAAACAAGGGGTAAAGCATTCATGGGAATTGATAAAAGTTCAGGACCAAGCCTAGGTTACTCAATCAACCAATATGTACTAAGCATTCAATAAATTATCTGGATTTTTATTTAATAAAATGCACATGGAAAAGCTAGTTATAATGCAAACATAATATAGGTTAAAATGAATACAGAAGAAAGATATTGGATCAGCTTGAATTAAAGTAATTTGCTGTGACAAAGCAAAAGAAACCAGATTTTCTAAAGGGAAGTGTCATGGGGCAAAAAAAGTTCCAATAATTAAAAAGGGAAGATAGTACATTCAGTTTAATCAGTATTGAAAGTAAAGGCGGTTATGAATTGGGCTTTTAACTCACACAGAAAGTAATTTTAGTAGCTAAAGTATCTGGAAAGACAAAGGAAAATGATCTATGTGGAAGTCTGAGAACAAATATGAGAGTTATTTAAGTAGTGTCTAGTGAAAACACGGCAAACTGTGATATGTTGAACCTGTAAACTAGATTTTGGTAATAGAGAAACTGCCATAACATTCATCATGGGACTTAGAATACAACCAAAAGGGAAACCCTGTGATTAAAGGTAATTCTTTCCCTATCTTTCAGTCTCATCTAGTTTCCAACTGTTTGTAAATCTCATGTGAACACAAAACTCTCTTCTCTTGTCTTTTCATTCTTCTTTGCTCTTGCTTTGCTTTTAAAAATGTTTCAGCTCAGGGGCGCCTGGGTGGCACAGCGGTTAAGCGTCTGCCTTCAGCTCAGGGCGTGATCCTGGCATTACCGGATCGAGCCCCACATCAGGCTCCTCCACTATGAGCCTGCTTCTTCCTCTCCCACTCCCCCTGCTTGTGTTCCCTCTCTCACTGGCTGTCTCTATCTCTGTTGAATAAATAAATAAAATCTTAAAAAAAAAAAAATGTTTCAGCTCAGCTTCACAACAACAAAATATACTGAATTCCACAGAGACTTTGGGGATTTTTTTTATATAAAAAAATGCCATTAAAGTAAATAAACAGTAGGCTCTTACTTAAGATACCTCAAACTCAATAAATTAGATAAAGTAATCAAAAATAAAGAGATCAACTTTCGGATTCTGTCCAGGATGTAGAGAACTAGAAAAAACATTCCTTCTCAACTTGTAACAACACTAAAACTTGGACAAAATGCAAGTTTGTGACTCCTCTTGAACGCATCAGAGAGATAACGTCACAGGGCAACCAACTACCTACAAATCTAATGAGATGGACTCCAGCAGGGAAAGATGGAAGGATGAACACGAGCACTTGCTAACCTGAGACAAACTAAATTAGCTACAAAAGTTAATGAGTTAGTGGACGCTGAGTGAGGACTGGCAGGAGTGTGGAGCCCCTGCAGGTCACAGAGATGGGAAGACTTTACATCCTTTTGCAGGCACTTCACCGTTATCCACACTATAAAACCATAAAGAAAGAAGAAAATGAGAAAAAGAAGGAGGGAGAGGAGAAAAGTGGAAGGAGAAAGGGAGAGAAAGGGGGAAGAGGAAAAGAGGACAAAGATGAAGACAAAGTGACTGGTGAGAGCCCTGAGAAAGTCTCTCTCATGTGTGAATGGGGGAGGAGAACAGTCTGTATAGGAGGGACAGGAAACTCAACCTGAAACCTCCTTATCTCCACTACAGAATTAAAGGCTTATTCTGTGAAAGGAAGAGCAATAAACACTGCCCCCTTAGGCCACTGGAGAAAACCCACTGCACATGGGGTAAGAGAAAAGAAAAACCACTTCAGAAAAGGCAGGAATATATTCTGGGCACAGAACCAGAGGTGAAACGGTGCAGTGTCAGCGAGAAGGTTATACCTCAGGGACTTAGAGAGGCAGTGCCTATCTAAGACTGAGGCTTCGCAGGCACAGTGGAGAATGCTCCTCTGCTTGGCAACCACCAGGCTAGCAAGAGCCTTGTGACAAGTTAACAAGAGGAAAGATGGTGGAAGAGTTGGCAAGAGTGTAGAGACTGACCCTAACGGAGGCAAAGCATGAAGGGAAGGCCTACACTGACAGGAGAGCGGACAAGGACACAAACCCCCTATCAGAACACTCAGACCACAAAAACAAAGTATTGTAAAGGAATTTGAAACCTCTGGTGCATTTAGGGCAACCACTGCAACTATAAACCTAAGCCAGGCCTAACTTCTGATAACATGAATTTAAACTCCACACTAAAGGCCTAGCAGAAGAAAAGATGGGCCCATTTCCAGGCATCAACTCCATTCTCCATTGTTTTACATAACACATATGGCTTACAACAAAAGAAAGTATGAGGTATCCAAGAAGAAAGAAAAAACAACACACTGCCAAGGAATAAAACATTAACAGCCAGAAGGAGACATAACATGAAGGCTAAATCTAGCTCACAAGGGACTGAAAGTAACTATGATTAGTGTGCAAAAGACTAATGGGAAAGGTTGAAAACATGCAACATCAGGTAAGTAACTTTAGCAGAAATATAAAAACTATCAGATACAATCAAATGCTAGAAGCAAAATAACATAGATGAAGAATGCCTTCATCTCAGCAGCATGTTTAAGGCTCACCAGCATGTTTAATACATCTGTGAGCAGAATCAGCAAATTTCACATAGGTTAATAGAAATTACCCAGACCGAAACATGAAAAGACAAAAATGCTAATAAAACAGAACAGAGTATCTAAGAGCCGTGGTACCATATCAGAGGGTCCCCCATAAGTGTGATTGAAATCTCTGAAGAAGAGTGAAAGAATGTGGTAGAAGAAATATTTTAAGAAACAGTGGCTTAGAATCTTTTTTTTTAAGAAAAATTTTAAAGGTTTTATTTATTTATTTATTTATTTGACAGAAAGAGAGCAAGCGAGAAAGAGCACAAGCAGGGGAGAGAGGGAGAAGCAGCCTCCCCACTAAGCAGGAAGCGCGACACAGGGCTCGATCCCAGGACCCTGAGATCATGACATGAACCGAAAGAAGATGCTTAACCGACTGAGCCATCCAGGCACCCCAAAATCTTTTGAATTAATAACAGACAGCAAACACATATCCAAAAAGCTCAGAGAATATAAAGAAGAATAAATACCAATAAAATAACATTCGGGACTTGCAATTTCAGCTTTGACATCTGGAGAGCTTAGAAGTTGTCATTCCCATTCTTAGAGCAAGAAAATGCTCAAAGAACAAAAATCAGTAACTTTTCTTAGATACGTCGGAGAATTAATGTTGTGGAGTGAACTGGAACCCTGACACCTGGAAAGACAGGCAAATCCAGAGTCACAGATGAGATTTACTTACCTGAAAAAGAAGCTACTGTAGCCACAAACTGGTAAAAAGGTTTCAAAGGTAATTCTGATACATTGTGGTAGGCTGTGTGCGCACAAGTATGAGAATTCAAAACTTCTGGGGGCCAACGTATTAGGGGTAAACTTGGGTAAAATTTTCATGGGTTTTACCTCCCTGGTTCCTGTTAGGTTCTGAAGGTGAAAATCAAGAAAGATCTACACATAGCTCTGGCTGTGGGAAGAGGACAGTGATCACTGTGAAATACATCTCTAAACAAAGGCCTGCTCTCCAGGGAAAGATTTTTAGCACAGCCTTATCCAACCAGGCCATTTACCACACTCCAGCACCTTCTAGCATTCTTGTCTCAGCTAAGCCATGTATAGAGAGGAAGCTAAACCACTGGGAAATATTTGTGAAGGCCATGGCCCCAAGTCTTCTGCTCACTAAAAGACTGAAATTTAATCATAAGATATTATAGAATGTTTCCCTTCCTCCATATCTACTTAGAAAGGCCCAAAATTAAGAGAGGAGACAAAAACAAAGACACTAGATGAATTTGCAGCCTCTGGTATCTATACCTAGAGTAAACAGTAAACACAGCCAGCTTCTAGTCATATTAACATTATCCAATACCATGTATCTGGCTTTCAATTAAAAGTTACGAGGCATGTCAAAAGGCAAGTAAAAATACAGTCTAAAGACGCAAAGCAAGCATTAAAATTAGACTCAGATATAACACAGATGTTGGGAATTTAAAGTAACTGTGGTTAATATGTTGTGGGCTACAATGGGAAAAGAATTAAACATCATATAAGAACAGATGGGTGATGTAAGCAGAGAGAGAGAAACTCTAAGAAAAGAATTAAAATATTAGACATAACAAACCCTGTGACAGAAATGAAGAGAGCCTTGATGAGTTCATCAGCAGACTGGACATGGCTATGTAAAAAAGTCTATGAACTTGAAGCTTCTCAAACTGAAATGAAAAAAAATCTAAAGTTCATGTGAGGAATTCCTGTTACCTCTCTCTCTTTGCTTAGCCCCCAAAGCAGACCCATTTAAAATAATGTGTGACAACACAGGTAGGTGAAAACACCATATTTTTAGCCAGAGAACCACGAAAAGGGGTCCTAGGAACCATAGGATGTGAGCAACCCTAAGGAGAGAAGGGAAATGGAGAAAGAGAGCTCTTATATTTGTGTATGAAGTCTTGGGCTCACCCCTGAGTGCATGTGTGTGGAACTGAGTTATTGTGTCACCCTAAACAGGCTGACTGCCTGCTAATGGAGCTGAAAAAAAATGAAACAAATCTCAAGCCTAGACTTGCTTGCTTGCTTGCTTGAAACAGGAGCCACTTCTGGTGGAGAGCTAGGCAACCTGAAGTTTAATCTCCCTATCCCACTGCTCCTTCCCCACTTGTGCCTGCTCTCCGCTGATGGGGATGAGCAGTGAGGGATGTTTGCTCATTGACTGCTTGAGCAATTGTGGTGTGTTTAAATTTCATTTTTGTTCTTCACTGTTTATTTGCTGGTGTCCGTAACTACTCTGGTTTCAAGTTTTAACAGTTCATTAGCAGCCAGCCTTAATGTGTGGCATATAAGGCAGGTTCCAATTTCAAATTCAAAGCTGATATCATTATGTTAACGTTTCTGAAAGCAGAGGGGTCTCCATGTGCTCCAAATACTAATCTGTTATATTACCAGCACAGCTATGATCTTCACCAGATTCCTTGTCAAGGAAGGAAGGAAGAAAGGGAGGAAAGGGGAAGAAGAGAAATGGATGAAGGAAGGGAGAGAGAGAAAGAGGAAGGGTGGGAGAGAGAGGAAGGGTGGGAGAGGGAGGAAGCGAGGGGAAGAAGAAAGAAGAAGAAAATGCTAGCCATCTTCCTTCCTTCCTTCATTCCTTCCTTCATTCCTTTCTTCCTTCCTTCCATCCTGTTCCCCTGCCTAGCTATCTGCTGCCTGCCTCCTTTCTAGAAGTGTTTGGTAGGCACGCACAATACAAATTATTTCAACTAATCTTTTAATAATAATGTTTGAATAACATTATTAATGATATGTCCCTGAAGTATCACTCTTACTGAAACATGCATCAATAATACTCAATATTTGAATTCTATTATTACAATAATAGTCATTATGTCCAGAAATGTATACAAAATGTGTGCTTATGATGCCAGCTGAGTATTCCAAAACGTAATTAGGCCCATAACAAAATACCTTCCATATATGTCTCTGCAATGTTAATAAACCTGTTGCTCTAGAAGATCAAATTTCATAAACCTCCCCAACTCCACCACGAAATCCAGTATCCGTGAGAAGATGTAGCTGCATATAGCTGTGACTTCATTAAGGTCTTAATAGACCCGAGAAAGGTCCCTGGGTTTCAGCAGGAGAAAGATTACTGGGATTCCACAGTGAACAACACAAGTTTGATAACCATTCACTAGAGCCGATACATGTATAATTTCAGAAGTGTTGGAAGAGAACTAGGAAATTCTGTCCACAAAACAGACCAAAGTCATCAAATCTAGTATTGCCTCAATCTGTAGTTAAGAAACCAACAATTCATTCTCCCCATGTTCCAGAATCAGGTTGCTAGCAGTGTACCTCTATAAATTGGGCATTTATGGATAAAATCTTTCATTAACTGCATTTCCATCAAAACACCAAAAAAACTATTTTTCAATGTATCACTTATGAGAAATATTATAAGGAGGTTTAACAATTGTTTGGGAGCTTGGATTTACAGTTCACATATCAATTTTGAAAAATATGTACATATAGATATATTAGATAAAATGCTGATGCATAGAATTCAGTGAGTGGTGTTATTTGCTGTGGGGTAGAGGGCATTAAGAAACATAGAACGTTTGGGAAACAATGAGAAGACTTCCGAACATTTATTGTAGGTATCTGGACTTCCCAGTCTGGTATCTCACAGGTACTTCAAGTTCAATATATATAAAATTAAATTCAGTATCTTTAACATCTGACCTTCCTTTCAAAACACACACACACACACACACACACACACACACACACACACAGAGAGAGGAAAATATATTGCTTTTTTTGTTCTCTGTTTGTTTTTTAATCATGAAACAAATACCATTATCTCTTTGCCCTTGTCAGAAGCCTGGAGATTCTCTTTAAGTCTTCTTGTCCCTCTGTCAATATCTAATCTTCATCAAGACACGATAGCTCTCCCTTCTCAATAAACATCTCCCTCCATTTGCACTGACTCTACTTCATTTCAGATTCTCATTATGTCTTGCTCTGGGTTACTATTATAATATTGCAACAGATCCCCTTCTCTCTTGCCCTCTACTTCTCTCTCTCTCCATTGTAGTTCCATCAATAAATGTATCACACTTCTGTGAGAGTAATCTTTTTAAAAATATCAAATGGGAGCAATTGAGTGGCGCAGTCGTTAAGCGTCTGCCTTCGGCTCAGGGCGTGACCCCAGCAATCTGGGATCGAGCCCCACATCAGGCTCCTCCGCTAGGAGCCTGGTTCTTCCTCTCCCACTCCCCCTGCTTGTGTTCCCTCTCTCGCTGGTTGTTTCTCTCTCTCTCAAATGAATAAATAAAATCTTAAAAATAAATAAATAAAAATAAATAAAAATAAAAATATCAAATGGATGATTTCATTCCCTTCTGAATAATTCTTTACTGCTCTTAGGATAAAACTCAAACTCCTTATCATGTCATTCAAAACCCACTCAAAACATGCCCTTTCTTTCAACATCAATTGTGCCTCATGTTTCAGACACGCTAAACTTATTAAAGTTCCCTGAATTCATCATACTCTTGAACATCTCTGTGACTTTTCTCTACCTGGAATCATCTTACTCCCTTTTCACCTGGTTGGCTTCTTGAATAGAAGGAAAAAGAACATCCATGATATCATCTCTTGACTGGAATAAATATTCCTTCAGCATCTTGTAAAAATTTTTTAATCAGACTTGTTATAAATGTCTTTTTAATTCCCAATGCCCCTAATACATATAGAATAAAAAGACTAGTAAGATACAATTTCTAATTTCAAGGACCTTGTATTCACTTGAGGAAAATGTTAAGATATCTGAATACCGTATATGTAAGGATACACAGTACATTTTATTGCTAGCGCTTTTTGTACCAATTTTTATAAAACCTAACTTCTAAATCTCTTAAAAGCAACCTTTCTTTCAACACGTCAATGTCAATATCCTCTCAAGTGACCACCAAAACTTAATCTCATATCCCTTTAATGCGTTATCAACGCTGCTGGCAGACTGATGTTTCTAAAATATAGATTGGGTTCTGTAACTTCCCAGCTTAAAAGCTTTTAGTGGCACCATGTCGTCTATGGGATAAAATCCAAACTAGGTGACATTGCCTTCATGGTCTATTAAAATCTGACTCTAAATTACCTTACATACTTTATCTCCTACAAATCCTACTCTGGTTCTAGCAACAAAACATATCATTGTTTGAACCTACCATAGCTTCTCACACCTCTTGCCTCTTCATGTTATTCATTTTTCTGGAATACTGCTTTCACTTGAAGAGTCAATACTAACAAAACTACATTTTCCTCTCAAATTTTCCTTTATGTACCTCCCCTGATATCATTACTCAATACTGTGAAACCACAAAAACCTACTAAATACTCATAAAATAAATGTATAACCACAAATACCTACTACTTGTGCAATACCACTGTTATGTTGTATTTTCATTTTAAAGTATGTATCTCTCTCTTGTACTAGAGATTCCTCAAATGCACAGCCTGTTTATTAACCTTTGTGCTTCCAAGTGCTTAACACAGAATAGTTTACAAGGGGTTAATACATGTTTGTGAAGTGAATGCATGAATGAAATAAATGAATGTACACATACTCCTAAAAAGACACATAATTTTATCCATTTTGATTGTTTTTCTATTGAAATGTATTGTTCATATAATATATACTCAAATGTGTTATACATACACATAAATATATGATCTGTTATGCACAATAAGAATACTCACTTATTTGCCATCAGAATATGGATACTTTGGTTAAGGAAATGTTATACAACATGCCATGGTATAAATCTGATATTATATAAGCCCTGGTAGGGTGGTAGTACTGTCAAAGGCATTGGGTCTTAGTCCATATGTAGACTAGAAGACAATTCCAGTAAGAATAGACTACCACTATCCCTGAACATTTTGGACAAGATTGATGTAATCAATCCAGGACCAAGTGGCTGACTGGTCCTGTAAGTTGACTTTGCTCTATGGAGTGCTCCATGTTCATCTCCAATATTGGCAGATTGAGCATGTAGCAGTGGCAGTACCTAGACCTAACATAGAGAAAGGGAAATCCTGCTGTTGGACTATCCTCTTCATGGGTCCAGTGCTCAAGCACTGGAGGCAGAGGGGAGAGTAAGAACAAGAAGAAATTCTGGCTAATATCCTTAAGAAAAGTCCTCTTACTTTCCTGTTGTTAAGGGCTTCCTCTAGGTTCGATGTGCTTAGGTAGTTAATAACGTGAGACCCAGATTCTCATGCTTTTTGCCTACACCAATGATCCCTCCAGGTGCCTCTTCTATGAAGTTCTTATTGTTTCTTCACTGCATCTCAATCTTGCTCTTTGCAGACCCCTGACCAACCAGGCCAGCCATTTGTGACTGCTCAATTGTCTGTGTATATAAAAGCAGATCACATCGACCTACATGTTGTTTACAGCTATTCACACTGGAAGAATTTCTTCTAATCAATGTCTTTAGGGCCATCTTTGAGCTAGGGTGTAGGAAAGCAGACATTTAGTTTGATTTGCAGCAACACATCCAGTTAGTTTCCTCACTTAGGGAAATTCCCAGGAAGCCATAGTTATGGACTAAGGGAGAAGCATTTCTTCCAGGGAGTAAGTGAAATAAGTGAAACAATTATACTTCTTCATGTAAAGTACTGTTCCTTCTAGACATGCTATGGTCTAAATCTAAATGTACCACTCCAAATATACACTAAATTATATTGCACACACTTGACCTCATTGTAAAGACCTGCTCTGGTTGCATAGTCAACAGATGTTCTGCATGTAGGCATTCAATTTCTATTGGGCTCTGCAGCAAATAAGGATCTGGCTTTCAGACAGCATGTAGTCCTCTGCTGCAGATGACATGACCCTGAAATACATGCAACAAGTTTAGCAAACCTGGATACTTCTGACACCACTGAATTTAAGACTCATGTGGTCCAAGCAAGTAAATCAGTTGGCACTGCTCTACAATAGTTCCAAATGTGAAAGGCTCAATGAGTCGTGTGACTCTATCTTAGTGGTAGGATGCATGAGGAATAACAACTTGTCCTTTACTTCAGAAAGTAAATCCTCACTGAAGTGGCAGGCCTATGTAACTTTCCAGGAGTTCATTTACCATTTCTTGGATGCATAAAACTTACAAGGGTATCTAGAACACCTGTTGAACACTAGGTATAATTAGCATAATAAAACCAATATGGTGAACTACTGTGATGTTCCATAAAATTATGAGAGATGCCCAAGGCATCCAAAGAGTATAATGTCGTAGGAGCAAGAGAGTTACTGTAGCCCTGGTACAAAACTGTGAATAAATACTGGTTCTCTTCTCTTAATAATTAAGATGTTACTTTGATAATCTTTATTGATAAGATACTGAAAAGAATGCATCTTCTACATTAATAGTGACATTTAAGTACCAGAATTCATGTTGTTCTCTAGAAACATATCTAGCAAAACTGTTTCAAAGGTGGTATCATTCTTTAGGTTTATAGTAATTGATTATCCACCACAGTTCACCTGTGTTTTGAAGGGGCCATACAAATGGACTGAAGATATCATGGAAACAATCACCTCTGATTTTGAGGGTATCACTAACTTCTGCAATTCTTCCTGGGATATGGCAGTCTTTATGATTTATTATCTTGGACTAGAGGGTGACTAGGAGTATGCTGGGACATTTCTTTGGTCTTTCTTTCTATAATGGCTTTCCCTCAATAGACCAGAAACTAGTAGGATTTTAAATATATCCAGTCTAGTGTTCTACTTTTTGAAGAATATTTTATAATCTTGATAAAATATAGTTTATTATTGCCTTTACTTTACATATGATCCTTTATCAAAAGAATGGATAAAGAAGATGTGGTACACATATACAATGGAATATTATTCAGCCATCAGAAAAGATGAATACCCACCATTTGCATCAACATGGATGGAACTGGAGGGGACTATGCTAAATGAGGTAAGTCAAGCAGAGAAAGACAAATATCATATGGTTTCACTCATATGTGGAACATAAGCAATAGCACAGAGGACCATAGGGGAAGGGAGGGAATCTGAAGGGGGAGAAATCAGAGAGGGAGACGAACCATGAGAGACTATGGACCCCAGGAAACAAACTGACAGTTTCCGAGGGGAGGGAGGTTGGGGGATGGGATGACAGGGTGATGGGTATTAAGGGGGGCATGTGTTGTGATGAACACTGAGTGTTATACGGAACTAAAGAACACTGCATCAAAAACCAATGATGTACTATACAGTAGCTAACTGAACATAACTTTAAAAAAGGAAAAAAAAAAGAAGAATCCTTTATATAATTTTAAACAATTTCACTGAAGTACAATTTACATGCAACAGAATTTACCCACTTTAATTCAATGATTACTGTTTGTAAATTTACAGAGATTTCCATTTAATTAGTGTCCTTATCGCCAGGCCTAACCAAACACTAATCTACTTTCTCTCTAATTTGCCTTTTCTGGGTAACTAATATAATAACTCACATAATTTTTTACTAAGGATTTCTTATTTTAGTGAAAATTTTCTAAATTTAGACTCATAATTTTAAACATCCATATAAGTATCTGTAATTTTGCCCGACTGTGGAACTGAGCATCAAGGCTCCAAGAAGCTTCAAGGATGCAGAAATACTATAAAGGGTCTCGTAGATGAATTTAACCCAGTCAGGGTTCTCACAGTATAGTTCATAGCCCAACACCTCAGGACTGTGCTTTAGAGAGTTCACCACGTGTTTGTTTTTGTCACCAGTTATATACTATCTTGCTCTGATAATGAGTGCTAAACTCAGAAGTACTCAACTGTTATTTTCTTCCCCATCGATTTTTTAATCTCAAGGTGACCCAGTCTGATGTATGCCTAAACCCGTTATACAAAGTTGCCAATATATCCTAGCAGGCAATACTAAAGGTAATAAAAGTTGCAAGTCATCTATCTAAAACTACCTGGATAATGAAAGCTCATTTCAGGGAGCTGAATAGATAAGATATTGATTCTGGTGAAAGACAATGTATGCTCAACTCATGGTCCGGTAATAGAGGGAACGGAATTAGAGAGGCTGGCTGTCACCACAAATAACCTGAATCTCCTCATGAACTAAAATGGTTTCTAAATCTGTAAAACTTTCAACTTGGAGGAACTTAAAAAATATAGCACTGTCAAGTAAAGCAGAATGAATGTAGAAGAGGATTTCATTATTTAATTACAATCTAGATACTTGATGTAGCTCTTCAATTAGATTGGCCCAAGTTACTATTCTGCATCACATACTAAACTGAGGAAACTTATCCTTCTCCTTATTTTGTTAAAGTTGGGATTTTTTTGTTTTGTTTTATTTTTAGTGTCTTATGTCCCCAGGTATTGTTCTAAGTGTTAGGGGACCCAATACTGAATAGTAAATGAAACAGAAAAAGCACCTGAGTTTATAGAACTTTATATTCAAGTGAAAGAGATGGAAAAAAAAAAAGAAAAAAGAAGAAGAAGTAAAAAGCTAATTGTACTATATAATTTTTAGTAGTAAAACATGAACAATGTAAGGAGAAAGTTTCAGAAAAGTAGAGATACCTGTTCTGGATACGGTTGTCAGGGAAGGCCTGTATAAAGATGATATTTGAGCAGAGAATTAAGTGAAGTGAAAGTACAACCATATGAATATCTGGGCATGAGCTTTCTAATCTGAGGGGAACTCAGGTGTAAAACTTCAGAAAAATGTCATAGGCATATTTTTGGACAAAAAAAAGTCCAGAATATCCGAACAAGAGTATGAAAAGTCAGACATGAGGTCTGAGTTATCCAGGGACCAGGGTCAACCAGGGCCTTACAGGGACCTTGGTAAGTACTACAGATGTTGTTCTAAATATGGTTGGAAAGCCATGCAGAGATTCTGAGCAGAAGAATGATAGTTATTTTTAAAAGAAATAGTGTGGCTGTGGAAAAGAGCTGCAAAGAAAGGAATCATAGAGACTAGGTGAGAGAGTTCTGGATTAGTTCAAACAAGAGATAAAAATGGCTCAGCTTAGCATGTTAGTGATTACAGCTGAAATAAGTATATTCAATTTGGTTAATAATTCAAAGATAAAGAATTCCTTTATGTATTAGATATAGTATTTGAGAAGAGTCAAAACTGATTACAGTGTCTTCAGTCTGAGCAATCAATGGACGGGTAGTCTCATACACTTAGAAAAGACGGGGCAGTGAAGAAGATTCATAGAGAGGGCATGGGAATCACGAGTTTGGACTTGGATATGTTTTATCTCAACAAAACTAAAAGGCAACCTACAGAATGGGAAAAGATATTTGCAATGACTTATCAGATAAAGGGCCACTATCCAAGAATTTATCAAACTCAACACCCATAAAATAAAAAATCCAGTCAAGACGGGCAGAGGACATGAACAGACATTTCTCCAAAGACATACAGACAGCTACCGGACATATGAAAACATGCTCAACACCACTCATCATCAGGGAAATACAAATCAAAAATTACAATGAGATATCACCTCACACCTGTCAGAATGGCTAAAATTAACTCCAGGAACCAACAGATGTTGATGAGGATGTGGAGAAAAGAGAACTGTCTTACACACTGTTGGTGAGAACACAAACTGGTGCAGCCACTCTGGAAAACAGTATGGACATTCCTCAAAAAGTTTTTAAAAAATGGGGGGCGCCTGGGTGGCACAGCGGTTAAGTGTCTGCCTTCGGCTCAGGGTGTGATCCCAGCGTTATGGGATCGAGCCCCACATCAGGCTCCTCCTCTAGGAGCCTGCTTCTTCCTCTCCCACTCCCCCTGCTTGTGTTCCCTCTCTCGCTGGCTGTCTCTCTCTCTGTCAAATAAATAAATAAAATCTTAAAAAAAAAAAAAAATGGAACCAACCCATGGCTCGGCAATTTCACTACTAGGTATCTACTCAAAGGATACAAAAAAACTGATTCAAAGGGTCACATGCACCCTGATGTTTATGGCAGCTTTATCAACAATAGCCAAATATGGAAAGGGCCCAGATGTCCATCAACTGATGAATGGATAAAGATGTGGTGTGTACACACACACACACACACACACACACACACACAAACACAGAGAGAAATATTACTTAGCCATCAAAAAGAATGAAATCTTGTCATTTGTAATGACGTGGATGGAGCTAGAGTATATTATGCTAAGCAAAACATGTCTGTCAGAGAAAGACAAACATCATGATTTCATTCATATGTGGAATTTAAGAAACAAAACAGTTAAACATACGGGAAGGGGGAAAAAAGAGAGGGAGGCAAACCATAAGAGACAAACTGAGGGTTGATGGAGTGGGGGTGAGCAGGGTATGGGCTAAGTGGGTGAAGGCTATTAAGGAGGGCACATGGAACACTGAGACATCATGGCATTTCTAAGGCAGAAAGACGAAGAGAGGAATCAAAAGCAGCATTGATCCCTAGCAGTGATCACTACCAGAATCTAAGAAACAAAACTGTTTTAAGAATGAGGAAGTGATCAACAGTGTCAATTGTTCTGAAAGTTCAACTAAACAAGAAGTGAATTTTCATAGATTAACTGAAATAACATACAACCCCATTTCAGTGGTGTAACACAAATGTTTATTTCTCATCTATATAGAAAGTCAATGTGCATTAGCAGAGGGCAGAAACAGTGAGGGCTTGCACCATGCAGTCATCTGCATGCTGGGGCTCTTCTGACTCCAGGAGAATAATTATTGTTACAGGAGCAGTCACATTTTGGTAGAGGGATATAGCCAATCTTTGGCAAATCTGGCAAGAAAATAACCAGAAATAAATACACCTAACTCACCACTCTCTTTCCTCCCTATCATCTCTTGCTGATCTTTCAGCTGATTAAACTCTACCGGAAAATAAGAGTCAAGGAAGGCATTAATGCAGTTCATAAATTTAAGAAATGTGGGAGGAGGTCATATAATTTGAACACGTTTTCTCTATCCCACTCTTGCTTCACATGACTGTCCCCTGTCTTAGAACTGTAGATTCAGTTTAGATACTTTTTACAAAGTTAGGCAAATTCTAATTTCTTATCTGTTTACCAAGAGCTTCTTTTTTTTTGTTTTAATGAGTATTGAATTTTTTTTTGTTTCACGTTTTAATTTAAATTCTAGCTAGTTAACACAGTGGTTTCAAGAGAATTTAGTGATTCATCACTTACATATAACACCCAGTGCTCATCACAAGTGCCCTCCTTAATATCTACCACCCACTTAGCCCATCCCCCACCCACTCCCTTGCAGCAACCACCCTGATCTTTACATCAGCATTATCAAAAATAACCAAATTATGGAAAGAGCTCAAATGTCCATCGACTGATGAATGGACAAAGAAGATGTGGTATATACACACAATGAAATATTAGTCATAAAAAAGAATGTTGCATTTTAAAGTTAGGATTTCACTTTTTTAGTATGATTTTATTTTTTTCTTTTATAGCTGGATGTGGTAAATCTTTTCATGTGAGGTTGATTTACGCATTTATTTATTTAATTTACATTGTTTTGATTGTTTGTCAAAGTTATATTATTCTAATGAGATAACATACATTTTTTTCCTATTTACAAAAGATACATTTTGAAGCCCTGTAGCTCATCTGATCTTTGAATTTTAATAAAATCACCCCCATGAATATCTGAGCTTCATATATATTCCTTTCTGTGAGGAAAAGAAGAATTGGCAAAGTACTTAAACTTTCAATTCCATCAGTGGATATTGTTTTATTCAGGTATTATATCTAATCTTCATTAAAAATGGAAAATAAATTGGATATTTTTAAAAATGTATTTGTCCTTCAATTTTCCTCATTCTCTCCTTGATTAGAACTGGTAAAGTTTTATATGATCTACTCTCTCTCACCACACTTTTTTTCTCTATTCTTTTTTTTTTTTAAAGATTTTATTTATTTATTCGACAGAGATAGAGACAGCCAGCGAGAGAGGGAACACAAGCAGGGGGAGTGGGAGAGGAAGAAGCAGGCTCATAGCAGAGGAGCCTGATGTGGGGCTCGATCCCAGAACGCCGGATCACGCCCTGAGCCGAAGGCAGACGCTTAACCGCTGTGCCACCCAGGCGCCCCTTCTCTATTCATTTTTTAAACTATAGCTTTTATTTGTGTTCCTTCAATGATTACTCTTAAGTATGTGTGTCATATCTATATCTACATACTATAACGCATGCAATAAAATTAACATTATACATTAAAGTCGGTCTTCTGGTTCTAGATTTAAGTCACAGGCATCAACATGAACTCATATTGTATGTTACTAGAGAGTGTTGCTACATATACAGACACTGAAATAAATATAAATGTGTGTATATTAACCCATGTATATGTTCTCTCCATGAAGAGGGCCTGAAAACACTCCTATGGCACATCTAATACCCAGATCTTGGTTTCTATATTTCATTTACTAGCAAAAGGAGCCAGAGCTCACCGGAAAAGTGGTTAATTACAGAGTTTTGGCAGGGCAAATACACTATGAGCTTGGGATATGTTGCGGTGCCAGAAGGGAGTTCATAGTTTATGTTTTCATGTATGCTAAAAGAAGTAAAGAAAAATTCTAACTTTATAATCAAACTCACAGTTTTGAGGTATTTTATCAAAGTAATTAAAAAAAAAGACAGAAGTTGGTTAACATCTACAGGGGAAATATGTAATCCACAAGTTATTAGTTTGACAGTTATTGACATTACTTAAATATTTTTATATTAGTAAATTTTAAGTAACACTTAATCCCATTAAACCAAAGTTTATTTAGCTTATATTTTCAAGATTTCTTAGTATAAAATATTTAATAATTAAAATGAACAAGAACTTGAACACAGAATAGCAATCTACACTTCTAAACTGATGTGTGTAAAAGAAAAAGATAATGAATAATTATTTCCAGTCATGTACCCTCTTCCTGTGCCCTCCTTCAAATAGAAATTCAGCTCCTTTGACTGCTAAGCATTTTATTAACCTAATCAAGTTGGTGGTTTGAACAAAAATACAAAATGCTAAACCAATGATAACTGGAGTAGGAGAAAGCATTTTTCAAACAGAAAAGAAAGATGATAATACAATACAGAATGGAAGGGGGCAGGACTTGTGAGCCAAGAACTGAGAAATTTCAGGAAGACATTTAAATTGGAAATTTAGAGTTGGGATGAGGGTTGTTTCAAGTAGTCTTCTCTGAAAGGAATTATGAGAGAGATAAAATGCAAATCATTGATTCTAAGAAGTATTTTGGTAACCACTAACCCACACACAAATACCCACACACATATATTTGGGGGTTTCTGAAAAGCCTGAGTAAACTTTGAAATGTTTACTTCCGACACGGTTATTTCTTTAATTAGATGGTGGGTTTTATCAAAGTATTCTACCTATATCTCCCACAAAATATTAGTTTATAGTAAAATATAAGCCATGACCTTAAATTAATGAACTTGTTGAGGTAATCCAAATGTATAATTATGTTTAGTTATACAATATACACCCCATTCAGAGTTAGGTAATCAGAGGAGCCTTACCAAGGAAGGGAAAAGTGATACCATAAAGACATATTCTGATTTTGCTTTTGCTCTTTTCAACTAGTACCTAGAAAAGCCAAGATTCACTTATTCATTAAGATTTACATAGTCATGAAGAGAGAATTTAGAGTACATAATAGTTTCCAGAACATGACACTGCAGTAACAGTCATGCTAATTCTTTCATGCTTACTTCCCCTTTCTTACTACCACTTCTTTTATCGTTGATTCCTTAACTCTCTTCAGTTTAATATTACTGATGGTCCTTCAGATTTCTGGAAACTTGAGTCTTTTTTTAAGTTAATATAGTCTCATGCTCATGATGTAGTCTCTTTTACCACTCACAGTAAGTTATACTATGCTTAGAAGGCCTTTAGCAAGATGTTCATGGGTTGGGCATTCTGACTTCACATTTATTGTGTCACTAATAATCCTTTTTTCATTTGCCACGATGCTCCTATTCTCCTTCTTTCTTTCTCCAACTGAGGTGCCTAAATGTCATGTTACAAAAATATTAATAGAGGGCAACAGTAAAATAGGTGGTTGTGGGGGGGTGGTTAACTGGGATAAAAATCTTGCAGGAAAGCCCTAAGGAAATTGATAAGGACACCCTGAAACAGAGCCTAATAAGATATGTTGATAGTACCTGGATTATATTTGTGAGTGAGTAAACAAAGGATGACACTTAATGTAAAATTACTGCATGGAAATGTCTCTCTCATCATCACCCTAAAATAACTCCCTCACTATTTGTCTAAGTTTCTGAATTCCACCAGATTCTCAAATATTTTTTCCTTCAAGAATTACTGCTTAAATGGAGGGTTATAAAATAAGCTTTTAGGAGTATGTGGTTTAATGTGATTGAGAGTGAGAATATTAACAAAAATATTTTAATTCCTAATATGCACATAATAAAATATGATTATGACGTGAACACTAGCTTCAGAGAATTTAACTTGCATTAACAGAGTATAAAGAAACAGAGTACTTAGAAGATATAATCAATCTATTTAAAAAGCATAAACACAAACTGGTTAAAGTGTTACTAAGAAGCTAGAGAAGGATTCAATGAGGAAAATGCATTTGAAGTCAGCCTTTAAAGGTGAAAAGAGCTCTATTAATGGGAATAACTGAATCCATTGCTTCTATTAAAATTGAGAGAGAGAGAAACAGAGACTTGAGTTTAGAAAGAAACTGTTAGATGTGATATGCCCTTTCACTTGAGGTTTAGTAGAGGTGCTAAATCATTAATGTGCAATTCCTTTGTAATGACAAGTAAAGAAAAATGCGTAGGTAGCTTTGGCAAAATAAGCTCAGAACTATTATATATCGAGAGTCAAATTCATGTAAGGTAGTAAGGAATAAAACCAGCCACAGCTTTGCTGGTTTCAAGATAACCTTTCAGCTTCTATTATCTAACAAGAATGGTTAGCAAATCCAACTAGTTTGTGTAACTGAAAACATTTTAATTTTAGTCGAACCCTAAGGTAAAAATTTCAGGCTATCCAGAACATACCTTTCCAGAAGCCCTATCTGGTATAGTGGAATTCTTTTAAATCCATATTAATTCAGTGGTTGGAACAAGCAGTATTTAGATATTTTAATTGATCTTTTTTTCACTTGTATGCAGCTCCAGTTAGTATGTTAAGAGACCATCTGACTTCTATATGATTTCTCTAGGTCTACTCCAAAGCTGGAAATGTGTTCCTTGAGGCAATCTAGCAAAATTGGTTTAATAAATTAAATAATTTATCCAGGAAATATTTGTGCAAATCTGCTGAATGTAAGTTGCTACAAGAACTGCTAAAAAATAAGGAATAGCCCCAATAATTCATTTAAATAACCTCGTAGAAAAGTTAGGCAGTCTGTGACTTCATGTGTTCATTCATATTTTCTGTTGTCAAGAATTTGAAGGCATTTTATGAACAAATATGTGAACTACCCGACCTGCTTTTGCATCTGAACTGTAATCTGAATAAATACTTCTGGTATACAAAGGAAAAATACAAATTCAGAAAAAAGATTAAAGATAAAAATATCAGAAAGAAAAAAATAATCTTTAAATAATTAATTATTGATAAGTCTCATAAGATTCAGGGGAAATTAAATTTAGGGGCTTTTTAGATTTCTATAGGCTGCTTACAATCTTAAAGCAAAATCTTAATGCTATTGATTTTTTCTTTTAAAGATTTTATTTACTTATAGACAGCGAGAGAGGGAACATAAGCAGGGGGAGTGGGAGAGGAAGAAGCAGGCTCCTAGCGGAGAAGCCTGATGTGGGGCTCGATCCCAGAACGCTGGGATCACGCCCTGAGCCGAAGGCAGACACCTAACGACTGCGCTACCCAGGCGCCCCCTAATGCTATTGATTTTACTCTGAAATGGATATATGAATTGTTACATGTAAGAAAATCTAAACTTTTAATATATTCTCACTATATTTTTAAATATTTAAAATTACTTGCAACAGAATGTCATTATGTGGTTTAACAGATACTAGGGATTATTTAAAAATATCTATCAAAGCACCACATTTAAAATGAGTTACGTTTACTAAGGTATTTCTGTAAAATAAAATGTTAAAGGCATTAGTTTTCCTATAAGGAATATTTAAAAAGCAACTGAAATATTGTGATAACATCTAAATAAACTTTGGTATTTTACATTGTTTCTGTACTGTACCAAACTCCCCCTAAAACTCAAAGAAAGAAATCATTTTTATTATTATTCTATGACTACAGATACTTATAGCTCACAGAAAGTATATTTCTCTCAATTTATAGAGACTAAAAAACATATCAACTTTTTAGTTTGGACTGAAGCAACTATTTTCATCTATAATACAATGAAAGATATTTTATTTGAATTCTTAAGATAATAGATTTAGGTATGAATATTTTATTTATCTAATTCATAACATATATTAGGCAACTTTTCCTTACTGATGTGACACTGAACGTGCCTGATTATAATAGCTGCATTGGGTAGAAAATGAAGCAAGAAGTCTGGATTACAGTTTTAACCAAATATAAACTGTTTATCTTCAAATTGAAGACATAATCCCTTTTTATAACTGTAAAATAAACCTCTAACCTTTATTCATTTTACAATACAAATTATTTATCCCATAGTGAACTGGATACAAGAATATGGATAGAAAAACAACTCAAAATGTATGTTTGAGAATAGTGTATTTTAATGAATTTAGTAACGTACATAGTAAAATCATTGCTTTAGTTCCGCAAAGGGTTGTTTTGGCATAAAGAACTAACTACATAAAATTATAGTTTTATGTGTCTTTTAGTCATTAAATCATCTTGACAAATTTAATTTTTATCTAATGTTAAAACAGATATATTACAAATGGATATATAAGACCTACTTTTCATATAGAAGTAATATACAAAACTTGTCATAGTGTTCATACAATCTAGAATTTACTGATAAATTATATGAGGCTATCAAAAATATGTACACTTGAACCTCATTATTTTTGCTTTCATTTAATTATGCTTTGACTTTACGTTCCCTGCAGAAGAAAGAGCCATTGGAGTAAAAATTAATTACGGCACTTACTATAAATAAATAAATCTGACTCTTTATTCTGTATGTTTTAAAGTGTAGCGCTCGGGGGAGTTAAGATGGCGGAGGAGTAGGGGACCCCTTTTTCAGCCGGTCCCCTGAGTCGAGCTGGATAGGTACCAGACCAGCCTATATAACCACGGAATCAGCCTGAGACGCAGGATGATGCATCTGGATCTCTACAAATGAACATCTCCAGCGCTGAGTATTGAGGTACCAAGAGGGGAGCTGTAAACCGTGCACGGATATCGGAAGATAAACGGAAGGGGGAGGGAGCCGCCGCGTTTGGGCGCCGGGAAGCGGCAGCCACCTGCACGGGGGAGCGGGCGGACTCACGGAGGGCACCCGCGAGAGAGCGGACTGAGACCGGTGAGCCGTGAACGCGCGCCACCAGGCATCTCCCGGAACACCGGAATCCCGGTGTGCTCACGGGATCCAGACTGAGACCGGGAACTCCCGGAGTGCGCGCGGGGCGGCTGGCGGCTGGCGGGCCACCTGCACGGGGGAGCGGGCGGACTCGCGGTCGGCACCCGCGAAACAGCAGGCTGAGACCCTGAACCGGGTGCGCGCGCCACCAGGCTTCTCACAAAACTCCGGAATCGAGGTGTGCTCACCGGGCATAGACTGAGACCGGGAGACCCGGGAGCGCGCGGGGCGGCTGGCGGCATTAGAAACACAAAGGACAGAGACGTGCTGGCCCTGGAAGTGAGGGCAGGGTCGCCGAGTTAGTGCGCACATCCCGGACGCTGCAGGGTTGAGCAGCACCAACAGTAACAGAGTTAAAGTGGCCAGAACATCAGTGGAGAACGGGCCGCAATCCCTCTGTTCTGCGACAATGCAGCCTCTGCTGCTCTGACCCTCAGAAGAGGCATAGCCGGCCGCCAGGGAAAGCCGCCGGAGAACAAAAGCCTGGAAATACCGGCTCAGAGAGTGCCCATCCCCATCCTCCCTCGCAGGGGACACGGAGACTCTAACCAAACAGGGTTGCCTGAGTATCGGCGCGGCAGGCCCCTCCCCCAGAACACAGAAGGCAGGCTGAAAAATCAAGAAGCCCACAACCCGGGCGCCTGGGTGGCGCAGTCATTGAGCGCCTGTCTTCCGCTTAGGGCGTGATCCCGGCGTTCCGGAAAGGAGTCCCTCATCGGGCTCCTCCGCTGGGAGCCTGCTTCTTCCTCTCTCACTCCCCTGCTTCTGTTTCGTTCTTGCTGACTGTCTGTCTCCCTCTCTCAGATAAGTAAATAAATAAAATCTTTAAAGAAGAAGCCCACATCTCTAAGATCCCTATAAAACAAGGGGCACGGCCTGGGACCCAGTCAATAATTTTGGGCTCTGGAAACCCCGCAACCTCTCTTCATCAGAATGACAAGAAGGAGAAGCCCCCCCCAGCAAAGAAAAGACAGTGAGTCAGTGGCCTCTGCCACAGAAGTAACGGATATGGATGTAACCAAATTATCAGAAATGGAATTCAGAGTAACAATGGTCAAGATAATGAGTAGACTTGAAAAAAGTATTCAGGAAAATATTACTGAGAATATACAATCCCTAAGGGCGGAAATGAGAGCGAATTTGACAGAAATTAAAAATTCTATGAGCCAAATGCAGGCAAAACTAGAGGCTCTGACGGCCAGGGTCACGGAAGCGGAGGAAAGGGTTAGTGAATTGGAGGATGGGTTAATAGAGGAAAAAATAAAAATAGAAGATGGTCTTAAAAAAATCCACGCCCACGAATGTTGGCTACGGGAGATTACTGACTCAACGAAACGATCCAATGTTAGAATCATCGGCATCCCCGAGGGGGTGGAGAAAAACAGAGGTCTAGAAGAGATATTTGAACAAATTGTAGCTGAAAACTTCCCTAATCTAGCAAGGGAAACAAACATTCGTGTCCAAGAGGCAGAGAGGACCCCTCCCAAGCTCAACCATGACAGACCTACACCACGTCACGTCATAGTACAATTCGCAAATATGAGATCCAAGGAAACAGTATTGAAAGCGGCCAGGGCAAAGAAATTTCTCACGTACCAAGGCAAAGGCATCAGAATTACATCAGACCTGTCTACACAGACCTGGAATGAGAGAAAGGGTTGGGGGAGCATTTTTAAAGCTCTTTCAGAGAAAAACATGCAGCCAAGGATCCTTTAGCCAGCAAGGCTGTCATTCAGAATTGATGGAGAAATAAAGACATTTCAGAATCGACAGTCACTAGCCAATTTCGTAACCACGAAACCAGCCCTACAGGAGATATTACGGGGGGTTCTATAAAAGTAAAAAGGCCCCAAGAGTGATACAAAACAGAAAGTCACAGCCAATACAAACAAAGACTTTACTGACAACATGGCAGAATTAAAAGCATATCTCTCAGTACTCAGCCTTAACATTCATGGTTTAAATTCTGGTTTCAAACGCCACAGGGTTGCAGATTGGATAAAAAGAAATGACCCATCCATTTGCTGTCTACTAGAGACTCATTTCGAACCCAAAGATGCATTCAGACTGAGAGTAAGGGGATGGAGTACCATCTTTCACGCAAATGGACCTCAAAAGAAAGCTGGGGTAGCAATTCTCATATCAGATAAATTGGATTTTAAACTACAGACTATAGTTAGAGATGCAGAAGGGCACTATATTATTCTTAAAGGAAGTATTCAACAAGTGGATATGACAATTATAAATATATATGCCCCCAACAGGGGAGCAGCAAGATACACAAGCCAACTCTTAACCAGAATAAAGAGACATATAGATAAAAATACATTAATAGTAGGGGACCTCAACACTCCACTCTCAGAAATAGACAGAACACCCTGGCAAAAACTAAGCAAAGAATCAAAGGCTTTGAATGCCATACTCGACGAGTTGGACCTCTTAGATATATATAGAACACTACACCCCAGAACCAAAGAATACTCATTCTATTCTAATGCCCATGGAACATTTTCAAGAATAGACCATGTTCTGGGACACAAAACAGGTCTCAGCCGATACCAAAAGATTGAAATTATCCCCTGCATATTCTCAGACCACAACGCTCTGAAATTGGAACTCAACCACAAGGAAAAATTTGGAAGAAACTCAAACACTTGGAGACTAAGAACCATCCTGCTCAGGAATGACTCGATAAACCAGGAAATCAAAAATCAAATTAAACAATTTATGGAGACCAATGAGAATGAAAATACAACAGTCCAAAACCTATGGGATACTGCAAAGGCAGTCCTAAGGGGGAAATACATAGCCATCCAAGCCTCACTCAAAAGAATAGAAAAATCTAAAATGCAGTTTTTATATTCTCACCTCAAGAAGCTGGAACAGCAACAGAGGGACAGGCCTAATCCACGCACAAGGAAGCAGTTGACCAAAATTAAAGCTGAAATCAATCAAGCAGAAACCAGAAGTACAGTAGAGCAGATCAACAGGACTAGAAGCTGGTTCTTGGAGAGAATCAATAAAATTGACAGACCACTGGCAAGACTTATCCAAAAGAAAAGAGAAAGGACCCAGATTATTAAAATTATAAATGAAAAAGGAGAGGTCACGACGAACACCATTGAAATTGGAAGGATTATTAGAAATTTTTATCAACAGCTATATGCCAATAAACTAAACAATCTGGAAGAGATGGAATCTTTCCTGGAAACCTATAAACTACCAAGATTGAAAAAGGAAGAAATTGATTTCTTAAACAGGCCAATTAATTATGAAGAAATTGAGTCAGTGATAAACAACCTTCCAAATAACAAAACTCCAGGCCCGGACGGTTTTCCTGGGGAATTCTACCAAACATTCAAAGAAGAAATAATACCTATTCTCCTAAAGCTATTTCAAAAAATAGAAACAGAAGGAAAGCTACCAAACTCATTCTATGAGGCCAATATTACCTTGATCCCCAAACCAGGCAAAGACCCCCTCAAAAAGGAGAATTACAGACCGATTTCCCTAATGAATATGGATGCCAAAATCCTCAACAAGATACTTGCTAATAGAATCCAACAGTTCATTAAAAGGATTATCCACCACGATCAAGTGGGATTCATACCTGGGATGCAAGCGTGGTTCAATATTCGCAAATCAATCAGCGTGATACATCATATCAACAAGAAAAGACTCAAGAACCATATGATCCTCTCAATCGATGCTGAAAAAGCATTTGACAAAATACAGCATCCTTTCCTGATTAAAACCCTTCAGAGTGTAGGAATAGAAGGTACATTTCTCAATCTCATAAAAGCCATCTATGAAAAGCCTACTGCAAATATTATTCTCAATGGGGAAAAGCTGGAAGCCTTTCCCCTAAGATCAGGAACACGACAAGGATGCCCACTCTCACCACTATTATTCAACATAGTACTAGAAGTCCTTGCAACAGCAATCAGACAACAAAAAGGGATCAAAGGTATTCAAATCGGCAAAGAAGAAGTCAAAATGTCTCTCTTCGCAGACGACATGATACTCTATATGGAAAACCCAAAAGAAGCCACTCCCAAACTATTAGAAGTTATAGAGCAATTCAGTAACGTGGCGGGATACAAAATCAATGCTCAGAAATCAGTTGCATTTCTGTACACGAATAACGAGAACGAAGAAAGAGAAATCAGGGAATCCATCCCATTTACAATAGCACCAAAAACCATACGTTACCTTGGAATTAACTTAACCAGAGACGTAAAGGACCTTTATTCTAGAAACTATAAATCACTCTTAAAAGACATTGAGGAAGACATAAAAAGATGGAAAGATATTCCATGCTCATGGATCGGAAGAATTAACATAGTTAAAATGTCCATGCTACCCAGAGCAATCTACACTTTCAATGCTATCCCGATCAAAATACCGAGAACGTTTTTCAAAGAACTGGAACAAATAGTCCTTAAATTTGTATGGAACCAGAAAAGACCCCGAATCTCCAAGGAACTGTTGAAAAGGAAAAACAAAGCTGGGGGCATCACAATGCCGGATTTCGAGCTGTACTACAAAGCTGTGATCACAAAGACAGCATGGTACTGGCACAAAAACAGACACATAGACCAATGGAACAGAATAGAGAGCCCAGAAATGGACCCTCAGCTCTTTGGGCAACTAATATTTGATAAAGCAGGAAAAAACATCCGGTGGGAAAAAGACAGTCTCTTCAATAAATGGTGCTGGGAAAATTGGACAGCTACATGCAAAAGAATGAAACTTGACCACTATCTCACACCATACACAAAAATAAACTCCAAATGGATGAAAGACCTCGATGTGAGACAGGAATCCATCAAAATTCTAGAGGAGAACATAGGCAGCAACCTCTACGACATCAGCCAAAGCAACCTTTTTCATGACACATCCCCAAAGGCAAGAGAAACAAAAGATAAAATGAATTTATGGGACTTCATCAAGATTAAAAGCTTCTGCACATCCAAGGAAACAGTCAGAAAAACTAAGAGGCAGCCCACGGAATGGGAGAATATATTTGCAAATGACACTACAGATAAAGGACTGGTATCCAAGATCTACAAAGAACTTCTCAAACTCAATACACGAGAAACAAATAAACAAATCAAAAAATGGGCAGAAGATATGAACAGACACTTTTCCAATGAAGACATACAAATGGCTAACAGACACATGAAAAAATGTTCAAAATCATTAGCCATCAAGGAAATTCAAATCAAAACCACACTGAGATACCACCTTACGCCAGTTAGAATGGCAAAAATAGACAAGGTAAGAAACAACAATTGTTGGAGAGGATGTGGAGAAAGGGGATCCCTCCTACATTGTTGGTGGGAATGCAAGTTGGTACAGCCACTCTGGAAAACCGTGTGGAGGTCCCTTAAAAAGTTAAAAATTGAGCTACCCTATGATCCAGCCATTGCACTACTGGGTGTTTACCCCAAAGATACAGACGTAGTGAAGAGAAGGGCCATATGCACCCCAATGTTCATAGCAGCAATGTCCACAATAGCTAAATCGTGGAAGGAGCCGAGATGCCCTGCAACAGATGACTGGATTAAGAAGTTGTGGTCCATATATACAATGGAATATTACTCAGCAATCAGAAAGAATGAGTTCTCAACATTTGCTACAACATGGACGGCACTGGAGGAGATAATGCTTAGTGAAATAAGTCAAGCAGAGAAAGACAACTATCATATGATTTCTCTCATCTATGGAACATAAGAACTAGAATGATCAGTAGGGGAAGAAAGGGATAAAGAAAGGGGGGGTAATCAGAAGGGGGAATGAAACATGAGAGACTATGGACTATGAGAAACAAACTGAGGGCTACAGAGGGGAGGGGGGTGGGGGAATGGGATAGACCGGTGATGGGTAGTAAGGAGGGCACATATTGCATGGTGCACTGGGTGTTATACACAACTAATGAATCATCGAGCCTTACATCGAAAACCGGGGATGTACTATATGGTGACTAACATAATATAATAAAAAATCATTATTAATAAAAAAAAAAAAAAAAAAAAATAAAGTGTAGCGCTCAACATTTATCCATATTTAATAACTATATACTATTGAATCCAAATTTCATTTTTATCTTATTATATAGTAAATGCTGTTGGAAGTCACGTAAAGATTTCTCTCTTTCTTGGGAATTATGTGGTATATAAGTAAACATGCAGATACATTACTATTATCCTCTATATCTAAAGCGCAAATTTATCTGGACCCCTTCCAGAATTAGTACTAAATCAGAAGTTAGAAAACATCTGCCTACCACACTCCCCAGTCCACTGTCTTCATACTTTTGTCCTTCTTTATACTGAATATCACACAGTTCTCCTGAGGTTAAGCATAGGAACGATGTTTTGTTTGATCCTATTTTTTAACAACACAGACATCAGCGTTTATCACTGTGCCTGCTGTGATAAAACTTTGCTGGCAATAGGACAAATAAGGAAAAGCGATAGGTAAGCAAGGTTCAGTGCTGTGAAACACAATAAACAGAAGTGAATTTTAAAAAAGGAGGAATTAAGTAACAGACAATGAGGAATTACACGTTTCAAATAAACAAAATACTCTGCTGAGATCAGTAGTATAATGCCTTGAAGAATACAGAAATCAAAATTTACTTTCATTTTCGATCTGAAAAGAAAAAAACAACCATGCAAAACTTAACAGCTGCCTGAGAACTTCTATTTTCTCATTTTCTCATTTCTTCCTTAAAATTATTTAATCAAAAGCCATGTCAACTATATTTGGCTATTTCTCTTTCTTCTTAAAAAAGTTCTTGACCCAATCCCATCATACTGTTCTGTCAATCTCAGTTCATTCACCATCAGAATGATCATCCTGGTGACTCCAATTTCCAGGGTGGCTATCTCCATGTTGTTCAATACATATATCTCTTTATCTGATCCCAGTTTCTCTTTCACCAAGCCCTCCGGAGTTCAAAATCTTCATCAAAATCTTCATCAAAGTCTTCATCAAACCCCCACACAACAGTCTCAAAAATCTCTACACTTTATTTTTCCTTCATCTTCTCATTCCAAGTAGCATCTGGCTATATAATGAGGACATAATGTTCTCTTGCAGACGTAAGCTAAAGGGAATCACTTTTTTTTTCCTCCAAGTATTTCAGAATCTAGAGAAGTCTTTTATATGTTACATGACATTCTTGTTCCCCTATTTTCTCCTACTGTAAGATTTTTCTTCTTTTTTTACCTTCTTCCTCCTTCAAAAAAGTCAGATCTTTGAAAACATGTTGCTGTCTTCAACTAAAATGTCTTCTCTTTGACCACCACTTTTGGTATCTTTTTTGGTTACATCAATAATCATGTAAACGATAAATTGAAAACATTGGTTTTTCAGTTTCTTGGCTTCCTTGGTTTCTTGGTTTCCTACTCCTCAAGCAAATTTTCCTTAATCTAATTTCAATCACCCACTTGCCTCTTTATTAGGTTTTTATCTTCAGTGTATCAATGATCAATACACTATCATTAATATATTATAAAACACATATAGCATATATATTAATATATTTTATATATTAATATATTAATATATATTAATATAAATTAACAACAATACTAATAGCACTATCAATCAAACTGTACTTTTTAAAGATTTATTTATTTATTTTGAGAGAGAGAACATGGAGGTGGCAGAAGGAAATGGAGACAGAGAATCTCAAGCAGACTGCCTGCTGAGCACAGAGACCAGTGCAGGGTTCAATCCCAGGACCCTGAGATCACGACCTGAGCCAAAAATAAGGGTTGGATGCTTAACCACTGAGCCACCTAGGTGCCCCTCAAATTGCACTTTTTGACACCCCATTTTCTGATCAACATCCCTATCTTTCCAGTTCATTTACTCCAGTATGCCCATGCCAACAGCTGTCCAACCTCGTCACACGGTCAGTCCATCACCACATGGTAACTACTTCCTTGCAAACATCCCTAGAACTTCCTTGCCTCTTTCTTCTACTACTGGCAAAAACGCCAAACCTCTTTGATCCAAACTGCAGGCATACCTCATGTTTACAACGAAGCAACTGAGTATTTCTGGAGAAAATCAAACTACACTGACCATGCTGGTTTGCTTCTAATTTGTAGCCACCAATCTCAAACAGGCAATAAATACTGACAATCACACTGTTACAGAGAAATTGACTTTTCATTTTTTGACATAGCAATTTTCCATCTTTTCTCCTGAAAAGTCTAATCTATAGCTCAATCATATTTGATGAATGCAAGTGATTTTATTATTCCCACCACCAAATCTGTACCTACCTGTGCTGTCTTTTTGTACTGTGATCATAAAAAGTATTTCTGCTCCTATTATTATTTATATGGAGGATCCCATCCTTTTCATCTAAAGAAACTCTTCCATATAATTCTCTCCATCTTTACTATACCAGCACTTTCCTTCTACTGCAGTACTTTGTGGGTATGCAAACTTGCTCTGGTATCATCCAAATTTAAAAAACCAAAAATTCTTGATCACATATCACAATCCAGTTGCCTCCTCATTTCTCAGTTCAATTCCCCTAAAAAGTTGTCCATATTGCTGCCTCCCCTTTTTCACCTCCCATTGTCTTTCAAACCACTATGTTCATGTTCTTGTTTCTGCAACACACTGAAACTGGTCTTAAAAATGACACATTACCAATATCTTGTTTGATCTGATGGTGAATTTTTAGTTCTCATCTTAACAAAAATCTCAGCAGCATTCTGCAATCTTAACTACTCCCCTCATTTTCTTTAGTACATACACACACGGGGCGCCTGGGTGGCACAGCGGTTAAAGCGTCTGCCTTCGGCTCAGAGCGTGATCCCGGCGTTACGGGATCGAGCCCCACATCAGGCTCCTCCGCTATGAGCCTGCTTCTTCCTCTCCCACTCCCCCTGCTTGTGTTCCCTCTCTCGCTGGCTGTCTCTATCTCTGTCAAATAAATAAATAAAATCTTTAAAAAAAAAAAAAAGTACACACACACACACACACACACACACACACACACACACGCCCCTCTAGATGCCATGACTTGCATTTATCTGGCTTCCCTCCAATATCCGTAACAGTCCTTCTCAGCTTCTTTGTGACTCTCCTCTTCAACCCTTAAATGCTGGAGCTGCTCCAAGATCTTCATCTCAACCCTCTCCTCTATGCTCTCCTTAGTTTTTCCACAGCTTTATATTTTAATGTTTTATGTATTTACTCCTTTCTTTATGCATAAACATGATTATCATGGGAATTTTCAAGTACAGATAAAACATTCAAAAATCTTTTTTATAATCCAGCTGCATAATAACCAATAAATGATGAATCTTTGTTCATCTATAATGCCCATTATCCACCCACCCAAAGCCAAACCATTTTAACCAGGCATATGTCATTTCTCCTTTCAATAACCCAGAGATTTTTGTTTTAAGTATAGCCATAAAACAGTTATTTATTTTTCTTATATCCAGTCAGTGTTAAAATCTCTTTGTCCCATTTCAATAAGTGGCTTTTTATATTTGCTTTTTTAAAATCAGGATCTTAATAAATCCTATGGATTGAGGTTTTTTTACATGGTTTTTAAATTTCTTTTAATCTAGAATAGATCCCTCTGTTTTTCCCCAATTCACTTTTTAAGGAAACTAGTCCTTAGTCCTGCAGAATTTCCAACATCTTGTATTTGGCTAATTGCATCCCCAAATGTTTCTGTAAACTTAATTAGACCCAGAATATTATGAGATTCATGTTGAATTTTTAGAAAGGAATATTTCATAGGTGGTGCCATTTATTTTTAGTTGCTATGCATTTCAAATAAGAAGATATATCATGTCTATCTTTTTAGGCAGTTAAAATTGATCAACTTCAGATCTTATCCATCCATTATAAAGTTTCTCTTTCAACCTTTTTACCCAGTGATTTTAGTTAGCAGTCACTGAAGATCATTTCGTATCATTTATTTCCATTATCTACATGTTTCTAAATGTTATCTGCATGCTGGTGACTGATTTCATATTTATAGCTCTAGCCTTCTTCATTTATATCCAACTATCTACAAACCATCTCTGCTCGGAGGCCTAATATATATATTAGTACGAGATGAATATACATCTCCAAGATAATTTGTCAAACAGAAATATTAGGTCCTGGACTTAACCTATAACCAAGTCTTCTCATTTCAGTAAATGCAAATATCAGGCAGTGAGTTACTTTTCCCCATAAACCTAGGAATATTCTTCGATTCTTCTACTCCTCTCATAATCTATCTCTCATATAATCTACTATCATATCCTATTTGCTCTAGTTTCCAACTATGTTCTAATTATAACCAAATCATGTGGTGTATCCTGCTACCACACTTATCCATTTTGCTATAATCTCACAACTAATACAAGTCTTCTAATTACCATTCCTGCTACCATTATTTTCTCCCCAATATCGGCCAAAGTAATCCTTTTAAAAACAGACTGCATCCTTTCCCTATAAGACCCTCCAAAACTTTTTTTTTTTTAATTTCAATCAGCATAAAATACAACTCATTATTATGGCCAATCATATTCTACCTAACAGAGTACCTAACTCTACAACCTAATCCTTCCAACCTCCCTTCTGCATACTTCATATGTCCGTATCCTGCTCATCAAACACAGTGGCTGTGTTCCCATCCAACACTTTTTTACCTGCAAATTTCTACATTTGGAATACTCTTCTTAATAGCCTCAAATGATCCCTTCACATTGTTTTAGTGTAAGCTCAATAAATCTTTCCTGAACACACCAGGTAAACCAGAGACCCTACTCACCCGAAGTCAATTTCTACCATATTACCATATTACATTTGCATAGCAATTACTATCTGAGTTTGTCTTATAAACTGATTAATTCATGTTATTTATTTGCTTTTCCCAAATAAAATATATGCTCCACCTGGTTAAAGGACACTATGCTTTTTATCCCTGAACCTAGAACAGTGCCAGACACAGTTTACAGTAAGAACTCAATAACTAATTGTTGAGTGACTTGCAATAAAAAAATCAACTCAAATAATTTGCAAAGAAAATCTTCTAATGATCCAAAAATTACATGATATGACAAATTTGATCAAAATTAAGCTGCGAACTACTCAAATTAAACCCAAACGTGTTAACCAAAGATGTCTCAGCATTAGATATAATAAAGTCTGAAAAAGAAATGTATCAAAAACAGTAATACTATAAATGCTTCAAAACAAGATCATTTTTAAAATCATAGAACTAAGGAAGGACTTTGAGAAAACTGAAAACTATCCACATATATTTTTGCAAATAGGTTCTCTCTATGATCTTATTTTGTGAATCAAACATGGTATTAACCATATCTTAGCATGAAATATTTTTTCATAACCATTATGCCTAAAATTAAATACATAAACTTATTTTATTAAATATATTTTATTAAACATACAACTTAATAAATATAAGGTAAAAGCTAAAGTTATAACCTATACTTCATTGTATGTAAGGTTAAGTGTTACTTTCAATTTTTCAAATATTTAATATAAAGTCCCAATTCAAGCTTATTATTGCTAATTACTATGGCATTTCATTTCTTTTTATTTTGCCCCTTTCTAGTACCAATTACCTGGAAATAGTAAAAACTACCGGCACATATTTTATTTTTTGAATTTAATTAAAATTAAATCTATCTTAAAGACTTTTTCTCCACCCACGATTAAATCCAACTGAATAAAATGTCAGAAACTATGTCAGACACATAGAATGTGTTCAGGTAATGTGTTTCCTTTACTCTTGAATAAATACACTGAAGTTGTACATGGGGAAGGAGGAAGCAGACTGAATTTATCTCAGTGACACTGTTACAATTAGGCTTCATCCCATACCCTGGGTTTAATTGTGTGTCATGTAACACAGCTCCATGTCTTTTCCTCAAATAGATGAGCTCCTTTTATATGCTCTTCTACCACTGAATTCATAGCTGACACAGCATAGCCTTGGAAATGGTAGATATATTTACTTTACTACTCATAAGTTGTTGAACACTGTTGCACTTTGAAGTAAAACACCTTAAATTATTTTAACGTGTTTTATTACTTTTAAAATGAAGTTCATCATCATCATATTTTGTAACTATGTGACAAGGTTGCTATGTAGCTCATATGAAATCACAGACATAATACATGCATTTTCATATTGCTATTATTAGTAATATTAACAAATAATTTACAGAAGGGAATGGCTAGTTTTCCTGTGTCCCGTTCTAATTTTGAGGTAATCTATAATGCTGAAGGGCATATCTTTGTGACCATAAAGCTTAATTTTTCCCTTATTTATCTAAGTCTGTTTACTCCTAACTATGGTAAGGAAGGGTTTGTTTTCCCACTGAAATATCTAGCTTATCTGGATTCTGAATTATATTATATACCCAGCATATCAATACCAGGTTAGAAAAAGTATACTATGAAATAATTTTTAAAAATCATTTTAAAAGAGTGACTAAATATTAGGGCACTTAGTTCTATGGTCATTGAAGATACTGTACGACAAGACTGGGGAATGTGTTTCTGAAAAATTAATTGCTTCCAGGCCAGGTTGTCAGTTTCCATAGTAACCAGATCATATATTGAGAAGTAAAAAATTTAATTTTTATGATAATGTTTTTCACAGTTTCTTTTCTAGGATGGTTCCTGAGTTGATAACGTATCCATCAAGCAACTGCAGCTGGAATAAACATTTTTCTATGAGCTTATAGCTTGACTGGCATACCCAGGGCGTTCTTGTGACATAAAACATATCTCTTCTCAGATTAATTGAGACCAGTAACCAAGCTATGGATCAGACTACCTCATGCTGATTCATGCGGTTTGTCATACTTAAAAGACTATTGTTAACTAATATTACAGCCAAAACAAAAATAGATTAACATGTAACTGGTGTTTTTTTTTTTTTTTTAATTTATTTCGTTAAAGTTCCATATGTTCCAGCTTGTTTAGTATTGAATGTTGGTTAATGGTGTCTTGGTAATGCATCTAGAAACTTTACATTTAGTTAAAATTGGATCTAGAACAATATTCAAGTCAAATTAGGTTTCTTTTACTGTCATAAGCATATCCAGAAGTAAAGAAAGTTTGACATCTAAAAATATAATGGCCTCCATTTTCAATAAAGCTATATAATTCATTTAAAAACATGTAACCTTCCAAAAGAAATATACTTTCTTGTGAACTCCGCACAAAAATAACTTGTATTAAAACTCAAAACATTTTTTTCTCCACAACCATACATTAATCAGTCACTGTGTGATGCTATCAAATTAAAATAATTTTAGGTGTCTGTATATGCAAAGAGAAGACCTCTAGGTCATTTTTCCCCCTAGGCCCCTTTACTCAACTGGAAAAAGAAATTGTAATAAACATTCGAGTCTCCAGATTCCGTGACAGTACCCAGAAGAGTCATTCAATAAATGCTAACAGGGATCTCCGGCTTGCGAGCCTCCAACATTCCCCAGTTCTCTAAAGCAGCATTCTACCAAAATGGAACAAAAAGCTCATAATCCCAGTTCACAAAAGTCCCAAATATCTCCATTCACCTCAAGGGTGGGCTCCAATTTCACTAATTTAATTTTAATCCACGGTAACATTCAAAACACCTTCATGCGTCAAACAGCACTGGCAGGATAGGGGATACGGGGTCTGTATGATGATGATCAAAAATCTGGATGCCAAAATTACAGAAAGGGCCGGTTCGCGTGAAAACAAATCATTTTCTTCACAGCCTAACTGCAAGGCCAGAGTGACGAGGGACAGGGGCTAAAGCAAATGGCCCAGAGGTGGCTGAAACAGGGTTGTGCTCAAGACCTGGCCTCAGCCGGGCACCTACCTTCCTCCTGCAGAGCTCCAGCTGCGGCGGTCCCCGTCGGTGGTGGCCCTGTGCCTGCTGCCTTCGCTCCATGTCAACCCCAAAGCTCAGGGGCATGGGAGCTGTGCTCAACCTCTGCCACATTAAAGCCCCGCCTCTTCGAGGAGCCGCGCGTGACTCGGGCTCTTCCAGAAGCGCTGCTCACGTGGCAGTCACGTGACGAATAGTGGGTGGGGCCTCGCGGTTACTCTCCCGCGCGCCGGTGCTGGGAAGGTAAGCTCTTGGTCTCAGTCTTGGTGCTTTGTGCCTTACCCGGACTTTGGCCTTCTTTCAGTGTAGTTTTTTCTTGACTGTATTTCTGCTTCTCCTTGTTTTCTAGTCAGGTCCTTCCTTTCCGTCTTGGCACTTTTTTGCAGCCAGCAGGGTCTGGGTTTTAGGGGATGGTTTGCCTTTTAGTGGGGCTCCCGGCAGTGGAATGTGGCTCTGTGTTCGCCTTCTCTGGAGCGGCTCTCACCAGCCTTGGGAGCCAAGAGAGCTCACAGCGTTTGTCCACCTCTCTTCCCCTGCTGGCAGCAACGTGACTCCGTCTAGTTTTTGTGGTGTACAGAAAAGCAAACAAGAAACTATTTTCATGAGGCAATTCTCTGGGTGCCTACCACGCCTCAATCTTATTTCCCCTTGTAATTTTAGATGTTATAAACCTAACAAAAATAAGAAAAAAAATATAAAAAAAATCATTAGCCTAAGTGACCAAGCTGTTTATTAGGTGCATGTTGTAAAGTTGGGCACTTCCTCCAGCAACCCGGAGTTCTTTGCCCAATCTCCGGTAATATAGCCTCTCTGGAGTTTCTTTCTTCCCCTCCTCCCCATCTTAGGCAGTATCAGTACCTAATTTTAGAGGAATGGAAATAAAGTCTTCATTGTTACATGATTTACCCACATTCACACTTCATTAAAAAATGATCCCATGTGTGATAACCAAATAATTACGTTTAAGTTCAGTTTGTGGAAAATAGTATCTAAATGGGGAACAGCACAATAAAACAAAGTGAAAATGAATGGAATAGACTGAAGTCTCAAAATCAACCTGCTGTGTGTGTTCTCAGTGTTTGCTGAGAAACATTTCAGAAGGTTTACCAATGAATAAATTTGTGTTTTGTTCAAATTTCAGAGCTCATATAAATTAATATCTATCTTCTATCTTGAGTCAGCACTGCCCAAGGAAGCCAGACCATCCCTTCGACCCTGAAAATTGACAGTGTTTTTCAAAGTCAGTTTCAATTGACGTAATCAGACTGATTTGTTGTCTTCCCTTTGAAGTAAAATGTGTATGTATGATGTGTGTGTGCATGTGTCCATGAACTAACTAACTTTATGAAAGCTGGGAGATAGAAAATTAAAAGAAGGTTGAACTCTGACCTATTGTATCCAAAGGAAATTAAACAGTTATCTCCCAAAATATTGTCCATAATTTTCTTCTGAGATTATTATTGCTTAACCATAAGACTTTTGTCTGAAAATCTGATGTTCAAAATTAAAGTGTAAGAGTCTGTGTTGTTAGAAGACTTGGTATAAATTGAGGCAGAACATGGTATGGGGAGGAAATAACAGAAGTTCAAAACAACGACAGCTTTCCTGTGATGGGACACCCAAATAGAAAGCATTCAAGTACCTGGCAGTAGGAAGGCTTTAGCATAATCACCAGATTCTGGCATCATACAATAGGCAGAAAGATGAACCCAGATTTCATACACTTAAAGGAAAATTCACTGATAACAGGTTCTGCCGGTGTGATGAATTATGACTTCTGATGGTTTACAGTTGGAAGGAATATAAGCAGACATTCCGATTGGATCAGACCAAAGAAACCCAGTCAAGACAGGTAAATTCAACAGCAGATTTCCTGCAATATAGAAGAGGATTTAGTACTTGAAAACCTGTATCCAGAAATATAGAAAAAGTAGAGAAAGCATCTAAAACAAAGATAAAAAGTAGAGCCCTTGAGGCACATGGCAAGGAAAATGGCCCAGTTTTAGAATCTAGTCCAGACTGGCCCACCAGTTGAGCTGACTTGATGAACCATTTCTTCAGGTTTTGTTAGGCATTTAGTTTAGTGTTAAGCACACAATAGTACTAAGGATCCAGCAATGAATAATAGGAAAATCACAAAATACACCTGCATATTCTCTTTTAGAACTGATGGATGATGAAAATCAGAAATATGCCTGCATCTTTCTGAAGGTGGGAAATGAGATGTGGCAAAGAGGTAAGGGAGGAACGACCAGTGGTTGAGAATGTTTGGAAAAAGGTTAAACCCCTTTTTAAAGTAAATTGGAAATAATCATAGTGATGGAGTTGGTCCAAGAATTGTCATCAAATGTGAAATTGTGGATATTTGTATGAGAAGCAGCATCTAGCAATAAAATAGGAACTAATTGTGGTAGACCAAGTCATAAGTATAAATGGAATGAGCAGAGAGAGAGAGAATCCAAGTGAGATATAAACTAGGGTACATAATAGGAGGAAAAGAGTTTAAAGCATATGTGAAGTAATGGACTGTGGAGAAATTCTCCGAGTTTGTAGATATTACATGGGCAAAGCCTCCTTGTATCCTTGCTACTCTGTAATTAGCAGCCTCTTCTGATTTTGCCCATACCCACACAGACTCAGGAAATGGGAAATAGCTGTTAAAGTTATAGACCTCATTAGATAACAATTGAAATGACTTTCTTTTGAGAAAAGATATTTAAAAACTCTGGGGCATCTGGGTGGCTAAGCATCTGACTTTTGATTTTGGCTCAGGTCATGGTCTCAGGGTCATGAGATCAAGCCCCACATTGGGCTGTGTGCCCAGCATAGAGTCTGCTTAATATTCTCTTGGTCCCTGTCCCCCTCCCTGCTCATGCTCTCTCTCTTAAAAAAAAATAATAATAAAATAAAAGGTCTCCCATAACTTAACCTTGAGGGGCAAGAATGTATGATACAAGTGTAAAACTACAGCTTGTCTGTGTTAGGACCTTATTTGTACTGTGGTGAACAAACAGATAGGATCAAACTCATATACAGGATATTCCAAAAGTATAATAGGCTGTAGCCTAATAATTCTCTCCATATTCAAGTAAATTCAATACCAGAAGAAATTTTAACTCTGAGATAGCAGGGTGGAAATGCAAAAGATATATGTGGAGAGAGAATCAGATGAATTATTCTTGTGGATCTTTCCTGGTATCCCCAGAAAATGTTGCTATGTAGCAGCTGTAAAGATGAATGAGATACTTGGCAGAAAACAGAGTGGCTCGCAAAATACTAGAGCATATGGAAATATGCTGGGAGCATACTGGACCATATGGAAATGGGAAAAAGGTGCCTTTTATGAGATGTTTCAGAAACCCATTTTTTAAGATAGAGGTCTCTAGTTGGAGCCACATAAGTGATAGGAGGACAAATCAGAAAAAAAAAATTTACTTTGCTATTTTTTTATAACATTACTTTAGTCCAAGCCTGAGAGATTTATAAAATTACCTGCTGTGAGACATAATCTGTAACCTCCAATAACTGCTAATATAGAAGGAAATATTGATATATAGATAAAATTAAAATATATCATGGAAATTGTTAATGGATACAAATAGATGTATGCAGAGAAATAGAGCTGGTATAAGGGAGGAAGAATTCAGCTGCATTTAGGGGATGAGAGTTGAGAAAAAGCTTCACAGTGGAGTGATAGTTAAACATAGCCATATCATTATTCCACAGATAAATAAAAATCAGGTCTGAAACTGAACCCCCTTTACTCCTAAATATTTATTTATGTATTCCTTCCTTCCTACAATCCCTAGGGATATCCATGAAACCAGTTATCCTGGAAAGCTTCTAAGTCAGATGTCTGGGCATTATCCTGAGCTTATTTTTTCCCTGATCCCAGTTATCCATTTAGCTGGTCTCCGTCACCTTGTAATTCCTACCACTTATTTTTCAAATATTCTCTATTTCTCTAGCTCAACCACTATCTCATTTCAGGCCTTCATTATCTCTTGAATATAGTCTGTTGATAGTTACCTAATTTTTGAGTACCTTTGTCCAGTCTTTCTTTTTTCCTACCTGTTCCTCCACCTAACCACCAAGGTGGTCTTTCAGTGTAGCCCAACCATATATGTCCTCTGCTTAAAAACTTTTTAGGCTACTCAACTACTGTCCATCTTCTTCCCACCTTGCCATTCTCATTTAAACTATATGAGATAGTAATATTAAATCCCTTATGATTTTCTGAATACACCAGACTAGTTGACCTGTGACAGCCCTCATATATGCCAGTCTGTCAGCCAGGGATGCCCCAAGCCCACTTTCATCTATCTTCTGGTGATCTTTTACTAAACCTAGTGTATTTCTTACTCCAAAAAGTCATCTGTGCCTCCATACAGATACTTTGCTATTTCCCCTCTTCACATCTTAAGTATCACCTATTACATTATTAATTACTAATTATCAAAATTATCCTGCATATAATTTGCTTCAAAATAACCAAATATTTCAATATAAATCTAGTGACTCTTAAATAAAAATAAAGTACTATGAAAACTTTATACTTGCATCCTGGTTGATATAACTTGACCAATTCAGTTCTCATCATTAAAAAGAAAGTAATTTTTCAGATCTGTACATGTTTTCTTAGGAATTCCTCAGAAGGAAAAACATTAAAATTCTGCATCTTTTTTTTTTTTTTAAGAAATAATTTGATATCCTGCAAAGTGAATGGAAATAGGGCTGCCAGACCAGGAATCTGTGGTTTTAGTTCCAGCTCTGGTGGTCACCAAATGTGTGGACATGTTTAAGTCACTTCACTTGTCTTGATCTCATTTTTATTATCTACAAAGTGTTGAACAACATGAACATTAAACACTCTTTTGCTCTAACTTTATCTGACTCCCATAGGGTTGGCAGGTTTGCAAGACCAGGATGAACCCGAATAAGGATTTAGAATTATGAAGCTTGTTCTGGTTATCTGCAAAACAAACTGCTAGTGGTTTAAAACAGTCATTTGATCTGGGGCGCCTGGGTGGCTCAGTCATTAAGTGTCTGCCTTCAGCCCAGGTCGTGATCCCAGGGTCCTGGGATCGAGCGCTACATCAGGCTCCTCCGCTGGGAGCTTGCTTCTTCCTCTCCCACTCCCCCTGTTTGTGTTCCCTCTCTCACTGGCTGTGTGTCTCTCTCTGTCAAATAAATAAATAAAATATTTAAAAAAAACAATTATTTGATCTTACTAACAAATTTATGGATTCAGAATTTGTGAAGGGTTCAGCTGGAGGTTTTATCACTGATCTACATGACCGTATGGAGTGGGTAGGGCCGGAGTTTCCACTTCAAAGATGACTTCTTCACTCACATATGTGGCACTTTAAAGATCTGTCCCCTTACTCATCTCTTTTTCTCTTCTTCTGGCATCACACAATCCATAGTCTCTTTTCACATGCCTTGGCCTCTCAACATAAAGTTTTTAGTCTTCTTACATGGTTGTTAGCTTTCTCCAGAACAAGTGCTCCAAGAAACTCAGATACGAGGCTTTTTATGACCTAGTTTCAGGAGTCTGAGAACATCACATTGTCACATCACCATATTGTCTGACTATATTGCCCAGGCAAGTCATTAAGGCCAGTTTGGAATTAAACTGCACCTCTCATAGGGAAGAATAACAGAATTTAGGGTCATCGTTAACCTACCAACAAGGCAAATTCCAACAGTGCCATTTTTTTCTAACTCTGTTATGTTTTTCAGTTAATTTACTTCTCAGAAGTTTGGAAGTCCTGATCAGAAATCATTTATTTTATCCTCTAGAGTGCCATGGAAAACAGTTAAAACAAAAAAAGTAGCAAAGTAGCAGGAAATAGAGATGTTCAACAATAATATGAGCTGGGAAATGTATATGGAATGTTTTTGACTATATATATGACCTTTTTGCTGCCTTTTATAATTTGTGGAAATCTGTGCACACCCACAGCAAGCTACTAATGCTCTCATCTCAATATCAAGAAACATTAACTTATCTATTTATGCATTTGTTGAAACTGACAATATTTCAAAGTCACACTTTACTGCACCCCATAAGATTAGAAGGATTGTAAATAGCTGTGTTTTGAAATATATGAGAAGAGAAGCATATCATATATCAAGAAAGGTATTCTTCAAAGTAGTAATATCTCATTTAGTCACTGCTTAACCTTCAAAGATAGAGCTGAGTTTTCTATGAATTGTATTTTTTGTGTGTCTCTTCCTTGATGACATAACACAATGCAATATATGCCATAGGTATTTTCTAGTTATTTGGGTTTGTTCAAGTATTTACATTTCATGGTGATTGGTGTTTCTGAAGTAGCTGCAGAGATTGTTGGATATACTGACATATTACTAGCATTGCAGTTTTGCAAAACCTGGTCCTGCAATTTATATTGTGATTATTCATTGCCTGAGTTTAGACACAGAGCAGAAATGAGGGACAGGCATCTCTGGATGCAGTTGACCTGGTCATTCTCCTGTTGGGTTTACAGAATCAATTCCACCAACTCAAACTTTAGAGGGATGCAAATATATGAGCAGAATTAAACCAAACAATGGAAAAACCTTGGAAACTTGAGACTGAAAATTTTTTGTTATGATCCACTATATTTATATGCTTCACCTGGCACTTCTGTTGTTTCACAGGAATGGTGTTGACCTTTTAAAATTCATATTGTTAGAAGGGGAATTGATATGCTGGAAGGGATCAATCATTAAGTTATTTCTGGAACCATCAGGTTATTACCCATGACAATGGATAATTGGTGGTTGAGAATACAATCTATTATTCTAGTATATATTTCTGTAGAGTTTTCAAAGTCTTAATGCCAAAAAAAATAGTTACCATCATAGCATCACGAAAACTTTTTGCCTTAAGTCAGGAATGGATGTAGTCTGATGTAAGGAACACTGAACGTAAAGTAGAAGTAGTGAAATCCAAAATGAATTAATAAACCAAGCAGAAATTTCCTTATTTACAAAATGAGGGTGAAAAGATGTCCTAAGATGTAATATATACATATATATAACAAAAAATGTATGTAACATATATATACATAAACATATAGATGTATGTGTGTGCATATATTTATATAAAATGCTTATGTATATTTAAAGATGAACAAATATTTATATTTGTGAGTGTAAAAGAGAAAATAACATAATTTTGACATATTTTTAAATTGTATCAAGAAAGCACATTAATAGCAAAAACAATCCTACCAACTATTGTCATCACTAATGTTTCATAAGATAGAGGCTGATTCAAAACAAATATCAGAGACATAAATATCAGTATTCTGTTGCAGTTCATGAAAATATTACTGTATTGCCCTCATGTCATGCAGTACTCTGTGGACCCATGAAATCTTTGAAAAAGTAGGGACTACAAAAGAAATATTTTGGGGTTAGTGGGTTAAATTAATTGTGCAAAGCATTAGTAAAAGAGTCAGGATTAGAATCTCATTGTTTCAACAGCCCTGTATTTTTTTTTTTAATTTATACCTTTTGGTTATTGCAATGGACATGAAGTAGTATCATCACAGCTAAGGTTTACTATGTGTTCCATGAGGAATATAATTAAACTACACTGTATTAGTCTATGATTGGCAAATAGATAGAGTAAGATTAAATTGATATTTTATATGAATCCACTTGACACTCATGAAACTACCAATCATGAAACTATAGTGTTGGACTTTGGGGAACAATTTGACTTATACTTACAAATGTATTAATTCTACTTCATTGCCTTTATATTCCATCCCTGTTGCTTAAAATAGCAATGCGCTGCCTACACAAATTAAAATCTGCTGCAAACAAAGGGTTTCTGTTTTGCTTGTGTTTCCTTTTATTAACATATAATGTATTATTGGTTTCAGAGTTACAGGTCTGTGATTCATCAGTCTTATATAATACCCAGTACTCATTACCTCACATGCCCTTCTTAATGTCCAGCTCCCAGTTACCCCATCCCTCCACCTCCTTCCCTTCCAGCAACCCTCTGTTTGTTTCCTGTAGTTTAACTATCTGGTTTCTTATGGTTTGTCTCCCTCTCTGGTTTCATCTTGTTTAATTTTTTCTCTCTTCCCTTATGATCCTCTGTTTTGTTTCTTAAATTTCACATATCATTGAGATCATATCATAATTGTCTTTTTCTGATTGAATTATTTCACATAGCATAATATCCCCTAGTTTCATCCATGTTGTTGCAACATGATATATATATATATATATATATATATATATATATATATATATATATATATATATCACATCTTCTTTATCCATTCATCTGTTGATTGACATCTGGGCTCTTTCTGTAGTTGGCTATTTTGGACCTTGCTGCTAGAAACATTGAGGCCATTTGGATGTCTTCTTTGGAGAAATGTCTGTTCATGCATTCTGCCCATTTCTTGATTGGATTATTTGTTCTTTGGGTGTGGAGTTTGATAAGTTCGTTATAGATTTTGGATACTAGCCCTTGATCCTACATGTCATTTGCAAATATCTTCTTCCATTCTATCAGTTATCTTTTGGGTTTTGTCAGCTGTTTCCTTTGCTGTGCAAAAGCGTTTTATCTTGGTGAGGTCCCAATAGTTCATTTTTGCCTTTGTTTCACTTTCCTTTGGAGACATGTCTAGCAAGAAGTTGCTGCAGCTGAAGTCAAAGAGGTTGCTGCCTGTGTTCTCCTCTAGGATTTTGTTGGATTTCTGTCTCACATTTAGGTCCTTCATCCATTTTGAGTCTATTTTTTTGTATGGTGTAAAGAAATGGTCCAGTTTCATTCTTCTGCATGTAACTGTCCAATTTTCCCAACACCATTTGTTGAAGAGACTGTCTTTTTTCCATTGGATAGTCTTTCCTTCTTTGTTGAAGATTAGTTGACCATAGAGTTGAGGGTCCATTTCTGGGTTCCATTGATCTATGTGTCTGTTTTTATGCAAGTACCATACTATCTTGATGATTACAGCTTTGTAATAGAGCTTGAAGTCCGGAATTGTGATGCCACCAGCTTTGGTTTTCTTTTTCAACATTCCGTTGGCTATTCAGGGTCTTTTCTGGTTCCATTCAAATTTTAGGATTATTTGTTCCAGCTCTGTGAAAAAAGTTGGTGGTATTTTGATAGGGAAGGCACTGAATGTGTAGATTGCTCTAGGGAGCATAGACATTTTAACAATATTTGTTCTTCCAATCCATGGACATGGAACTTTTTCCATTTCTTTGTGTCTTCCTCCATTTCTTTCCTGAGTTCTATAGTTTTCTGAGTACAGATCTTTTACCTGGTATCTTATGGTTTTGGGTACAATTGTAAATGGGATCGATTTCTTAATTTCTCTTTCTTCTGTCTCATTGTTAGTGTATAGAAATGCAACTGATTTCTGTGCATTGCTTTTATATCCTGCCACATTGCTGAATTCCTGTATGAGTTCTAGCAATTTTGGGGTGGAGACTTTTGGGTTTTCCATATAGAGTATCATGTCATCTGCAGAGAGTGAGAGTTTGACTTCTTCTTTGCTGATTTGGATGCCTTTTATTTCTTTTTGTTGTCTGATTGCTGAGGCTAGGACTTCTAGTACTGTGTTGAACAGCGGTGGTGATAGTGGACATCCCTGCTGTGTTCCTGACCTTAGGGAAAGATCTTAGTTTCCCCATTAAGAATGATATTCTCTGTGGGCTTTTCATATATGGTTTTTATGATATTGAGTTATGTTCCCTCTATCTCTACACTGTGAAGTCTTTTAATCAAGAAAGGATGCTCTACTTTGTCAAATGCTTTTTTTGCATCTATTGAGAGGATCATATGGTTCTTGTCCTTTCTTTTATTTATGTAGTGTATCATATTGATTGATTTGCAGATGCTGAACCACCCTTGCAGCCCAGGAATAAATCCCACTTGGTCGTGGGGAATAATCCTTTTAATGTACTGTTGTATTTGCTTGTGTTTTAATCATAAACTGTGTTGGAATTTGAAAGTGAATTCAAAAGTCAATATTTTTTTTAATACTGAACAATTAGGAGAAGTTAGTGGAAGGAGGAAAATTCAGAGAATTGGGGGAGGGAAGAGTTCTTGCTTTTCCATGGATTTTGAACTTTAAAATTTTTAAAGTTCTCTTATGTTTTGTTTTTGTGCTACAGTTGTTTTTCTGCGCTATGCTCTTTCTCCTCATACCTTTGCTCACTAGTTTTCTTATTTCTAAGTTCTACTTTTTAAAAGTACTATTTGAGTTAGTCTTGTCATCCTAGAAAAAAGGAAGCCTTATGTATCATCATTTTCATTCCCAACTCTTTCCCAGAGCAATTTACTAAACTTATCCAGATCTTGGGTTGTGCTTCGAGGTATTTTTTTTGTATTTTACATATAAATAAGATAGATTGATAGATAGATATAAATATTTTATATGTGAATACTTATATATTTATATTAAATGTAAATATAATTAATATTTTACTTCAGGGTATCTCAAAAACTTTGTACAGTCAGATGGAGTTATTTAAACACAGAAAATACAGCCATAGAGACAAGGGTTTATGAGAGTCTATTATCCTTGAGTCACACTTTTGAAAGCTACCAATTCTTAAGGATAGTTTACATTCTACACTGGATATCTAACTACCAATTATGATCAAATAACATGTGCCTGAAGCCATCCCTGAGAGCCTCATATATGTAAGAATGAAGGTCCAGGCAAAGACACCACTTTGGCCTTCTCAAAATAGTTTAAGTATCAGTCTGTTAAGTTTCCTCCAATATCACAGAAAATGATATTTTCCATCATGAAGCACAGCAGCTGCCTTTGACAGATGTTCCATCACTTACCTCCCACTTAACATGGGTCACTGTGTATTCACAGACACACAGAATTTGGAAGTATGCACAATCTGTGGCTATTTTGTAAGGTCTTAAATAGAGAAAGTTAACACTGTTGGAAATGAGAACTGAAATAGTAACCTTGCTATCTTCTCAATCACACTTTATAAATATTAAAATTCTTTTTATTCAAACCATTAACTATAGATTAAAACCCCAACATGCATGTATAAATATATACAGAAATCCATAAAATGTAATTTCTTATTTAAATAATTAGGAAGCTCAAAAATACTTTTGAGTGACACAAAGCAGAAGAAAGTGGTAATATCCATAACAATCAGTGGCTTTTTACTATTGCAAAATTTCTCAGAAAATTTCTTGAAAATGTGAAATCAAAAGTGCAATATCAAAATATAAGGATAAAAATATTTGTGTGATACACTTTCTTATGGGACATTCATCTGCATACAAATTAGCTCTTAGAGCTTTATTCTAATTTTGAACCAAAACTAAAAATAACATTTGAAGCTACAATTCTACCAAACTCAGTATTGAATACTCTAACTTAGTAAACTTGAAATCTCACAACACTTTAGACTTGTAATTCCTTAAAGAAACAAATGACTTTGCTATTCTTTTTTCATGCTGATATATTTACCTCTGTGAAAGAGAAGTTTATTAGTCTTTCTCTCAACCACTTGTCCCAAGATGTGCTGACTTAACATGGCCATAGGCACTGCTATTCCTAAGCTCTATATGCCACTTTCCCACTAGTAGAAGAATTGATTTGAGCTGTGGCAGATCAGTCATTCAAATGACTGATTAGAACATTTGCTGTAAGGACATGTATATCTGGTGGGAAAGACCATGTCATTTATAAACATTCAAATGAATTAAGTCATATCTGGATTAACACCAAAACATCATATATTTTTCAATGTATCTTTTTGTTTATTTCATTTAAAGCAGCTCTTATTTTAGGAGAAATAGGTAATAAAGACTTTTTAGTAATCTTTATAAACAAATGGAGGTCAGAGATGATCATGCTTGGAAAAATGATTAATTAAATAAGAAAATTATTTTCTAGTATGTTCTTTTCATTATAATTGAAGAACATAGAAAAAGCAGGCTGAGCACTAAAATGATAGGAGTTTATTCAAAATCTAAAACCAAAAAGTTATTTCATAAACAGAATTATACTGAAAGTTGAGTCGTGTTTAATATTATTTAATTATTATTGATTAAAACATTATTATGTTAATGTTCATCTTATTAGTAAATATGATAAAGAATCAAATTAGTAATTATATATTGTTACCTACAATGTTTCCAATTCTCTTAAGAGAATTTGAGGACAATAAAAAAAGAAATGATATAATCTTGCCCAGCTTATAATATATGAGAAGTTATTTTCAAAACACTAAGTCTAGAAGAATGATGCCAGCAAAATGGCAGAATAAGCAGAAACATAGAAAACTATGCAGAAATGGTCAAAATCAAGTTTTTCAGAACTCTGGAAAGCTATCAAAGATTTATATCATCCAAGCTAATAGTGGACAAGACAATTTAGAAAATGGCAAGAAAGTTTGTGGTGTTTTTACTTGCCGATACTCCATCCCCTGCATGGCTCATCAGTGATCTTAAAAACCATGTCCTACATTCTCAGTTTTGGACCCTGGTCCCTGGTTTTGGAGAAAGCAGAAAAGACTTATTCACAGATTATTGTGTTTGTCCATTCTAATCTACTGGTAGGGATACCTGAAGGACTAATGTAAGACACTCATCTCTGTTCCACCCGATATGGAATTTACTCAGGTATAAAAGTGGCAGACATTGCTTGAAAAGAATTTAAGATGCACAAAAAATCCAGAGCCTCCTGGGGGAAAATATATGGCTGAGACATGTAATAGACCATCTCAAGTCTAGAAGGAATAATTGGACAGAGACTTTCTTTGGAAAATTAGGGCATTCAAAAATCACCCATATATATATACTGAGGAATTTAGAAAAATCTGTGCATGCCCTGGATACATACTTAAAAAAGACCTGAGAAGACCCTAAGCTTTCACCTCTGGCTGATCTATAGTTCCAGTGCAAGTAAGAAATTCTGGCTAAGCAGAGTTATAAATAGTCTATGTTTTAAAGAACTGCCCCAACATAAAGCCATTCTGCAAAGACAGGTAGAGGTCATTTTGTTTGTGGGTGTGTGTTTGTTTATATCTCCCAGCATTCAAAAAATGTCTGTAAAAATAATGGCTGACACAAGCTAATGTGGTCGGTGACCACACATGGTAAGGAGTAAATTGTTTGCAACAACAATTTGGAATATAGTTAACTATTCCAAATGACTTTAGCTTTAAACAACAACAACATCAACAAAAAGCAAATCCTGGAAAAGGGGTAAATCTTATTTTTGGAGTTACCATATTATGATATTTAAATACCCAGTTTTCAACAACAGAAAAAATCATATGACATAAAACAGGAAAGTATGACCCACTCACAAGAAAAAACAAATTGACAAAAAACCACCCCTGAGGAAACCCAATATTGAAATTACTGGACAAAGACTTTAAATCAACTGACTTACATGTACTCAAGAATCTAAAGGACACCATGCATAAAAAACAAACTGTAACCAGAAAAAAGAGATGTGAAAATATCATAAAGAGAAAGTAAGAATATCATAAAGATAAAAATTATAAAAGAACTAAATAGAAATTCTAAAGATGAAGATATAACTGAAAAAATTCACTAGAGGTATTCAATAGCAGATTTGAACAGACAAAAGATAGAATCAGTCATTTTTTTTAAAGATTTTATTTATTAATCTGTCAGAGAGAGAGAGAGAGTGCATGCAGACAAGCAGGGGGAGCTGCAGGCAGAAGGAGAAGGAGGCTTTGAGCCTGGAGCAAGGAGCCCGATGTGGGACTTGACCCCAGGACCGTGGGATCATGACCTGAGCCCAAGGCAGATGCTTAACTACCTGAGCCACCCAGGTGTTCCTGGAATCAGTCATTTTGACAATAGGACGATTGGGGTGCCTCAGTGGCAAAATCGGCTAACCGTCCGACTCTTGGTTTCAGCTCAGGTCGTGATTTTATGGGTTGTGGGATTGAGCCCCATGTCAGGTTCAGTGCAGAGTCTCCCTGGGTTTCTCTCTCCCCTTCGCCTGCTCCTCCCCCCCCCAACACGGGTATGTGCACGTGTGCGCACGCTCTCTCTCTCTCTCTCTCTCTCAAATAAATCTAAGAAGAATGGGACAATTGAAATTACTGAGTGTGGGGAGCAAAAAAAAAAAAAAGAAGAAGAAGAAAATGATCAAACCCTAAGGGAACTGTGGAAACTATTAAACCAATCCACATAGGCATTGTGGAGTCCCAAAAGAAGAGAGAAAGTAACAGAAAGAATATATGATGAAACAATGGCTGAAAACTATAAATTTGATGAAACACATGAAACTATGCATCAGAGAAGCTCAATAAACTCTGAATAGAATAAATTCAGAGATTCACACCAAGACACATCATAATCAAACGTAAAAAGCCAAGGAAAAGAATCCTGAAAGAAGTGAAAATCCATCATGTAGAAGAGATCCTTAGTAAGGTAAACAACTGACTTCTTATAAGAAATGATGGAAAGAACAAAAGGCAATGGGGTGACATATTTAAAGTGCTGAAAGAAAAAATAACTTCCAACCACGTATTCTATGTCTAGAAAGAATGTCCTTCAAAAATCAAGGGTAAATTTTATTTATTTATTTATTTATTTATTTATTTATTTATTTATTTATTTATTTTTAGAGAGAGAGGGCATGCTCATGAGCAGGAGAAAGGCAAAGGGAGAGGGTGAGAGAGAGAGAGAGAGAGGCAGACTCCCTGGTGAGCACAGAGCCTGATGTGGGGCTCGATCTCATGACCCTGAGATCATGACCTGAGCCAAAACCAAGAGTTGGACACTCAGCTGACTGAGCCACCCAAGTTCCCCTAGGATAAATTTTTAAAAATCAAGGATAAATTAAGATATTTCCAGATAAATTCTGGCAGAGTTCATTACCAGCAGTGCATTCCTACCTGAAATGCCAAAGGGAGTACTTTAGGTTGGTATGAAAGGACACCAGACAGTAACTGGAAGCTGAATGAAGTTATAAGAATCTCTACTAAAGGGGCGCCTGGGTGGCACAGCGGTTAAACGTCTGCCTTCAGCTCAGGGCGTGATCCCGGTGTTGTGGGATCGAGCCCCACATCAGGCTCTTCTGCTATGAGCCTGCTTCTTCCTCTCCCACTCCCCCTGCTTGTGTTCCCTCTCTCGCTGGCTGTCTCTATCTCTGTCAAATAAATAAAATCTTTAAAAAAAAAAAAAAAGAATCTCTACTAAAGGCAACTACATGGGCAAATATAAAACCCATTATTATTGACAGTGTTTTCAGTTGTTAAATCCACTTTATATTTTCTACATGATTTAAAAAACAAATGCATAAAAATAATGATAAATCTACGTTATTGGGCATACAATCTATACATATATCATTTGTAACAGCATAAGGAGGGTGCAGAACTGTGTAGAAGCAAAGTAACTCTTCCCCCTAATATTAGAAACAAGACAGAGATGCCCACTTCCACCACTGCTATTCAGTATTATACTGGAAATCCCATCTAGAATGATTAGACAATAAAAGGAAATATAATGCATCCATACTTGAATCAATAAAATTACCTCTATCCACAGATGACAATTCTCTATGTAGAAAATCCCAAGAAATCCACAAAGAAAGCAACCAAAGCTAATAAACTAATACAGAAAAAGTGCAGGGTACAAGGTCAGAACACAAAAATCAGTTGTGTTTTCATACACTAGCAATGAATAATCCAAAAGGAAATTAAGAAAAAAAATTTATGATACATCCAAAGAATAAAATATTTAGGAAAAAATTTACTAAGTAGGTGAAAGATCTATTAATGAAAACCACAAAATATTACTGAAAGAAATTAAAGACTTAAATAAGTGAGAATCCATTCTCTGTTTATGAATTGCAAGACTTAATATTTTTAAGAGGTCGATATTACCCAAAGTGATCTACAGATTCAGTGCAGTCTCTATCAAAATTCAAAATTACAATAGCCTTTTTTTTCCCCAGAAACAGAAAAACTAGTCTTCAAATTCTTTCGAATTTCCGGGAGGCCTTAATAGCCAAAACAAACTTGACAAGGAACAAACATGTTATCCAGTTTCAAAACTCACTACAAATTTACAGTAATCAAAACAAGGTGATATAGACATATAGACCAATGGAATAGAACTGAGATTACAGGTCTAAACCCATATACCTGTGGTCAATAAATTAATTTTTTTGACAAGGATGAGAAGACCATCTGATGGGGAAAGAATAGTCTCTTCAACAATGCTTCTGGGACAGCTGGATATTCACATGCACAAGAATGAAGTTAAATCCCTACTTCATACCATACACAAAAATTAATTCAAAATTGATCAAAGACCTAAATATAAACCTAAGTCCATAAAACTCTTTGAAGAAAATATAGGGGTAAATCTTCATGATCCTAGACTTGACAGTGGATTCCATTAGCTAGAACATGAAAGGCATGAACAATAAAAGACAAAATATATACATTAGACTTCATCAAAATTAAAACCTTTGTACATCAAATGACATTATCAAGGAAGTGAAAAGACAATCTGCAGAATAAGAGAAAACATCATCAATTCACATATATGTTAAAGGACAAGTATCCCAAATACATAAAGAACACTCAGAGCAACAAAAAGACAAACTACCCAATTAAAAAATGGGCAAAAGACTTGAATAGCCATATTTCCAAATAAGATATTTAACTGATCAACAAGTACCTGAAAATATGCTCACCATCATTAGTTAGTAGAGAAATGTAAATCAAAACCACAATGAGGTATCACTTCAAACTCACTAGTATGCAATACTTATAAAAATGGAAGATAACAACTGTTATATGGAGAAATTAGAGACTTTGTATATTGCTGGTGGGAATTGAAAATGGTTCTGCTGTTTTGAAAAAGTTTAATGGTTCCCCCAAATTTAAACTTGAACAACCAATTCACCCTGCAATTCCACTCCTAGGTATATACCAAAAATAATTGAAAACAGGTACTCAAACAAGTAAATGTAAATGCAAGTTCATAGTAATATTCACAATAGCCAAAAGGTAAAAACAGCCCAAGTGTCCATCAACTGATGAATGGATGAACGATATAGGGTATACACGTACAAATGAATATTATTCAGCTATAAAAACCCTGAAATTCAGATACATCCTACAACATGGATGAACCTCGAAAACATTTTGCAAAGCAAAAGAAGCCAGACACAAAATGTCACATATTGTACGATTCTCCTTATAACACACTATCCCTGGATGAAGGGTTTCACTTTGCATAATGGAAATGTTTTGGAACTAGATAGAGGTGGTGGTTGCACAACATCACGTATATATTAACTGCCTCTGACTTGTCCACTTTAAAGTGATTAATTTTATGTTATATGAATTTCAACTCAGTAAATTATTTGAAAAAAATAAACTGTAAGAGGGATTAAAGAACTGTCAGTACAGGCATAATATTTTAATTCGGGAGTGGGAAAACGAGAGTGCTTGTGCCAAATCAAGCTCACCACCTGTTTCTGCACAGCCTTTGAGCTAAGAAAGGCTTTCACATTTTTAAATGGCTGAAAAAAATAAAGAAAATAAAATTCCATTAAAAATACTAGTATGTGTTATACGCAAGTAATGAATCATAGAACATTACATCAAAAACTAGGGATGTACTGTATGGTGACTAGCATAACAATAAAAAATTATTATAAAAAAATAAAAAAATAGTATGATTTAAACTTCATTAAACTTAGAGAGATTTTCTGTTGTCTGTTCTTTGGGTATTGAAAAAAAGATGAAAATCGTCTTCCCTTTCTATATGAATCTGTTGCTGCCATCTTCTGAAGAAAATGATGTATTAATTGGACCCAGTTAAGGTAACACAGTCTAGCAGAAAGTATTAAAGAAAGGCATTTGGAGACCTGGGTTATAATTATAGCTCTGACATATATTAGTACTGTGAACTTTGACAACTAACCTATTTAATCCATAGGTTTTCATCTGTAAATGGAAATACTAGCAATATTTCAAGGATTTGGTGAAAGTTAAGGATAAAGTGTGTAGAATTTATGTCACATAGTAGAGGTACAATACAATGATAATTTCCAGTCATGAATGGGACAGATAATTTACTTTTTCTTCTAGATTTAAAGAAAATAAATTCTGAAACACCTGGCTGGCTCAGTCGGTGGAACATGCAATCTTGGGGTTGTGGGTTCAAGCCCCACGTTGGTTGTACAGATTACTTAAAAAAAATTAAAAAATAAATAAATAAATAAATAAATAAATAAATAAATAAATAAAATTTTTAAAAAAATTTCCTAAGTGGCTTCTCAGATAGATATATTGTCATACTAATCCACTTTCTTAAGTAGGTTTTATATTTATACCTTTATACCTTTGTACTTTTATACGTTTATTTTATAGCAGTTCATACCAAAATTGAACAGAAAGTACAGAGTTCCCAGATACCCTCTGCCAATACACACGTGAATTCCTTTTAAAATCACATAATAGAAAAATAATTTAATAATTATAGAACAATTTGTTTTAGCTTTCTTTTATAATCTAGGGCCCTGTTCTTTCTCTAGCACCCTGTATCTCAATATTGCTTTGCCACTAGTAATTCTAGAATGAGGGTGAGCATCCTTACCCTGCAGGTAGGATCCAATAATGTTTCCTCTAGCTCTGAAGATCATTGTGCTATGGGAATGCATTGGCTCCCTTAATGGTTCTTTAATCAGCAACAAGGTAAACAAGTTGTGTTTTAATCACCTCATACATAAGTTTGCAGAGGTTGCAATGGGAGCATAAAGGAAACTTGTATTTTTTGTTTCTTTACACTTGACCTTGAGTTTCTTGCTCATGAAATTTATAGTTATGTAATCTCTGAGGTCTCAGTCCTTTGGTAAGCAAATAATTACCTTTCTCAGAAGACTCCTGGGCTTGCTGCAATTTTGATATCATATATATCTTGTCATAACCATCTGTTCTCTAGACTAATCCACTTTCTGTTTCATATATCATGCTTTTCCTGGCCAGATTTGACTTGTTCTTTCTCCTGGCCATTTCTATTCACCGTAGTGTCATTTCTACCACAGCCTCATAGGACATCACCATCAACATCATTGTTTAAACTTACAATGCCTAATATTTAATGAGATCAAAGAATAAGAGAAGGATTATAACAAATGCCTTTTGTATATTACATAATTTTAATCCTCAAAACCCGGAAGTACATGATATTATTAGCACCATGTTACAGGTAAATAAAACTAGTTCTACTTGATGCTCATGTTAGCACTCCTTCATGTTTATAGTCAATGTAAAAATAACTTACTCTTGGCCCAAAGATACATGTAAGTATTTGGATAAGTAGTAGCAACGTAATAATGATAAACTTATACAAGAACCAAACTAGGAGATTTCCTTTTCTTTCTGTTTGAAATGCCAATGCCTCTCATATTGCCTACATCAGTTGATTAGTCTTTAATTTGTTTCTTTTTCCTTTTTATTTCTCCACATAGATCCCTCCACACACAATTCAGTTTATTTTCTCTCATTTCGTCCTGCCACCACCATTTAATCATTGATCTCTCATGACAAAATATCTGTTAAAACCATGCTTATAAGTAGTTGATGTGGATAGGGAGAAGGGAGTGTTTGATAAATCCAGTTTGTTTTAAAAATATATAGGTAACCTAAATAATTTTTATCAACCTAAGAGGAGTATAATTTAAAATAATAACGGTAGCTTTTTACCTTGTAGCCCTTGGTTGGTTTTATTGGATTGCATTGGCTGGTGGAAGTTCAACTGTTTTCTATAAACTGTTTACTCATTTTGGTGTTTTACCTTAATGTAGTTCAAGATTTCTCAACCTTGGCACCATTGATATTTGCGAATGTATGATCCCTTTTTAGTGGGGAGGGGACTATTCCTGTACATTGTCAAATGTTTAACAGTACTCTGGTCTCTATCCACTAGATTCTGTCAGTACTCTCACTCTCAGTAATGACACCCCCAAAATGTCTCAAGACATTGTGAAATGTCCCTGGAGTTTTAAATAGCCCCCAGTTGAGAACTGCTGGTCCAGTCTATTGTTCTGTGTGCCTAATTGATTCCCAGTCCCTGTATTCAATGAGTTTTGTGTATATGGCTGAATCTGGTAAGTTTTATCTTTTACAAAGTTTGGAGACTTTTGTGGTACAGACATGATCTGAATCTAAACATTTTTATTTTGTTCTTTCTGATTTTATTTGCAGTTCTTTTCTTTGTTCTGTTTTGTTTTATTTTTGATCTTTTCTCTGGTAGTTGTTTTCTGCTCTGTCTTGAATATTAACTTATTCTAGATATATCAAATATAGGAAATGGAAGACTACTGAATTCTTCTGTTGCGAAAATACCTCACTCTACTGATAAGGACATAGAAATTCAAAAGATTAATCAGTTTGTTTCAGGATTAATAGCTAACTTGAGGCTAGCCTGACACTGAAACCTCTGATCCATGTTACAAATACATTTTATTTAACATTGAGACTCTGGATAGAATTTTAAAATCTCCCTCTTCTGATTCTACTATAGTTATCTCTTGGAATTAAACTTAAAGTGATTAAGAATTGATTAAAAAGCAAAGAGTTTTTTGAGTATGTAAACATATGAAATAAATTTATTTTTAATCTATTTTTCATGGAAAATCCCAGGCTGAACATATTAATCATTTTATCAAAGTTATTATGTAAGATTAAAATTAGTGTGTTGGGGCCCACAGTGAAGAAAGTGGGAATTACTTACTCTAATCTTCTCTCCCAGGACACCTTTCTCTAGACATTCAGAACAGCAGAGAAACAGTCAAAGAGTAAAGGGAATCAGGCAGGAGGATAAATGAAATGGGTCTGCCATGGTTGAGAGGCTGGGGAATTAAGAGGAGTGCAGGAGCCCAGCTTCCAACAATGAAGAGGGAATCCTAATGATGAAGAAGGCGGCAAGGATAGAAGTAAGGAACATTGTATGATATGCTTTGGAAGATAAAAGTAGTATCTATAGACAGCATGCCAGAGCAGATATTTCCTGTGATTATCTTTAGAGTTATTATTTTTTGTGATTGTCTGTAAAGATATGAAAAATAGAATAGTTACAAATATGAGATTTAGAGGTGGCCATACCTGAATTCAAGTCCCACTTCTGCCACTTCTTAATGATATGACTTGAACAAAAATTTTTTTAAAAATATTTTATTTATTTATTTGACAGAGATAGAGACAGCCAGCGAGAGGGAACACAAGCAGGGGGAGTGGGAGAGGAGGAAGCAGGCTCACAGCAGAGGAGCCTGATGTGGGGCTCGATCCCATAACGCCAAGATCACGCCCTGAGCCAAAGGCAGACGCTTAACCGCTGTGCCACCCAGGCGCCCTGAACAAAATTTTTTAACTCAGATAAATCTCAGTTTACTCATCTGAAAAATAGGGGTTGGGGCAAACTATCTATGCATAAGTTTTAATTTGTCAGTTAAATGTCGTACTTGTAAAGTGCTTGGCACTAAAAATTCTCCGTAAGTGCTAGCCAATTTTCTTTTCTTTTTTCTTTCTTTTTTTTCTTCTTCTTCTTCTTTTTTTTTTTTTTTTTTTTTTTTTTTTTTTTGCCAACTGAAATTATTGGTATTAGGGAGACTGTATACAGATGATCCCCAACTTATGATAATTCAGCTTACGATTTGTTTGTCTTCATGATGATTCAAAAGCAGTAAGCATTCAGTATAAACTGTACTTTGAATTTTGACCTTTTCCTATATTAGTGATATATGGGACAGTCCTGTCTTGATGTTGGATGGTGGCAGCCACAGCTCCCAGTCAGCCGCGCAATCTGGAGGGTGAATAACAGTTGCACTTAGAACCGTTCTGTACCCTTACGATCATTTTGTTTTTCACTTTCAGTACAGTATTCAATAAATTATGTGAAATACTCAACATTTCTTTATAAAAGAGGTTTTGTGTTAGATGATTTTGCCCAACTAGTAGACTAATGCAAGTGTTCTGAGTTTGAGGTAGGCTAGGCTAAGCCATGATGTTTGCTAAGTTAGGTGTCTTAAATGCATTTTTGATTTATGATATTTTCAACTGATGATGGGTTTACTTAGATGTAACCCCATCATAAGTTGAGGGAGATCTGTATATAAATCTGAGACTGTCTGAATATGTTCTTTAAATTTTTCAGACCCATTTGCAGTTGTAAAATCAGCTCTTTCCTGCTGGTGGAAATGCTTAGTTTATCAGTTAACTTTATAATAATTACCCCTCCTGCTGTAAAAGTACAGATTCAGTAAATAATGACCCAGGAACAGATGTCAGGGAATGTACTAAATTTTCTGAACTGATTTCTTTGATTTAGTCAGCAACTATTAATTAGACTATGTAAATAAATTCTAAAAATCTAATTTCACCAAAATTGAATACTATACTACTTTTAGTTTGTATTTTTTGAAAACACAACTCTCCTCAAACAATGATCAGATTGACTGCTTTTATCAAAACCAAATGGGTTAATTTAGGCATAAAACTATGTAGTGGGAAAAAAAGCCATAAGATATAATTTATCTTTGTCAAAAACTACTGTGGCCTAATGTAAAATAACGAAATGATATGTTATCTTGAAATCATTAGTAAATTCTTGATCAAACATTGATGTGCCAATAATTTGCATTCTTCTACCTTTCTGTTATCACTTTTGAAGATTATATCAGAAATAACATTTAGGAAAAACTTATAGGCATCCAATTAGAATTGTTAAACATGAAGTTTGTATTTATTGAGTATCCACTATGTTTCTGGAAATGTATTAATTTTTCATATGTATAATTTATTGAATTATTTTATTTGGATACCAAGAATAGACTCAGAAAGCTAACTGACATACTCAAAGCTACATAGCTTTGATAAATCATGAAGCTAGAATTCCAACCTACTATATCTTATTCAAAAATTTGTTTTACTGACTGCTGTACTTTGCTTCCTTCTTTACTATTGGTCAAAGGTAAGCTTTCTTTTTTTTTTTTTGTCCTTTTTTTAAAGATTTATTTATTTATTTATTTATTATATTATGTTAGTAAGCTTTCTTAAACATGAAAATTTTCAGCTTGGGCGCCTGGGTGTCTCAGTCAACTAAGCATCTGCCTTCAGCTCAGGACACGATCCCAGGGTCCTGGGATCAAGTCCCACTTCTGACTCCCTGCTCAGTGGGAGGCCTGCGTCTCCCCCTGCCTCTGCTCCTTCTCCCTACTTGTGTCCTCTCTCTCACTCTCTCTCAAACAAATAAAATCTTAAAATTAAAAAAAAAATTAATTAAAAATTTTTTTTCGACTTGCTTTGTTGTTAATACATCAAAATTCAATCCTTGCCATATGATGTCAATGTAAAAATTAGATGATTGGCTATAGTAGTAATAGTAGCAAAAATTTACTGAGCAATTAATAGGTGCCAGATTCTCTGCTATGTGTTTCAATATACACTATTTAACTTAATATTTATAATTAGCATTTGAAGAAGTAATTGTTTTTGTCCATATCTTATAGATGAAAAAACTAAGCCTTAAGGAGGCAAATATGTTTTGGGTTTTTTTTTTTTTTTTAAGATTTATTTATTTATTTTGGGGGGAGGGAAAGGGAGAGGGAGAGAGTGTCCCAAGCGTACTCCATGTTGAACACAGAGCCCACAGGGCTCGATCCCAGGATCCTGAGATCACAACCTGAGCCAAAACCATGAGTCCAACTCCCAACTGACTGCACCACCCAGGCACCCCAAGGAGGCAGATATGTTACACACAACTGGCAAATAGCAGAGATGTGATTCAAATTCACATATGTCTGATTCTAAAGCTATTTACCACTATAGTGTTCTCCCCTTGGTATCATGAAGTTATATATAATTTAATAATTCTTATGATGTGAAAAACATATTGCAAGAATTGAGAGGAATTTTCAGACTTGAAATAATCTAAATAACTTGACAGGTAATTGCTAATAAATCAAAATTCCTCAAACTAAGGTTCTGTGGGCTTCACATTTGTACTCAACTCAAGGTTCAGACTAAGGAAATTTGGAAGTTTTAAGATGTTCTTAGATAGCTAGCATGGTCCGATAGTTTGGAATTTTGCTCATCTTTAAATGTGTGGGCACCAAATTATATACAGCTACATATCTCACACTCTTCTAGATAATTCAGCTATGATATTCACCTGAACAGCTGTGTCCTTCTTTGCTTTCCTGCTTTTAGATAAGCTGCTTTTATCACCTGGAATGTTCCTTGTCTTCTCCATGCATAAACTTTTAATACGGTACTTGAGAGGGTCTGTCCCTAATGGCTCACTCTAGGAGTAGCTTAGTGTAATGGTTAAGAGAGGGAATTTGGAGCCAGACTCCCTGGGTTCAGACTTCTTTCTAAGTATGTGATTATATTTAATTTTTTAACTTGTTTGTGCCTCAGCTTTCTCATCTGTAAAACTGGAATGATAATAATGTGTTTCACAAAGTGTTGTTATAAGAATTAAATGAGTAATATTTGAAAAATATGTAGAATGATGTCTGGAACAAAGTAAGAGCTGTATAAGTATTTGCTAAATAAATAAATAAAAATGTGCTATTACACATTGACACGACCTGACTATGATTGAGTTATAGAAGCATCTCCTCTTCTATCTCTACAATATGGCAGGAACAAAATGTTTGCTTCTTTTGTTGTATTTTCCCCTTTTTGCTTTATACTTAAAAATATAGAGAGGGGGTGTCTGGGTAGCTCAGTCAGTTAAGCTTCTGCCTTTGGTTCAGGTCATGATCTCTGGCTCCTGAAATCTGCCCTGCATCGGCTCCACACTCAGCAGGGGTCTGCTTCTCCCTCTCCCTCTACCCCACCGCCCGCTCATGCATGCATACTTTTTCTCTCCCTCAAATAAAATCTTAAAAAAAAACCTTAAAAATAAAAATAAATAAAACTTTCACCAATAACCTTAATTTCAAGTGCTGATGTATTTGATTCAACTCTTAGGGCACTAAGCACTTTGCTTTCTCTTATAATTAATTTGCATACCTTTTCACTTATAGATTTTAAGCTTCTTGGGAAGAGAGAATATTTCTTCCACTGCCTCAGGATATTGTTCAATAAGACTCATACATAAGTGAATCAATGACTCTCTAGAGGCAGGCAAGTGATTTCCTTCCATTTCCTTCCATCTGAGAGAACATTGCTGATGTCAACCTTTAAAATAGCCAGTTATTTTACTAGCAAAATGAGTTTATTTGGGAATAGGAGAGAAATTGCAATTCTGAACATGCAAGCTATGGTGAACCATAGGCAAGTCCAAAGAGACAAAGGGAAGCTCAGTTTTTATTAGGTTTCAGGAGGAAATTGGGGAGGGTTGTTTTGAACAAAAAGTCATTAGAGAAGAATAAGGGTTTGAGGCGTGGCAATTTCTTATTGGCTGCAAGCAGTAGTTAGTGGATTGTTGATGGAACAGAGTGATCTTCCTACTTTTTCCTAAAAGCAGGAGATGAAATTTCCATGTGAAAAATGTCCTCCCTTGTCAAGATAATTCTTATCTTCTTTCTTCCTGCTGGTTTTGCAGGCTACAGCAATGGTACCGCATGAGAGCTCCCCTTCAGCTCCTCTTCAATCCATTTTAAATGAGGTTTCCTTTATTTTCATACTGATGATTATAACACCATTACACCATCTGTCACACTGAGATAGCAGTTAACACTGGTGGAAATTGTTACCTTCTGATATGATCATTTGGTGCCCTCTGTGTATGTGGTAGGTAAAACAATGTTCCTGCAAAGTTGTCTGTGTCCTAATCCCCAGAATCTATGGATGTGTTACCTGTCCAGGGAAAAAGAACTCTGCAGACATGACTAAATTAAGAATTTTGAGATGGAGAAATTATTCTGGATTTTCCAGGTATGTCCAATGTAATCACTAGGGTCCTTATCAGAGGGAGACACTGGAAGCAGAGGCCTTAGTGGTGCCACTGTTGGGGATGGGGGCATCAACCACGAGATTTGGATAGCTTTTAGAAGCTTGAACAGTAAAGAAATGGATTCTCCCTTAGAGCCTCCAAAAGGAGCACAGCTCTGCTGACAGGTTGCTTTCAGGACCTCTGACCTCCAGAACGGTTGGTCAAATTTTGTTATTTCGAGTTTGTGTTATTTAAAATCACTAAATTTGTGATTACAGCATCCACAGGAAACTTATAAAAATCTGCTTCCAGGAATGAAAGATAATGAAGAAAAAAAATAGTAATATGGGGAAGAAGGAAGAAATGAAGGAAGGAAGGAAAAGGAATGCTTTACTATAGATAACATCTCTGTGGCCGGTAGGGCCAAAAACTAGGGAGAATTAAGCAAATAAACTAAGTTGAATTGTTGGGAACAAATATGTTAATTATTTTATTGGAAGTTGGTGGACGTTTATATGAAAATCACTTTATCATGAACAAGTTATGGTAAGAAAAAAGACATTATATAAATACCTAAATTCTTTTAAAAAATGACGGTATCACAAATCAAGTGCGGGGTTTCTTTTTATAAAGACCCAGTCTTGGAAATGGTGAGTAAAATTTGTAAAGCTTATTCTCTTATAGGTAATAATATTTAATTGTTTCCACTCATTGCTCCCTTTTCTTGCCCTTCTTCTCCTCTCCCTGATTGTACTTCCAACCCGGAGCAGTTGTGTTTAAGGCAGTGGTGAAGGAGCAAACAGAGGGCAATGGAGGGGATGATACTGTCAGTCTCATTTTAAAAAAGAGACTGCAGAAGTGCTGAACAGAGCTTTAATAGCATCCCTGGCAGTAACCACCCCTGTTCCCCGTGTATTTTGAATCAGATTTAATTTGAATTAAATAGAAATAAAAACTCTTTACCATTGCACCCTAATGACTGTAATTTTCTCTCAAGCTGTTACTTACAGACACAGTATGCTGCACCTTGGAAAGAACATTCTTATCCTTTTTTTTTTTTTTTTACTAAGTCTGAGACTAATATCTTTTTTTAAAAACTAACTTATTTTTGAAGGATGAACTTAAATATCACGAATTATTATGACATATAGATCCTTCTGGATTTTTCACAAGAAGAGAAATTCCCAACTTAGATGTCATTTTTTTACAATAATTCTAGCCAGCCCAATGATACCACCCAGTTTGTCTTTTTTAGGGCTATAATACTCCTGTCAGGAGCTCTGTGTGGAGCATTTAACTCACCACATAGCTGTAACCCTGATTGCCAGAGCCAAAATGTCTCCAATATGACTTCAAGTAGCTCAAGTCTCTGGTGCCAGATGGCATGCAGATTGGTCTTTTCCGCAGATACAGATGTCACCGTGCCCGGAGTTTGTTAGAGTGTCTACATCTACTCCTGCTGGGAATATAATTTGGTAGAAAAACTCTTTGGCCTACCTGCCAATGATATATAGAATATAGACAGACTCACTTCCAGATGACAGCTTTAAAATATGCGCCCTTCTATTAATCAGAATAACAAAACCAAAATTCAAGACAGGATAAACATATATTTTGCAGTTGGATGGAAGGGGAAATTTGCTAAAAAAGTAGAATGATTACTAAACAGAAATTTCACTGAATGAGAGATCTAGTTTTCCTCTCCTTTTTCCATCATTGATAAATCTGCCAAGGAGAAAAACAAACTGTCCATAACAAATGGAGTAGGGGAACCTCTTTGCATCCTTGTATCATCTCTTTGATATCCAAAAGGCTGAAATGAATGGAAGGAATGTCAGTAGTAATAAAAGTTACCTGAACTAGGCTAATAGTTATTAGAATGAATAACTGAATCTAAACTCTATATTCTCTAAATTGTTTATATTCTATCCTATAACTTTTCTTTTTTTAATATCTGACAATTATATCTAGTTTTAAGGACTTCTTTTCTAATTCTACCACATGGAATGATGAAGTAGGATTATTTTTGTTTCTATGTACTTTTAAATCTTCCTGTGACCTTATTATTCAATTGATCATATTTTTAAAAATTGTAAGAGAATTTTAGCCTAAGACAAGTGTATTTAAGAAAGATAAATCTGTTTTAAAATTAAATTATTTATTCCACCACTCAAAAGATTGAAGTGTGATTTAAAATTGCTATGAGAGTATCCACTTTGTTGGAATAGTGTGTAGAATTGTACAGTATTTTATATACTCAAACATTATTTTAGGAATGAGATGTAAGCCTACATAGATGCCTAATGCATATATTCTGTGTTTTTTTAATTGCTGTCGGTGTGCTGGACTTCAGTCTTTAACATGGACAAATAAGACCATGTAGTGTTTTGCTTTTGCCAGAGTTTTGTAATTTGATAGCTTATCAAATTAGTGATATATCACCAAAATATTTTTAGAAATCATCCTATAGAGAACCCAACAACTATGTCCTATACCTAAGCCAATAGACTGGTTTATAAACTTCTCTTTGTAGAATTGATATGCTAGTTTGAATTTCAGGTGAAATATTTAGTGTTTAGGAAAGAAGAAGAAATGACTGTTGCATGTAAACCCTAAATAAAATGTCAAAGTTGAATTAATTCAGTAACGGGAATTAATTCAATAAAATCTAAAAATTTGTAAGCAAACTGTTCTTTTATTTAAGAGTAAAGTACTATATGCATCAATGACAGAAATGATCTACAATAAATAAAGTACAATTTTTAAAACAACAAAACTGATGTAACATAATATGTCACAGTTAAGCAAGGAGTTAAAAGGTTAAAGTATTTGCCCAAAGTCATTCTATTGATGAATGAAATGGAAAAACTAAGGTTTGAGACTAGTTCCTTGTGACTCAAGGCAAATTATTTGATCTTACAGTAAGGTGGTAGGAACTCTTGCAGCCCTAATTTACTGTTCTGTAAATTATAGAGAACAGCTACCTGGAGGAGTTGATAGACACAAGTATGCTGTTTGACTCGTGGCAGATACTCGATGAATTTTAGCTATGATGATGTTGATGATGGTGATTAATATCATAGATATCTAATAACAAATCTATAACATATCTTGTCCATTTGACTTCAGTATACCATTCTTCCCATTTTGATATGTCATGTTTTTAATGGGCTTATAGAATATTCACTGATTTTTTTTCTTCAGCTGTTACACTGTTTTTTGCTTTCTCTGCTTCATTACCACACATATTTTGCTGACTTGTGGATGCCTGTGATACTAGATGAATGTCCAGTTACTGCCTTTCTCATTAGGACTTGAACAACTCTGGCTGCAGATACTTGTAAATTTATATTGTACATTTACTTTCTAAGTTTTCTTACTTTTATTTTTCATTTTAGTGTCCTGTATTTCAGGACAGTACTGTTTTAATGCATGGTCTCTTTATTGCTTCCTGGTGAAAATTGACTTTTGCTAAGTCCATCCTTCAGTTCTCATCAAATAATCTTACAACTGTGAGTTATACTCATGGGTTTATGAATACAAAAGAGAAGGTTGTTACTGATCTAAAGCAAACAAATTGATCTTGTTATCAGTAATTGTGTAATAGAGGCTTATTGTCCTCCAGTTTGCCTGCCATCTTCAGAAGAGCCATCATTAATATAAAGCAAGTTCAGGGCATGATCCTTGCTTTCAAGAAGTTGGAGTAACTAGTTCAGTTCTTTCACCTTATCAGAGTTACAGTGTTACTTCAGTGCTGCCATCACCATTAACAAAAATACTAGAATATATTTTTTTAAAAAACCAATGTGGAAAATGCAGTTAAAACAAAAACAGGATTTAATTTTTTAAAGCAATTGGTCAATAGGTTGTGCTTATTATGTAAACAGAACTGATCCCATGTATCAGAGATTGCATTTGTCCTTTATTATAAGGTAATGTTTTGTAGTGAATGCTATTGTACGTAGGAGTCCCAGCCCCCCTTCTCCCACCCATCTTCTGCTATCTCAAGAAAACCCACGCTTTCACATTCTGTCAAAAAACTGAGAAAAGTGTCTCCATTGGTTTTTTTTACCATCAATTTATAATTAGTATAGGAGGATATCTTTATTTCTTACTCTGTCCCTCTCCATGTTCTGTGTAATATCTATTATACTCAAATTTGAGGTTTATGGAAGCAGCTGTAGTAAATCAGTCATGTTTTTCTGTGCCTAATAAAATCATGTAATTATGGCTCAGGTCCCCTAGAGGTCATAGAAAAGTCCCATACATCTATATTAGCATTTTAAAAATACAAATTTATAGACTGTAATGCAGGTTGGGAAGAAATTTCGACCAATAATGTAGACCTTGTGGGAAAAATCCATTTCTAACAGTTATTTCTGGAAAACCGGTTTTACACTTTAACTTTTCTATTGCTCTAAAATAGTAAATACAAAACATTTGAAAGTAGTGATATTTGTAATTTGACTATTTCATTATTGTTTTTAGTTTTGAGGAAAACACTGTAAATAAGGGAGCTTTTGTGAAGTATAGTGACAGTCACAATCCTTCCCTGCATGTCATTTTTATCTTGCCATTTTGTGCTAGATTTCCTCTTAGTGAGATGATACTACATAAACAGAAATTTAACAAAATCTGAAGATCATGTGCTTATGTAAGGAAAGGAATGGCAGTAATAGTGAACAATTAAGGAGAAACATAATCAAATAAATTTGGTAAAATCTTGTGATGGAAGTGACATGTCATAAACTAAGAAATAAAATTTACTTAACTTAGGCAAACTTAATTTACTTAACTTCACCTGAAATTCAAATGAATAAGTAAATATCTTGACATGGGTAAAGATAACACTGAAATAAAAGCAGACCGGATTGACAATACCAACATATAAGAAATTATGACTTCATCATGGCACAGGCATCTGATATTCCAACCCTCCCCCTAAAAATAGATCTAATTGAAATGTGGGCATTTTTGCTTACTCGATGTGTTTATTTTATTAGTGGTTTGTATAATTTTTAAAAATATGTTACTCAATTTACAATTGGGTTTCGACTACCAAAAACTTTCAACAAGAGGTTTTAAACACTTGACGCTATTTAAAATATTAAGTTTCAAAAGTTAAAAATGCAGCATGTATCTTTTTAAAAATATAACATATATTTTTGATAATTTACTAGAGATCCATAAATCAGCATGTCTTCTTTTACATATTGTGTATTTATATTTTTAGTTCTAAATTGATTTTGAAATTCCAACATTGATAAATTCTGAAAGAGATTATCTATCAAACAATGAACATGGTTTTTGAGAATGACCAGAGTAAAAGAAATACACCATTATTAATAGTATTAAATGCAGTGGAAACAAAAAAAGGAAGGAAGGAAAGAGGGGGAAGAGAAGAAAACAGGACAAAAGGAGGGAAGAAAGGAAGAAGGGAGAGAAAAAAATTATACAAAGATAAGCAAAAACTTTATTTCTCTGGTAAGACGAAGTAGGAAACTTTACTTTTAAATCCTGAAAAAAGATGACACATCTGGGTTACAACTGCATGAACGTCTACAGCTGAATCACATAGCAATTGACCTGCGTTTGAGGAAACCTAGGTATCTAAAGGCCAAAATGTATATTCCATGTTTCTGTTTAATTGGACTAAATATATTTGAAATATTAACAAGCAATAATAATTACCCTGTTACATGTCTACCATGGGCTTACCACGACTTTAAATGTTTACATATTTTATGTATGAGGATGGAATTATCATTGCCATTATCTTTACAAAAAGGAAAGCACTGCAAATTATATAAATTCCCAGAGTTTCTCACTGATAGGAATTTTTGAGGACTGTTAGAGGCTGGTTTCAAATTGGGTCATCTAATGCCAGACCTTGCGCTCTTTACTGCTATGATACTGTTGTGGAAATTATGTTCCTTTTAGCTTCACAGAACTCCTTTGGCAGCTTTAACTAGAATATATCATTACAGCAGGCACACAAACGTGAAAATGTTACATCTCTACTCCTCAGTGACCTGACAACTTAAAATTTGATATAATTCAAGTGTAATTACTTGGATTTTTTTCCTAAATGATACTTATTCTAAAACTTAATGTGTTGAAAACAACATGACAGACCAAAGTTCTCAAACTATTCTTGAATGTAATGTTGTGGAAGATATTTAACCCTCCTTAAATCATGATAGCTTTTACGTGTGACTATTATCTGTCTGTTTCTAATGGAGTATCCAGAATAGGAGATAATAAAAAAATAGTAATTGCTGAATGACTGGATTTGAGAATTTTCCATCGGTAAAAGCTGAATTCTAGTTTCATACACAGTTTTAGCTACCCTCAAAATACACTAATAATATGTGAATCTAAGAGAATATTTTCTCATGATTCTTTCATTCTGTATTTTGTGTCTAACAATGGAGACAAGGTACCTATTATGGAAGAGGTCGCAGTAATCCTTCATCAGAAGAGACTAGATATGTAACTACAAAATGTATATGTTCCCTCAAATATAGGATGTAAATCCCTTCATCCTAATTTGGGTCTTCTATTTCTTTTTAATATATTAATTTCTCTTCTCTGAGACTTCAGGACTCCTTATAGTCAAAATCCCAGGTTTGTTTGGTTTCTGTTTATCTTCTTTGAGGGAAATAGCAAGAAGACAAACAGCTTATGACCGTGTGAGCAAACTGAATTTCACTCTTTGAAATTCTGTTGCACAACCAGGAAGAGGGCTATATTATATCTGTTATAATGGTGAGGAAGAAAAAAAGTTGATTAGTTGCTAATATAAACATTAAATACCATTGCTTTATGAAATAATCTCATCTAAAAGTTTGTGGAAGGGTTGCAAAAAAATGGCAATGTGGAAGAACCCAGTTTCCCTGTCCCCCAACAAAAAACAACTATCCACAAACAGAAGCAACTGTGGGAGACCTTTAGAGTCTGCTTCGGAAGTTTTAGCAATACGATGGGAAAAAACTGAAATAATCAACAGAAGAGAAGGAAGACAACTTCATTTTGCCTGCAGCATCCCATCACTCGAGCCAGGACTGTTGGGAGCCAAGAAGGAACTTCCTGGGTAGAAAGAGTTTGTCTTGCCAGGAAAGGAAAAGCAAGGTGAGCAAGCATCTTCTCAGCCTCTTGGGGCACTGCATGAAGATCTCACTTTGGTTTCACCCTACCAGACCAACAAAACTAAGATGTGTAGAGCTAGGAAAAAGGAAGAAAAGCAGAAGCTGTTATTAGCAGACACACAGCAGGAGCTATTACAGTTCACAGAGACCTGCATTAAGTCTTAAAACATAAGAACTAAAACTATAAAACTCCTAGAAAAAAAAATAGAGAAAAAGCTCTTTGACAATTTCCCAGGTATGATACTAAAAGCACGAGCAACAAATGCAAAAATAAACAAGTGGGACTAAATGAAGCTAAAAACCTCTGCACAGCAAAAGAAACCAACAAAACGAAAAGACAATCTATGGAATTGGAGAAAATATTTGTATATCATACATCTAATAAAGGGTCAATATCCAAAATATATAAAGAACTCATAAAGCTCCATAGCAAAACAAAACAAGCCCAAAAAAACCCAAAACAAAACAAAACAAAAACAAAAAACAGGCAGAGGAACTGAATAGACATTTTCCCAAACAGCTGCATGAAAAAAAATGCTTGACATCACTAATCATCAGGGAAGTGCAAATCAAAACCACAATGAGATATCATTTCACACGTGTTAGAGTGGCTATCATCAAAAAGACAAGAAATAGTGTTGTCGAGGATGTGGAGAAAAGGGAATGCCTATATACTGTTGGTGAGAATGTAAATTGGTGCCCCTGTTATGGGGAACAGTATGAAGGTTCCTAAAAAAAAAAAAAAAAACTAGAGCTACCATATGATCCAGCGATCCCACTTCTGGGTCTATATCCAAAGGAAATGAAAATAAGATCTTGAAGAGAGCTATCTGTGCCCCTGTGTTCATTGTAGTATCATTCACAATAGCCAAGATATAGAAACAACCTAAGTGTCCATCAATGATGAATGGATAAAGAAGATACACATATATAATATGGGATATTATTCAGTTATGAGAAATCCTGTTTTGCAGCAACTTGGATGAACCTTGAGTCATTCTGATAAGTGAGGTAAGTCAGACAGATAGGTAACTATTGTATGATTTCATTTCTATGTGGAATCTAAAAAGCTGAATCTAAAGAAACAAAGTAGAAACGTGGTTATCAGGGGCTGAGTGATGGGGGAAAGGGGGAGATACTGGTCAAAGGGTACCACCTTCCAATTATAAGATTAACAAGTTCTGGGATTCTAGTGTGCAGTATGGTGATTGTAGCTAATATTACTGTACTATATACTTGAAAGTTGCTAAGAAAGTAGATCTTAATTGTTCTCACCACCCATACACAGAGAAGGTAAATATGTAAAGGGGTAGAAATGTTAATGCTATGGTGGCAATCATTTTGCAATATATAAATGTATCAAATGAACACATTGTGCACCTTAACTACACAGTGTCGTATATCAATTATATCACAATGAAGCTGGAAAAATAATGAGAATTAGATAAATAAATAAATAAATATTCATGGAAGACTTTAGGGAGTATTTTGCAATCATCAATCAATTCGTTATGCCATCATATTATTTTCTTGAAAACAGGAGAATGACTCAGCAATGTGTTGCCTTTTTAAGGGTATAACTAAAAATATAATACTACCTTATTGCTTTATCCTGTAGTCCAGTTCGTTATTAGAAAAATAATAAGTACAGTGCACTGTCAAATCTGTGCTTAAATGAAACATTCTCTCATGTGATGCTGTCAATTGCATATAGACTAACCAACTTTCTTGAAGTGTGAGAGGTCACTGTTGGAACATACTCTATTTTTGTCACAGTGTTTAAGTTAGATGTTTCAATGATGTAGGCAGACGGTTTCACTGAAACCTCATCAAGATGGCTGCTAAAAATCTTACATTTCTTTTTATGCTAAATTCAACTCTAGAGAAAATTATAATAATTTCCTGCCTACTTAAAGGCAGTTAAGACTTAGAAACTAACTTAGGTCAATAAGCATCCAAAATAGAACTACAATTTAAGGGAACGTTTTTAGGGAGTGTCATCTCAGTTGCTAAGGAAAAATTTATGAGTGAAAACATTTATAAATACTTGAGATTTGTTATTAGTCTGGAATGGAAGGCTCTGTGTCAGAGCCACCTTTACCTTCTACCCATAACTTGCTGCCAGAACTGGGAACTAGTTTTCCCAAATACCTCTTCAGTGTATGGTGTCGGGTTAGGTTTGTCAATAGGAGAGTTTAGGTAAAATTTAGAAGCCATTGCTACTGGGAGCCAAGACACTATAGCCAAGGCATCCTCCAGAAATCACCCTCTTTGTGACAGTGGCACACAAATGTAGAAGCTTCTTAGCCTTCTCCACAAGCTCCACCTTCTTTACCTGCTCTGGTTTGAAGACCGTCCGGACCTTTTCTCCAGCATGTCCTCCCACATTTGTTTAAGCTCACGTTCCTCTATTACACTCTTTCCTGAAAAACTGTAGTGGATCTATTTCTTTGAGTATATCAAAATTAATAAAAAATTTTTTATAACAGAAGTGCTTCTGTGAGGACAGACTTATGGTTGGGAATCTGGGATTGATTCTCTGATCAATAAGATTTAAAGGGATTAATGATCCCATTGCCAGGGTTAATTAGGACACAATGAAGGTCATTACTTTAAAAAATGTTTGAGACAGCAGAGGGTCTTTGGGGTCCAAGGCTTAAGGAGGTAGGAATACTGGAGTGGATTTTGTGTGTCACCTGTTTTCTTACCCCCTAACTAGATCATCTGAGAGGATCCACAGAACAATCTCTTCAGCACAGCTTTGAGAGATGTATTATGAGTACTATCCCACCCAGGGCTGCCATAACAAATTACTACAAATGCGGTGGTTAAAACAACAGAAATATATTCTTTCACAGTTCTAGGGCTAGAAATCTATAATCAAACTGTTGACAGTTTGACTGTTCCTTCTGAAAGCATTAGAGAAGAATCTTTCTTTGTCTTCTAGTTTCTGATAATTACCTGGTAGCCCCTCAAGGTACCTGGCAGCCTGTGTGCTTCCTCCAGGACTTGTGAGTAATAAACTTCTCTATTTCATTTTCTTTTGTGGTCCATTATTGACCTATGACATAATCATCCAGCACCTTGTGCTCCACTTAACCAATGTTAATTTAACAGTCATAACAACTTGTTAGGAAGATTTTCATACCAGTGAGTATTTTCCCCTTTCTTTTTCCCTTGCATCATACAGCATAGAGTGTGCAATAAATATTTGGTGACGTGAATTCTAAAACTTATATTGCGAAAATAACTTGCTACATTCTATACAAAGTTACTGTATTTTCAATACATATGATTAAAGGGATTTAAAAAATCTTCGTATTTTACTGCACCAATATATTATATACCATGGACAAATCGTCCACTAAAATAGGCACTAGTAAAGTATAATATAAGGTGTCAAATTCAGTCATCTGCCTTTTTTTTGTAAACAAAGTTTGTTGGAGCATAACCACACCCATTCTTTTATATTTCGATTATAGCTGCTTTCACATTATAATGGCAAATTTGAATTGCAACAAAGAATATGGCCCACAAATCCAAAAACATTTAATTATTTGGCTCTTTACAGAAAAAAAAAATGCCCTACTCCTGCATTAAAATATAATCGGGTATAATAAAACATCTCATTATACGTCGTCTGCATATAACATATGTGCTAGTATTTCACAATTATTAAAATCAAAACGTGGCTTCATTATAGCTTTCTTTTTTCATTTTCAAGAAATTGTAAATTTGCCTTTGGAATTGATTTGTCATTGTCCCACAATCTTCCTCTAATTACTATAGTTCAGACAGTAGTTGTAGATAAATGTTTGTTGAATACTTATTCAGTTCGTTCATTTAATCAGAAATTGGTCAGCTGTAATGTTGTAGGTAAATGTTTGCTGAATACTTATTCAGTTCGTTCATTTAATCACAAATTTGTCAGCTCTAATATATGGTTGAAATGTCAGTATTAATTATATACTGAAGTGTTAATTACAGTTCTGAAACTGTACCATTAACACTAGCATAAGCGTATTAATTGCAAATATTCTTGATGAATCTGTTGACAAAAATGTGAGGATAGAAGCTGTCGAGTCAAGAAGAGTCTTGTTGATGCTTGTAAAATAAAATCAAAGATACTAGCTTGCTTATGAAGAGTTTGAGGCTGAGATCCATTGGGAAAGTGGAAGAAAACACATCTGAAGGCACCTGGGATCTTTCCTTGAAAACAAACCATCACATAGGGCAAGATATCCAAGGGACATAACTGACAAGAATTCAGGTGACATACTACAAATGAGAAAGGTTTTCAATAGAAAAACTGATAAAATTAATAGCTTTAGATAAATAGAGAGGAAAATAGAGGCAAGTATGGGTTGACCCTGATGGTGCCATGTTTCCAGCCTAGAACAAACAGGCTGAGGACAGTAGAATGACTTTCCTTATCTGTTTCTTAATGTGTTTGGTTTTAATGCAGACTTATTGATTCTAAGTCTTTGGAAGTGGGATTTGGGATTTGTAATTTAAGAGACAACAGTCATTTTGATAATTGTGTGGTTTTAAGAATCACTGAACTAAGGTAGGAATGAGTTAAAATTCTGTCACAAAGATTTGAGTTTGGTATCAAGCCTCTCTTGTCCTAAGTCTGATGTTCTCATGGTGATTTTAATTCTGACAACTGTTCTCTCATGTTTTCCTTGGTTTGAATTCTTGTCTTGATAATCTGTTTGATGTTTGGTCAATTTGTGAATCCTTGTTTTGCTTTTGTCTTTTATCCTTTCTTCTCATAAACTTTCTAATTTCTAGATGCCAGTATGGCAGTGGGGCCATGTTTGGCTGCAGATAAACTCTGACAGAGGCTGCTGGCATGGGTTCTGAGTAACTTCTGTCCTTGAGTTTCCCTGTCATTAACCTACTCCTTTCTGCTATTTATTCTTGTTTGCCATGCCCTTTAGGTTATGTTTTGTAGAAATGGCTCATTCAACCAAGAATCTCCACAAATAAGTTTGAGCGCCTCACAGACTAAATTTATATAATCTCTTCTGACAACTTCCAAGCCCACCCTTTCTTCCCTTTTTCCTGTAACAATTGACCCAAAACTTGTTAGACTTCTACTTGGAATTCTAATTTCAGTTGAAAAAATATTGATTATTCAAATGCCACTAATTAATGTCATTTCTAAGTGTGTCATATTTTGATAGAAGCATAAACAAAGTAATGAGAGAATAATTATTTTTGTCTGCCAAGGGAAAGTTCACAGAGATGGTGACATTTGACCTGGTTCTTAGAGGAGATCACCAATAACAATATCACAAGTTTGAGGAAGGGTTTTTTAAATAGAGTGGTAGAAAGACCAAGATGAAATAAATGTAGATGTCAGAGAAGTTCATGGCACATTTATGAATATCAACAAATAATGGTAGGGGTGAAAGAGGAAAATAGTAGATTACAACCAGAATAAAAGCCATACAAAAAATTTTAAATGTTCAAAGCACAATAGATAGCTAGCAACATGTATTGATTTAGGAAATGACATCATATATTCATTTTGGAAGGTGACTAGAAAATGAAAGATAATTTTTAATATTGTTGTACTTCAAGTAGTCCTTACCTCTTCATTCTGGCTTATTCTGTTTTTGTTTACTTAGTATTCACCCCTTTCCCTTCACTCGACCTAGGTAGTGCCTTAAAGCTCTTTAATTTACTGATCTCACACTGGCATTCCAAAATTTTCTTGTTGATTTCTCATTATGAGAGCATTATGCTCAGAAATAGAGTTTTGAGAGTTATATATCTGAAATTTTGTATCATAATTATTCTGTGTTTTCCTCATCTGTCTATTGATACTCTTTTGCTGGTTATTTTCTGATCACTACGTGTCTTGACTTAAGGTCGCTAAATGAGGGGCAGATACTTGCTCAACAATAATCTGGGAAAGGAATAAAAGAGTGTAGTGAATGTGAAGAATTTGGCCGTTATCCAAAATGGTGTTTTCTAATGTATTCACCAGCAATTTGTTACCTTCTTTCCTCAATTCAAGAGATGTATTTCCATTTGTTTGTTTGTTTGTTTATGATTTGTTTATTTCAGAGAGAGAGAGAGTGCACAAGTGGGAGGGACAGAGGGAGAGAAAGAATCCCACTAGATTCCACGCTGAGCATGGAGCCCGTCATGGGGCTCGATCTCAGGACCATGAGATCACGGCCTGAGTTGAAACCAAGAGTTAGAAGCTCAACCGACTGTGCCACCTAGGCACCACCCAGGCACCCCCCCCCCTTTTAGAGTGAACAGGATGTCATGCCTCATATTGCTGTCCCTTGTCACAAACTTCTGATTTCGAGTTGTTTCTTTTCAGCTGATTCTGATCATTGGTAGAGCTTCCTCCCCTTCCATAATTCTAAAAATTGTTCTTTCCCAAAGAACACAGGGAAGATGAAGGCAGGGATTGGAGTTATGCTGTCACAAACCAGGGAATCTGGGACTAGCAGAACCTGGAAGGATCTTTCCCTAGAGGATTTGGGGGGAGCATAGCCCTACCAGCACCTTGCTTTAGGACTGCTAGGCTTAAGAACTATAGGAGAATATGTTTCTGCTGTCTTAAACCTCCCTCTCTGTGGTATCTTGTTATGACAGTCTTAGGAAACTAATAGAGTCTCTCTCTGTTATTTTTCTCCTGAAAAATATTATTTATCCAGGATCCAGATGAAATTTCATTTCTCCATTGGAGAATTTTCTGAGTCCACCAATGCATGGATACTGAATTTCTCTAGCCCTATACTTTCACTGTCTTTTTAAACAGTCTTTGGCCAAACTAATTACTTTGTAATATTTTTAGATATTTGTATGTTGGCCTCTATTCTGAACTCCAATTCTTTTGTGGGTTAGATAATGTTAAAAGACCCAGATATTTTTCATCCAACTTTGCTTAATATTAGAGTTGATACCTGAGGCCACAAATGTCAAGCTAATATTTGGTGATTAAACTTTAATGATACTATTTAAGAAACTGTTCACACAAGTGCTTTGGATCATGCAAAGCAATGGATTATCCATTACTTTCATTTACAAAGAAAGGTAATGAAGCCTATCAAATATTTACATGGCAGTTATCATAAAAATTAAGTGAAATCTATACCTATTCTGTATTTTTCTTCTTAAAAATTTTTTTTCTGAAAAGGGAGAAGGGTGTTTTGCATAGCATTAAAAATTGAACACTTCTAAGGTCAATTAACTTGTAACCTTGAGATTTTGAATGTTTTAGGAAAGAACAACTTTTAGAATTACGGAAAGCTATTCATTTGAAATGATGAGCTTTGTTTGGCAAAAGGTTGATTTTCTCACTACTCCTATGAAAATAACCTAATGATTCTGACCTCATGCATTTGGTTCTGATTAACTCAACTATTCCAAAAATGTGATAGAGTTCTCCAGAGAAACAGAACCAATAGGCCATATAGAGATATACAGAAAGAGATTTATTATGAGGTGTTGGCTCACACCATGATGGCAGCTGAGAAGTTCCATGAAACACCTAGAAATAATGTTTTACCAGTGGTCTGGTCATCCCTTACCCCAGTCAAGCCAACACATAAAATTAAAGTTTACGTAAGGACTATTAGTGTTTCATAATGTTTTGTTTTTCAAGTAAAATAAATACGGCTAACAAATCCAACCTTAAAACACAGTAGTTAACAGTGATTTTTCATCATACTGTAAAGTTTATAGAATAGTGTGCATCTGAGACATACTGGATTTCTAGCAAATATATTCTGAATGAATGTACAAATGGCCATATGGATATAAGAAAAATAAAAGGCTAGCGAAAAGGAAAGACCATTCTTTTTTGGACAAGTAAAAATAGATTTAAACTGTTAAGCAATGATTTAACTTTTATTTAGGATTTATAATTCAAATCTATATACTTCAGTGATTTTTGCTGCCATAATGTTGGCCCAACATTGGAGGCTGAAAATATATTTAAGTCTTTCAATAATCTAAAAGAAGCTGTTAAACTCCAGAATATGAATGATGACAAATTCTTCTACTTTTGAAGCCGAATTCTCTATGACGAGTATTAATCCAGTCCCAAACTATGCAACTGAATTTAGTAGATGGATGAGAGAAAATTCAGTCTAGAAAAAAATAGGGCATTCATCAAAATATCCACTCAGGACTCTTTTTGTCTGTAAATGGCAGAAATCCAACTGGAACACACTTAAAGAGTAGAATTTATGGCTTACCTAACCAGACTGTAGGACTCACAAAGCATTAGTTATTCCCAGAAATGACTGCGAACAGGGATTTGAAAGGTGTTGCTCATTCTCTGCATCTTCAGCTTGGAATTTTTTTCTCACCATTGAGACTTTTTATAGCTGACTAGCTAATGCTCCTTGGCATTAGCAGCTCTCAGGCTAGTACACTTTCATTTTTGCTATGCCAGTGTCATTGCACATCATACTTCGGTCCTCAGCTTTAAAATGTCATAGGGGAACACACTAACTAGTCTGATTTTGCTCAAGTGTCCAAAAATACCATTGGAGTTCTTGGACACAGTGATTGGTAATTTCCTCTACAACAACATGGTTAGTGTCAAGAGAGGAACAATCCCCCAAATAAGAGGGTGCTACGCTATTCCTGGGTCAGCAATTGAAAAAAATTCATCCATCTGAGACTGTTGGCTAGAAACTTGCTATCATTTAACAAAAAGAAAACTAATCTATTAGACTTTATACAATTCCTAGTAACATAAAGTGACAAAAAAAATGAAAATTCTCTCTTTCTGTGTGTGTGTGTGTGTGTGTGTGTGTGTGTGTGTGTGTGAGAGAGAGAGAGAGAGAGAGAGAGAGGAAAAGAGAGAGATAATTTTATGTTTCACTGGTTCTGAAAAGAAGTATTTTTGTTTCTTTTTGTGTTTGTTGGCTTTTAGAAAATAGGTGTTAGAAATATCCTGTAATAAAATAATACTTAAATATTTTAGGATGCCGAATTCCTTCAAATGGACCTCCAGAAATGGGAAAATCCTAGCACAGGAATGTAAGTATTCATGTATACTTCAATGTGGATTGACTCCTATGTGCCTGAGGAGATCATCTACATCATGGCGTGTACAGCTTTGGGACAAATATGAACAGAACTATGAATGAAGAAGAGTTCACCTGCCTGGTTGTCTAAGGTAACAGAATCAATCCTGATAATTAATTGTGTGACACTTCTTGCAGCCAGATGTTATCACATTTCAATTTTTATTTAAGTAAATAGGCCATTGTGAATTACAAGACAATATAATTTTTGTAGGCGGACCACTAGCCACTGAAATAAAAATTTTATTCCAGAATGAATGTAATATGCATATAAAATAGAATAGAAATGAAAATTGAATAAGATTTGTAAGGAAATTCTACAAGCAGAGGCACTGTGTAATTTCCTTAAAACCCTATCTATTCTGTATTCAGCTTTTTTATTTTAGTAAAAAATAACATTAAATTTATCATTTTAAGCATTTTTAAGTGTACAGTTCAGTAGTGATAAGTATATTTACATTGTTGTGTAACAGATCTAGACTATTTAGCTTTTGAGTACAGTAAGGATCATAGCTCTGGAAAATTAGAATTGTGTTTTTCAAATTTGGAATGAGCATAAGAAAATTCAACACTTTTTTCCTAGGATATGATCCCAACTGTGATATTACTCTTGTGAATTTTTGGAGCTCAACCCATTCCTCCATTGCTATGGATATTAGGTGCCCAGAACTGTAAAGGGAGGTTTAACCCTGAGTTTGTAAGGTCAAGTGATAAGGAAAGGAGTAGAAAAGAGGGAATGTTTTGGTTGATTAGAGAAGTTAATGCAGCAAAGTTCTTGATTTTTGCAGTCTGTCCCAAAGTGATAGGCAGTATGTAATGCTAATTCAGATCCTCTATTTTGAAAAGACACCAGTGTTTAAAATGTAATGGATAGACTGATGTAAGTGAATTTTTATTTTCTCAAACAACCTTTTTGGTTTGAGGTATCCTCATTGCCAACAGATTTAATTCATATCAGAAGGGCGGCCTTCAATGGCTCCTCTCCAAAAACACAGAAGATGAAGTTGTGCGTGTATTAGTCCAGTCAAGACTTAAGATGTGTCTCTCAGTGCAAAAGCAAGCTTGTCGCTAGAAACCACAGACAGATCATGGGTCAACAACTTTCATACCATTTATACTTCATGGGATCTTCCTTTACATGGGTTTGAAGGAGTCAGAAACATCTTCTCAAGTCAGGGAGTTTCTGTCTTCCTTACCTGGTATCAATTAACTCAGGAAAAAAAACACAAAAATTTACCTTTTCTTGAGAAAAAGCAGAGAAGTCAGAACCTAGATAATTTTTTAAAATATGTTTTAAAGGTTTTATTTATTTGAGAGAGAGAGAGCGAGCATGGGGGAAGGGCAGAGGGAAAGGAGAAGCAGACTTCCTGCTGAGCAGGGAGCCCAACTCGGGGCTTGATCCCAGGACCTCGAGATCATGACCTGAGCAGAAGGCAGATGCTTAACTGAGTCAGCCACCCAGGTGCCCCTTAAATATCATTTCCATTGAAATAAATTTATACAGAATAAAATTTGCCAATGTGAGTGTACAGTTTTCTGAGTGTTGACAAATATATTTAGTCACATAACCATCACTGCAATCATGATTATTTCCATCACACCCAAAAGATCTGCCTCTTGTGCCCCTTGGCAGTCCTGCCACCACCTACTGTCTTTGGGCAACCACTCGCTTGCTTTCTGTTACTAGTTTTGCCTCTTCTAGAATTTTAAATGAATGGAATCACTTCACTACATAGTCTTTGGTGTCAGCTTTTCATGGAGCATAATGCCTTTGAGATTCATCCATATCATTGGTAGGTTGTTCTGTTTTATTCTTGACTAGTATTATTTTGCATAGAAATACTGCAATTTGTTGATTCATTTAGCATTTACCAGTCAATGGACATTTGGCTTGTCTCCAGTTTTTGTTTCTGAAGAAGAAAGCTATCATGGAAATCTCAATACAGGTCTTTATATGGGCATACCTTTGATTTTTCAACTAATCTAAGAGTCAATTGATGGGTCACATAGTATAAACACATATACCTTTACATGAAAATGTGGAACTTCTCAAAAGGGGCTGTAACATTTTGCATTTTTACAAGCAGTATATGAGAGCTTCAGTTGCTACATAGTCAACAACACTTAGTTTAATCAGTCATATTCATTTTAGCCATGATGGTATGTGTGCACTGTAATCCTCATTGTGGTTTTAATTTACATTTTCCTAATGACTATTTTTATGTACTTATTTTCCATGAATATATCTTCTTTGGTAAAGTGTTCGTTCAAATATTTTACCCAATTTTTATTGGAATGTATGTCTTATTAAAACTTACTGAGTTGTAAAATATTTTTACATATCCTAAATTTTAGCATACATGTATTTTGCAAATACTTTGTCCTAGTCAATGACTTGCCTTTTAATTTTCTTCACAGTGTCTTTTTTGGCACTTTTTGACATTTTAAGTTTTTATTTTTAAATAATTTTACATTTACACAGTGTGGCAATGATCAAGTTTCCCAATACTCTATATTCAGCTTCCTCTAGTTTTAACATTTTACATAACCATGGTACATTTATAAGAACTAGGAGAATAGCATGGGCTCTTCAATAGCATGATTGTTGAACAATCATCTTGAAGAAGTCAAGAAAATACTGAACACTATATACCCCCGACCCTAATCCAGAAGAGAGACAGAAAAATAAATGTCAATCATTTGAGAAGGTTTCTAGAAACATAATATGCTGGTAAGAGTATTAGGTTCCTTCTGTTACAGTGGAAAAAAAAAAGAAGAAGGTTCTCAGGAAATGTAAAAGATCCAATAAGCATTACTAACAATAGAACGAGTATTACAGTGTGCATCAGGATCTGATTAAGTACAGATGAACAAAGATGTTAAAAGCAGATACTGACCAAAAGAGAGTAGAAAAAGATGGATTGCTTAGAAGGTTCCTAGGACAGATGATTACATGAAGAAAACTAAATGTACCAAATGTCTTTAATAGACTGTAATGACTTCATAAAATCTTTAAGACCAGGAAATTAGCTTTTTAGCTTCAGGACAGAGACTTAGGTATCCTGTGGTGTCAAAAACGAACCCAAAGCTGGAGAGCGTGAGGCGTAGTGTGGAGTAACTGAGAACACCTAAGAGAAACAGGGAATTCAACAATAGAAACTGTAATGGCTTTGAAGCCTTTCAAGATGATATTAGTATAATAATTTCTGAAATGAAAGGGAACAACTTCTAGAGTTAGCCATTCTCATTTATACACTTCCTTCAGTCCAAACATTTCACTCCGTCCTAAAAGCACACTTATTATTAGTTGGGCAGTCAGCTCTATTTAGCAATACAGGGAACTAGGATGTACAGATGTCACCCTGACCAGGAAGAACTCAGATTGATGAGGGGTGTGTGGCGGGGGGAGGGTATGCACGTGCGCACACTCGTGCACCAGCATACTTTATGACATCTGAGCTGTATTCTAGGTGAACATCAAAAAGCTAGAGAACAAAATGTTTTAAAAATATGTTGCTTTTATCTAATTCCAAAATAACAGCACAGTTTGCAAAAGAAACAAATTAGGAGATTAACACTGTTGTAACACTATTAACTAAACTTGACGGACCTTAGTCCTATTTCATGGCTTTTCTGCTGTCCTTTTTCTGTTCCAAGATCTAATTCAGGATACCACCTGGCATTTAGTCATCATGCCTCCTTGTTCTCTCTCAGTCTGTGACAATTATCCAGTGTTTCCTTTTTTTATGACTTTAACACTTCCGCAGAGTATTGATCAGGTGTTTTGTGCAGTGTCCCTCATTTGGGGTTTGTCTGATGTTTTCTTCTGAAGAGATTGAGGTTATGCATTATTGTGAATAACACCACCAAGGTGATGTGCTCTTCTCATACCAGGAGTACATGGTATCAACATGATTTATTACTGGTGATGTTAACCTTGATCAGTTGATTAAGGTGATGTGTACTAGGACTCTCCACCACAAAGTTACTATTTTTTCCTTTCTATTCTCTATTAATCAGAAGTGATTCACTAAGACAAACCCAACTCAGGAGGTGAAGTATTGGAGTCCACCTCCTGGTGGGAGGATAATCAAAGAATTTGTGGACATATGCTAAAACCTCCAAAGTAATTAATGACTATTTGGGAGAAGATTCATTGAGACTTTGTAAAGATCATGTTTCTCCTTGAAGTTTTGATCACTAATCACAGAACTTTATGAATCTTGCCTGCAGCTATTATTACCGTGGTGTCCCAATGAGATTATCTATCACCATTTATTCGATTGTTATGACTTGGAATTATTCTGTAAAGAATATTTGTTCCTTCTCCCCTACTTACATATTTAGTCAATTGTTCATTTATATCAGTATGAGCTCATAGACATTTATTGCATTCTTTGATTTATAATCCACTTCCATCATCATTATTGTTATTATTATTATTTAAATTGTTCCAGATTTGGTCATTGGAAGCTTTCAGGTATATACAGCATCTTTTTTACCTGATCCTATCTTTTTTTTTTTTTTTTTACTTTTTAAAAGCAATAATAATAAAGTACAGTATACATTACAACAATAGTAAAGTATTGGTTCAGCATTTTCTTCCTTTCTATAGTCTACAGAATGCTCCAGGCTCATGTCTTATTTTCCCTCCTTTAATCGTAGACTCAGCCATTTCTTCAGGGGTTCCTGAGTTCTCTTACTGAAGAATAATATTTAGAATCTAAGATATGGAAGCTGGGTGTACTCATTGCTACTGGAGTATCACTGCTTCTGGCCTTCTCAGTGAACAGATCCAGGAAACTGCACATATATATGTATATGTCTTTCTTGCTCTATCTATTCATCATCTATCCATCTGTCTCTATCTCTGTTTCTCTGTATCATCTCTATTTCTATCACTACCTCTGTATAATAAAGATAGGGCCATACTGCTATCTCTGATTTTAATACAGTGCTATTGAGTTCATCTGAACTTTCACCCTTGCTAATCTGTAACTTTTCTCTGACAGCAAAAGATCTGTTTATCATGATTTATAATTCTTTTTTTTATGTGTTCAAGCCTAGAATACATGTAGTCTTATGGTATCCAGTCAAAACAATGTTTTCCAGTCATTAGGCCAGCCACTTTCTTCTCCACCCCTTTTAGTGAATTGACTTTCTTCTCATAATTAAATGTTTGTGTTTATATTCTTTTTCACTTATATATTCTTTGTTCTGAATTTTGCTTCATTTGATAGAGCTACATTAGCTTACTTTAATTTTCTATCCTTTTAACATATCCGTATCTTTATGTTTACTTTTTTCCATATAGATAGTATAGGATTGGGTGTTCCATTACTATTAAATTTGACAATATGAGTCTTTTCATTGGAATATTTAGATCATTTATATCCATTTTGAATATCAGTAAAACTGGGTTAAAATCTTCCATTTGATATTTATTTTCTGTCATATCTTTAAAAAATATTTTTACCAGTTTTTGCCTACTTTTAACTTTTCTAAGATTTCTTTTTTCTCACAAATGCCTTGTTAGTTATGCTTTTTTAAACAAAGAGGTTTCTCTAAAGCAGAAGTTGTCAATGAATGGTCTTTGGATCACTAAAATCAGTATCACTTGGCAGTTTGTCAGTGTAATCAAATTCTCAGCCCCCACTCCAGACCTAGGAGAATAAGAAACTCTGAGTTTGGGCCAAAACTATGTCGATTTAATAAGCCCTCCAGGTTATTCTGATAAACTCTGAATCTTTAGAACATCTGTTCTAGCTTTATAATATATATTTTTAACTTAGCCTACTTTCAAATAATATTATGCCACTTCATTAAAGTATGAGAGCTTTACAACAATATAATTCCATTACTTCCCACTTATCCTTTATTCTGTTGTCATCACTCATTTTCACACTTCATATGTTCTAAAACCCACAATTTTATTATTATTGTTTTTAAAAGTCAATTTTATTTTAAAGATACTAACAAGTAAGAAAAATATCTTTTAGTTTTCACATATATTTGCCATTTCTAGGGCTCTCTATCCCTTTGTGTAAATCCAAACTTTAATTTGTTTTTTTGGGGGGGGAATCCATATTTTAATTTGTAATAATTCTTCTACCTTCAGCATTTTTTTTGTAGTGCTTATCTTCTGAAGATGAATTTTCTTACTTTTGATTATCTGAAAAAGTCTTTATTTTCCCTTCGAAAATCATTTATATTATTAACTATGATTAATGTCAGATATATTATTACTATATAATAGCTTTTATTAATTATTACATTTTTTATTAATTTCTTTTGTATGGTTGTTTTACAACATTGACTAGAGTTTCTCTATTCATGAGTGTCCAATTTACAGAACACTATTCTGGGAAGTTTCCCCCAAAGATCTATGTAGATATTGAGACTCCAGGTCTCCCCCTGTATAGCTCAGTCTCCTCTTGTGGATTGAGAATCTTGAAATACTTCAAGTCCCCTTAAAGAGGCATGGAATTGCATGTGCTAGCACTGTACCACAGGGTGGAAGCTCTAAGCCAGCTTGAGCCTATAGAAAAATTTACAGAGTTCTCTCAGAGGACCCAGAATATGCCTGTGCTGGCTTGAAAGGCCCAGAGAGGACTCTTTGAGTTGCCAGAGCCACACGAAAGCCTAGGAACTGCTCTTGCCTTTCTGAAAACACTAGGGAAAGAGTTGGCTCCATCCAAGTGATCTCAGAATTTTCTACTTCACCTCAGAACCCCAAAAACTGACATTGCTGAAAACAAGGATGCCAGTGACCTAGCTGAGCTTCTAGTAAAATTACAAGTCCCTTCCAGGGCACAGACAACTCTTGTGGTGGGACGAAAGATCCAAGAGTGCCTCCCAGTACCACCAGAGGTATGAAAATAATTTAAACCTACTTGGTGGCTCAGGATCCACTTTTGCCTTCCTGGAAAAGTTGGAGAAAATGTTAACCCCTGCCTGAGTGTCCATAGAATTTTCAACCTCATTTCAGAGCACAAAGTTAATTTGGGTATTTTAATTGCTAGTTGACTCTGGATACAAGATTCAAACTACAAAGAGTAGAGAGTTAGAATCAACATGTCCTGACATATATTAAGAACACTCAGAGGTTTACATAGTCAATGACATTCTTTGCCCACAAGCAAAATGATAAGTCAAGAAAATGTTTGAGTTTTTTTGAAAGCTAGATTAAAAAATCATCTCCTTTGAAAATTCAGAACCATAGACCTTCCTTTACATGGATTTGGCATTTAAATTTATACCACCCATGTTGTCTGGAAAACTGTCAACCAAGATATTAGTATATAATGGCCTAAGGGTTAGGAGACCCATTATGTATGTGAGAGAAGTAAATGCAAATTATGTCAAGTGGAAAAGAACTCTACTCGGTCCCACAAGGATAAGCACAAATACATCATTGTTAAATACTAGTTCAAAATCCACTATTCAAAACATATAAGGACAAAAGTGACATTGTACAGGAGTTACGAAAACAACATACAGGAGAATGAGATTTTCAAGATTTTAAATAATACAATTAGAGAATAGAAAACAAATACAAAACTATTTGAAAAAAAGAGGATAGAGGAAATACTATAAAGAAACAAGATACCATATTTAAAAAGGCCAAGAAGATTTGAAAAGAACTCAAAAGTTAAAAATGTAATAATTGAAATAAAAAACTCTCAATGGATCTTTTAACAGAAGATTAATTATATAGAGATACTTAGTAAACAGGAAGTATATCTGAATAAGTTACTAAGGATGTATACAGTAAGAAAATGTGATGGAAAATGTGAAAATATTGAGATTCATGGAGGATGGAATATGGTCCATAAAGTTCTACTTACACTTATGGAAGGAAATGATAGTTTTAATGGGAGAAAAGCAAATAACACCTGAAAGTGTTCCCAAGCTGAAAGAATATAAATCCTCAGTATAAAAACATAATGAAACTGAAACAGGTTAAATGAATATAGGCCCATAGCCAGAAATACTGTACTGAAAAAGCAGAACTCAGAAGACAAAGATAAAGTATTGAAACCAACCGGAGACAGGAAAATACAGGCTATGTACAAAGGAATATCAGTTAGACTACAGATGTTTTAGTAAACACCCAGAACACAATGGAAAAATATCTCTACGATGTTGAAAGCAAATGTGTGTTAAGATAGAATTTTAAACCCAGGTGAGCTATAGTTCAGTAGTGTATGTGAAATAAAAAGAAATTTTGCTACAACCAAAGTGGGGAATTTAGATAAGAAAGCCAAAAGGTGACTAAGAACATAAAATACTGAAAGAACACTACAACTAAGCTTCATTTAATGGAGTTATATAGAGCCTTACACAGAAAAGCTATGTAATATATATTCTTTTCAAGAACACACAGAATATTTATGTATACTGACATATAATGGGCCATAAAACCAATCTGAACAACTTTCAAAGAATCTGAGACCATATTAAATGCAGTCTTTAAAAATAATAAAATTTAGACATATATTAAGGACAAAAAAGGAGCAAAAAATATACCACTTTAGTATATTAAGAAGAAATAAACACTTCTACATAACTCAAGATCCAATTAAGAAATAATAGTTGAAATAGTAAAATCTAAAAGAAAGGCAAAAACAAACATGTTACACCTATGTAACATGTGGATGCAGGTCAATTAATACGTAAAGGAAATTTTATAAATTGAAATGACCAATTAGCTAATAATGATTAAGTGTTAAAATCCTAAGGATTCAAAATTTTAAAATATCATATAAGTAATATTGAATGTATGGTATAACAACAATTTGAAGATTCTACTTTTTAAATTCAAACTTCCTTTTGAGGCAGATATTATTAATAATCTCATTTTGCAAATGAGGAATCTGAGGCACAGAGAGATTACATAACATGAACAAGGACACAGAACTGGGTAAATGCAGAGTGAGGGTTCAAGTAAGTAGACTAGTTGCAAAGACCATAATCTTATTCACTAATGTGTTTTGTACATCGGTGAAAGAACAGTAAAATAAGCCTCTGATGGTAAAACAAAACAAAACAACAGGAAAAATATAGATAAGGACAGAAATTAATAAAATATAAAAGACTCGGGTATAACTACAAATGTAACAAAAGTCAAATATTATGTCTTAAATTTTAAATTTTTGATGAAATAAACATTTTTGGGAAAACATAACTCATTTAAATTGAGGCAAGAAGAAATAGAAAGCCTGAATAGACCTACATAAATCAGTCAGCAAGTGAAATGTAAAGTGAAACAAGTACATATACACACAGACAAAACACTGTAAGACGTTTTAGAAATAATTTTATCAAAAATTATAGGAATAATGTTATACAAACTTCCAGGGGGCAAAAAAACCAATGTATTTTATGAGGCTTATAACCTGTATAACAATTGAAAAATGTACAATATAGGAAAATAACATTACAGATAATTCTTAAAAATGAATAAATGCAAAAATCTTTAAAAATTTTAGCTATTTCAATTTAGTAGTGCAATAAAATACATAAAATGACAAATTGAATCTATTAAATAAATTCAAGATTATTTAAATGTTAGAAATCTAGTAATGAAATACAGCACATGAATAAGCAGAAAATCATGTAATCATTGAAAATGTGCAGATATTTTATGAATTAATTCCAATTTATGATAAAACTCTAAAATTGAAATATGAAAGAAACTTCCTCATGAAAAAACATCATACAAACACAGTGAGATATATTCTACAAAATAACTGACCAGCACCCTTCAAAAGCATCAAATCATGAAAAACAAGTAAAAGCTGAGGAATTTTCACTGATTAGAGGAGGATAAGGAGATGCAACAACTAAATGTAATTAGTCACAGACCTGATCAAATTCATATAAGAGCTATAATTTAGTTACTAGTGTTGTACCAATATTAATTTCTTGATTTTGGTCATTGTACTATCATTACTATGTAAAGTGTAATTGGTAATTGGTGCATACTGGGTGCAGGGTATACAGAACTTTGTTATTTTTGTAAATATTTGATAAGGATACAATTATTTCAAAAAAATTGAAAATAATTTAAAAATAAGAAACAAGGTACTGATGTGTGCTATCCATTTTAAACATGAGAACTGGAGATTCCAGCCAGAAGCTGGCAAAGAAGAAGTAAATAAAAGTTACAAGGAAAGTTAAAGAAGAAATACAACTCTCATTTGTAATGATAGCATTGTCTACATCTGGGTACTATTGACATTTTGGGCTGGATATTGTTTGAGAGTAGTATCCTGGGCATTATAGAATGTTGAGTAGCATCCTTGACCTTTACCCACTAGATGCCAGCACCCCCCTTTTTGTGACAACAAACAATGTCTCTAGATATTATTGCCAATGTCCCCTGGCGTGCAGAATCACTCCCAGCTTAGAATTTTTGGTATACTTGAAAATCTAAGAGACTCTTAAGATAAATTCCTGGATTAATAGGACAGTTCATCAAGTTTACTGATGTAGGATTGTTGTTCAATGAGTGTAAAGTTACAGTTACACAATGAGTAAGTTCTAGAGATCTGCTGCACAGCCTATAGTAACAATACAGTATTGTGCATTTAAAATTTTAAGAGAGTAGATCTTAAACCTTCTTACCACAAAACCAACCAAACAAACAAAAACCAAACAAACAAAATTCCCAAAAGGATGCAAAGAAACCTCTAGAGGTAATAGATTTGTTCATTACCTTGATTATGGTGACAGTATCACAGCTGTATGCCTAAGTCCTAACTTATCCAATTGTAAACATTAGATATGTACAGTTTTTTAAATATCAGTTTTACCTCAACAGAGCTTTAAAAACCATACTTTACACAATGTTCATAGCAGCTTTATTTGTAACAGCCTGTCTGGAAATTGCCCAGATTTGGTAAATGGTCAGTGGTAAATGGTTAAACAAACTGTGGTACTGTCTTGCAGTGGACTACTGCTCAGCAAAAAAAAAAAAAAAGAGAGAGAGAGAGAGAGAAAGGAAGGAACTATTGATATATAACAATTTGGATGGATCTCAGTGCATGATGCTGAGAAAAAAAAAAAGCCAAATTCAAAAAGTTACATACCATATAATTCATTTTATATATCCTTCTTAAACTGACAGTTAAAAAATGGAGAACATATCAATGTTGCTATGCTTCCCTAACAGAAAGGGGGAAGGTATGACTTTAAGAGGGTATCTCGATGGAGTTCCTTTGTAGTGACAGAACAGTTCTGTATCAGGACTATGATGATCGTTTTATGAACTTTTTTTTCTTATATCTTATTTTATTTAAATTCAGTTAGTTAACATAATGTGTATCATTAGTTTCAGATGTAGAATTCAGTTAATCTCTTCACTTGCGTATAGCACTCGGTGCTCCTTACATCACATGCCCTCCTTAATGCCCATCACCCAGTTTCCCCATCCCCCAACCCACCTCCCCTCCAGGAACCCTCAGTTTGTTTCCTATAGTTAAAAGTCTCTTATGTTTTTTTTCCCTCTCTGATTTCATCTTATTTTATTTTTTCCTGCCTTCCCCTGTGATCCTCTGTTTTGTTTCTTAAATTCCACATATGAGTGAAACCATATGATAGTCGTCTTCATTTTATGAATCTAAACAGTGGATAAAAATGTATGAAGCTATACACAAAGATGTACAAAATTGAGTTTATCCAAAAACTTTCATTTTTTAAATTTTTTTATGCAAAAAGTTTTAGGAGAGATTTTTTCAATGATCTACACAATGCAGAATAAAACACAAGTGGAAGTATAAGCTGGTCAATCATTTAAATGGAACTCAAATAACCAAAGGTATATATAATTTTGTAATAATCAGTGAGTTAAAAATTAAAACCACAATGAAATGTTATTTCATAACCAGTACACCAGAAAATGTTGAGTCTGGCAATACTAGTGTTAACTTTATATAAGTTAAGAGCAATGTGTTAAACTGCAAAACTCCAGGTAAATTATTACAAGCACTTTAGATTTCTATTTGCTAATATCTAATTAATATGGCAATTAGCAAAACATGACTATGTGATTTCTCTCCCAGGAATTGTTCAAACATCTCATATTAGTCTTTACTTAGAGGTTCAAACTAGCCCTCTTCACTATGAAAATTAACCTATTGTCATTCATATTGTAAATATATTTGGTATGTTTTTACAGTGCAAAAAATTAATTTATATATAATCTAGTTTCTATCTTTATTAAATTTTGTTATCAATGCTTGCTGCCTCTACAAAAAGACTTTGCCTTATTTTCACTCAATTCTTTGGAACAAATCAAATTGCACTGAAGTTATCTATTCCTTTTATGTTGGTAGTTTTGTTAAGGTAAGAGTCTGCATTGTGTGAATGGAGGTCTAAGTCCCTGGATTCCTAGAGAATATTTTTGTGGGGATCTGCCTGGTAGAAAGGTAGTCAGAAGGAAAAGTAACAAGCACAAAGCAGTTTATTAAAGTGAAAATACACTCACAGAGTGGGAAAGCGGGCAGGTTCCGCAAGGCGAACGGACCCCTAGGTTGTTTTGGGATTGGATATTACTGGGTCTCTTGGGGCTGGGAGGAACTGTGAGTACAGTGGGGTGGTCTCCAGGGAGACTGTTTCCAATCATTTGGGATACTCCTGCGAAATGCCTGGGTTAGGAGGGGGAGTTTTTGACCCTCCAAGGCTAGAGCCATCAGGGCAGCCTTTCTCCAAGGGTAAGGGGTGGGGCAGTGAAGGTTGGGGAGGCTGTTCCTGCTCCAAATGCATTATAATGAGCCTAGGGATTACCCTGGGGCTGAGGTAGAAGAGGAGAGTGCATTTTCCACACCTGTGGCTCTTGAGCTATCCATCCCAAGGAGGTCTTGGAAGCCACAAGGTCAGGGTGTTGTGCCCCCAGGATTGAATGTGTAGCTTATTTATCACTGTCCTTGTCTCCAGCTCCTGTCTCTGTTATTCACCTTCAGGGACTTGGGAATCAACCTCTAGGTGTTCCTTCCACTGCTCAGGTCTAACTTCTATCTAACAGTTTCACCCATGCCAGGGTTTAAATTTTAATTATATTGTATTCAGCAAAATATTTTTGTGTGTGTTTTTTTTTCTAATATACCCTGTAGATTTTTTTTCTCTTCTCCTTCCTTTTGTTCTTTATTTCCACAAAATTAGCTTAACTAGTTGGTTGTCTATTTTATTATTTTCCATTTGCATTTTTAAAGAACCACATCATTGATTTGTTAGTTCTGATTATCTGTTTTCTCATTCATTGATTTTAGCTCTTATATTATTTAGTTTCTTCCTCCAACTTTCCTTGGTTTATTTTTTCTGTAGTTTTAAAAAAATTTTCTGTTTAATGGTCAATAAATTTGCATCTTTTCTTAATATGTATTGTAAATATTTAAAGCTATATATTTTCCCTCTCCAGAGTGTAATCCATCAATTCTAGTATATAATATTTCCGTATCAATATTTTCCAAATATTCTGAAATATTAGTTTTTGTTTGCTCTACTTAAATGTTTTTAAAGGTATTTAAAATTTTTCCATTGTTTTGTTTCCATTTTTTATTATAAAATTTTAGTTTTACTTCACTATGATCAGAATAGGTCATTTTATTGTTTTGGAAAAATATTTTACTTTTTCTTGGTATTCAAGTGATTAAGGTGCTCTTTTTGTTCTTTTGTACCCTTGAAAAGAAAATCTGCTTTAATTTTTATAGAAAGGCTCTAATAAATCTGTTTGATTTCTCTTGTATTTACCTATTTTTTTCTGTTTGGTTTTTATGTGCCGATGGAAATAAATTATCTTCTAATTAATCTTTGTTTCTATATTTCTCCTGGCATTTCCTGTAGTTTTTATTTATAAATATTGAAATTCTGTTTGATTTTAAAATCATTATAAAGTCTCCTCCTCATTTCAACTATTGTGATTCTATCTCACTTTTAGAGTTTTTTTATTGTTTTAAATTCATTTTTATTAATATTGATACCAGGTTATTTGGAAGAAAAATACTTATGATAGATTTTCATGATTCAGTTTACTCTTAACTTTTAGAGTTCCCCCCTTGTCTTGAGAAAAGCTTTTTCCCCCTTAACTTCAAACCCTTGATACAAGATTATGCTTTTTGTTCTTTTCCGTTGCATTTTTCAGATATCTTTTTTTTTTTTCAGATATATCTTTGACCAACCTTTTCCTTTCAGACTTCATGTATCAGTTATAACTATATCTCATTTTTAACAAATATTTTTCTTCCCATTCGCTGATTGCGAATGTGGGGGGGGGTGGGTTTGTCTAGGAATGTGTATATATGTATATACTTGGTCTGATATGCTTGGCTTTATATTACCTCATTTTATATTATGTTTGCACTATATAATTCTTCCTTTAAAGTATTTGATTTGCGTTGTCCCTTTTTTTTTTTTTTCTGTATGTGTGTTTCCCTTCTGACAATTTGGAGGGGGCTTATATTCAGGATTTAGTTCTTCTTGTGATTATGTTTATTGCTTTATATGTACTATCAGCTTTTCTTTTTTTAAATGTTTTTAATTTTTTAATTTAAATTCAGTTAGCCAACATGTAGTACATCAGCTTTTCTGTAATGCTGTATTTTGGTTATTTAATGTGAATGATAAGGACAACATAAATAATTAATAATTTCTATTTTCTCCTCCTACCCATCCTAACTCTAGTTTTGGTTGGCCCTATTGTCTTTTGTATTTCTCTATATAACAATATTTAAGTCTGGCTTCACATTAGAATTTTCAAGGGAGGGGTGTGGAGGGAAGGCCTTTTAAAATACAGTGTTGTCTAGATCTCACCCTCAAAGATTCTGGTTATCTGAGTTGGAGCCTGTGTGTTATCATTTATAAAATTCTAGTCGTACTAATATGTAACTAATGTTGAAAACAAGTCAGTGGATAATTTTTAGAGCTTTAATTAAAATGCGTCCTCATCAGTCTCTGTTCTTGGATATGGCTCTGCTGCTCTTTGCAAGTAGGGAATCTCTCTAGTTCTCAGTGAAGCCATGACAGTTGTGGCAGTTCATTGGTGTATGTGTGTGTGCGTCTGCATGTTTGTGTGTAGACTTTTTTTTTTTTTTTCAGTATGATTTAGCCATTAATGCTTGCCTTATGACAACACCTGGCAGGTCCAGGGCATTTTGCTACTCTGTTTCTTCTTCACCTTGCAACCCCTACTACGTGCTTTTTGCAGTAGTTTGGGCATTTGCTTATAAAGATACCCCCAGCCCAACCAGTCTCTCAATACTACTAAACAAATTTCAAGGAGCCGATCACAGCAAGTTCATGCAGCACAACCTTGGAATTTCAAGCATGAAATCCTTGGTTTTGCCCCTATTTTGGAGGCCTGTTTGGTTTACTTGATCTGAAAAATCTGCTGACTCTGTGTCCTCTGTGGTAGCCTTTTTCACCTAGTACATATGGTTGCTCTTTTCACATAGTGTGTGTAGAGTTATAAATCTGTGCTACTTCAATAAAGATATATATGTATGTGTATGTATATATATTAGAGAGAGAGTGTGTGATGGTGGGGAGGGGCAGAAAGGGAGGGAGAGAGAGCATCTTAACCAGGCTCCACGTCTAACTTGTTCTCAGGACCCTAAGTTTGTGATCTGAGCCTAAATCAAGAGTGAGATGCTTAACTGACTGAGTCACCCAGGTACCCCTTAACTGTTTACTATTTTAATAAAAGATACAAAGAAATCTAAAAAGTGTTATTCAAATTTATTTTTTTTCAATAATATGTTTTTAAGTTTTTATTTAAATTCCAGGTAACACAGTACAATATTAGTTTCAGGTGTACAATTTAGTGATTCAACACTTAGATACAAGACGTGGAGCTCATCACAAATTTACTCCTTAATCCCCAACCCCTATTTAACCCATCCCACTCGCCCATCTCCCCTCTGGTAACCATCAGTTTGTTCTCTATAGTTAAGAGTCTGTTTCTTGGTTTGCCTCTCTCTCTCTTCTTTTTCCCAATGATCCTTTGTTTCTGAAACCAGAAAGGGAGACAAACCATAAGAGATTCTTAATCATAGGAAGCAAACAGAGGTTTGCTTGAGGGGAGGGGGGTGGAGGGATGGGGTAACTAGATGATGGACATTGGGGAGGGTATGCGTTGTAATGAGCACTGGTATTATAAAAGACTTATGAATCACAGACCTGTATCCCTGAAACAAATAATGCGTTATATGTTAATTAACTGAATTTAAATTTTAAAAAATTCCACATATGAGTGAAATCATATGGTATTTGTCTTTCTCTGACTGACTTATTTCACTTAACATAATACTCTCTAGCTCCACCACCTCATTGCAAATGGCAAGATTTCATTCTCTTTTATGGCTGAGTAATATTCCATTATATATTTAGATATAGATATCTGTAGATATATATCACATCTCTTCTTTATCCATTCTTCCACTGATGCACATTTGGGATGTTTCCATAATTTGGCTATTGTAGATAATGCTGCTATAAACATTGGGGTGCATGTATCCCTTTGCATTAGAATTTTTGTATTCTTTGGGTAAATGCCTAGTGATTCAATTGCTGGTCATAATGTCTTGAGGAACCTCCATACTGTATACCAGCATGGCTGCACCAGTTTGCATCTCCACCAAGTGTAAGAGGGTTCCCCTTTCCCCACATCCTCTCTAATACCTGTTGTTTCTTATGTTGTTGATTTTAGCCATTCTATAGGTGTGAAGTATCTCATTGTAGTTTTGATTTGTATTTCCCTGATGATGAGTGATATTGAACATCTTTTCATATATCTCTTGGCCATCTGTATGTGTTCTTTGGAAAAAATGTCTATTCATGTCTTCTGCCCATTTTTTAATTGGATCATTTGTTTTTAGGATATCAAGTTTTGTAAGTTCTGTATATATTTTGGATACTAACCCTTTATCAGATATGTCATTTGCAAATATCTTCTCCCATTCAGGGTTGCCTTTTAGTTTTGTTGTTTCCCTTGCTGTGCAGAAGCTTTTTATTTTGATGAAATCCAAATAGTTTATTTTTGCCTTTGTTACCCTTGCCTCTGGAGACATATCTAGAAAGAAGTTGGTAGGGTCAATGTCAAAGAGGTTGCTGCCTGTGTTCTCTTCTAGGATTTTAATGATTTCTGGTATCCCATTTAGGTCTTTCATCAATTTTGAATATATTTTTGTGTATGATGTAAGAAAGTGGTCCAGTTTCATTCTGTTGCATGTGGCTCTCCAGTTTTTCCAACACAATTTGTTGAAGAGACTGTCATTTTCCCTTTGGATATTATTTCCTGCTTTGTAAAAGTTTAATTGGCCATATAGTTGTGAGTCCACTTCTGGGTTTTCTATTCTATTTTTGTGCCAGTACCATACTGTTTTGATCACTAGAGCTTTGTAATATAACTTCAAGTCCAGAACTGTGATGCCTCCAGCTTTGCTTTGCTTTTTCAAGGTTGTTTTGGCTGTTTGGGGTCTTTTGTGGTTCCATACCAATTTTAGGATTGTTTGTTCTAGTTCTGTGGGAAAATGCTGTTGGCTTTTTGATAAGGATTGCATTAAATGTGTAGATTGTTTGGGGTAGTATAGACATTATAACAATGCTTTTTTTCAACAATAATTTGTTTATGGCCAGAACTATCTAAATATTTTTGCCCAATAAATGTTCTTAACTGTGTATAGGTATATGTATGCACATTTGAAAGTTATAATTCTCACTGAAAATTCACTAAAAAGACAACAAGAAGAATGTTCACTAGGAATTTGAGCCAAGATTTTCTAAAGACAAAGGTATATTATATTGTTTTCTTGAAGTACCAAAGTAATGTAAAGCAAGTCAGAGAAGATAGGAGGTGAGGAAGAAGCAATGAATTTATGGGTATAAGATACTGTTCAGGGCTGCAGGGTTTCCTTTGGTTTACCTAAGCTATAGACTTTATAATGCAGAAACCGCCTTTATCTGCATGTGTCACAGGCATCTTAAATCAACAGCTGTAAAACCCATCTCAAAATCCACTAAGTGAAATTATCTTAATTCTATGTTGCAAAACCACCCCATAGCCTAAGCCAGAAATGTTGGAGGTACTTCTTCTTCACGTAAGGTATGATTCTACATCCTACAAACCCCTTTACTCTGTTTTCTCCTGTTTGTACCCTTTGCCACTATCCTATATTGTGGTAATACCATTTAACAGTTGCAGATAACCTCTTCACTAAAATTCTTGCTTGGAATATTCAATTACCATTCAATTACCATTACATTCAATTACCATTACAATGTATCAGTAATTTGAAAATGCAAATCTGATCACCTCTTTCTAATATCTACTTATTGATTTTTGGATAAACTAAAACTTAATATTGTTCATTAGGAAGTTCATTATTAGGCCGGCTGTACTTACCCTTCCATCTGCATTCCTTTTTAAAAGTTTTTGTACTTAGGTATTACCTATGAGCAATATAGAGGATATTGAACTTCTCACAAGTGCAAATATCTCTTTCAACTTTGAAACTTACAACAACTTTAGAGATTAGGCTTAAAACAAAAATAATGTAAATGTTCAAAGCTATGGATCAAAAACTTAATGTGGAATTAATAATTATGAGCAACATCTGGGACAGTTAGTCAAAAAAAGATTGAGATTGATATTATTTGCCAATTTTATTTGTATTAATTCTCCATTTAATACATTATTCATTAATTTTCTTATCTATTATACTAATCATATTTGTGATTCACACAAGTTGAGGAAGGTGAAAGATATATTACTTAGATGACAAAAAATATACCAGCATGATGCAGCGAAGGTATTATATTGGGGCTTTCCACCTCAGTAGGGAAGTCTGAATAGAAAGAAACCACTAAAACAAGAGTAAATTGGAAAAAAAAAATAGAAGAAGGCATCGGTCATCAGATTTAAAGATATCCAAAAATTCCAGGAAGGCAAAAAGCAGAAGGAATAGAAGAAACTGAATGCCTCGCAATTTTTTGATTTGTAGCTACGTATTTCACCTTGTTGGGTGCTAGATATTTTTCATTCCTAATAATATTCTTGAGCTTTATTCCGGGAAGCAGTTAAGTTATTTGGGAACAGTTTGATAATTTTGTGTCTTGCTTTTAAGCTTCGTTAGCATTTAGTGTGGGGCTAATTTTGTCTCCCTGCTGACGCACAACGCTCAGTACTCTATCCAAGCCCCAACTTTTCACACACCGGCTGATGAGAAGAGGAATTATTCTGGCCCTGTGTGTGATCTCCAATTATTGTTTCATCTATCTTTCCAGGCTTCAGGGAGTTTTTTCATCCACATGACTTTTCTTTTTTAAAGTAAGCTTTTAATTTTGAGATCTCTGTAGATTCATAAGCAGTTAGAAGCTATAATACAAAGAGAGCCCATGTATCCTTTGTCGAGTCTTGCCCAGTGGTCTCAGTGATGATGTTTGGCAAAACTATAGTACAGTATCTTATGGTAGGATATTCACATTGATACAGTTGAGAAACAGGGCATGTTCATCACCACAAGCATCCCTCAGGCTACACACTCCCCTTCCTCCCTGTCCCTTCACCCCTTTCTGTATTTAAACTCTGGGAAACATTAACTGGTTCACCATTTCTTTCTTTCTTTTTTTTTTTTTTTGAAGATTTTATTTATTTATTTGACAGAGACAGCCAGCGAGAAAGGGAACACAAGCAGGGGGAGTGGGAGAGGCTGAGGCAGGCTCCCAGTGGAGGAGCCTGATGCGGGGCTCGATCCCAGGACTCCGGGATCACGCCCTGAGCCAAAGGCAGACGCTTAACGACTGAGCCACCCAGGCGCCCCTGATTCACCATTTCTAAAGTTTTTCATGTAAGAATATTATATAAATGGAATCATATAATATGTAGTATTTTGTGTTTGCTTTTTTTCACTCAGTACAATTATCCAGAGGTTCATCCAGGTTGTTGCACATTTCAGTAGTTCATTCTTATTTATCACCGAATAGTTTTCCATGGTATGAATGAACAACAGACTTTTTAAACTATTCACCTGCTAAAGGACATCTGGGTTGATTATTCCTTTTTTTTACAAATAAAGCTGCTGTGAACAATTATATTTAAGGCTTTTGGGTAGGTATAGGTTTTCATTTCTCTGGGATATATGCCTAGATATGTAATTGATGGGTCACATGTGAGTTGCAAGTTTAGTTATTTTAAGAAATTGACAGATCGTTTTTCAGAATTGCTGTGTTGTTTTTTATATTACCGCCAGCAATGTTTGAGTGATTCAGTAGCAACTGAATCAGTAGAAAGCATGTCCTCACCAGCATTTGGTATTGACAGATTTTTTAAATTTTAGCCATTCTGTTAGGTATGTAATGACAGTTTATTGTGGTTTTAATTTAAATTTCCCTAATGGCTGATGATGCTGAGTATCTTTTCATGTGCTAACTTGCCATCTGTGTATCTTCTTTGATGAAATGTCCTTTAAGTCTTTTGCACATGTTTGTATTTTTACTTTTGTGTTTTGAGAGCTCTTTCTTTGTTCTAGATAGCAGTCCTTTGTTAAATATGTAGCTTGCCAATATTTTCTCCCACTCTGTAGCTTATCAATTCATTCCCTTCCAGATTCTTTCGCAAAGTAAAAGTTTTTAATTTTTTGACATCTGATTTGTCAGATTTTCCCTTTATAGGTCAAACTTCTGGTGTCAAGTTTGAGAACTCTTTACCTGGACCTGGACCCTGAAATATTTTTCCTGGTTTTTTTTCCATAAGTTTTATAGTTTTACACTTTATTTTTACATCCATGATCCATTTTGAATTAATTTGTGTATTGTGTGAGGCTTAGGTCAAGGTTCATTTTATGCCTGTATATTTCAAGATTCTCCATCACCATGTTGAAAAGCTATCTTTCCTCCTTTGAATTGTTTTTGTCATTGAATGGAAAGTTAGAATGATGTTCAAATAGTTGTGAAGAGACTTTTTTAAAAATTACTTCTTCTTTGTGAAAAAGAAAACCAAGGCTTACTTGATATATGATAAAAATGTGAGATGTAAGTTAGAGAGAAAAATAAATAAAACAAAATCGACTGTGAAGACACAAAGGAAGTAGAAAAGAAGAAATCTAAAAGAGGAGGAGGAAAAGGAGGGACAAAAAAACAAAAAGAAAAATATCTCAAAATTAGCCTCTCAGAGAATTTTGAAAACATAGTGTAATCCATGATATAAGAACAAGATGTTATGAAATACAGATAAAGAAACAGTTTTGAATTTAAAAATAATTGGCATATATCTTTTTATAAAAGGCATTGATAGGATATTTTTGTGAAATGAGAGAAGTAAAATCCAATTTTAATAACACCACATTTTAAATTATAGTCAAATTTCATTATAACTATAATGAACACATTGTCAGAAATTACATTCATAGCTGTAGCACCTGATGATGAAATGTGGCTCAGACTAGATTCTTTGTAATGAATTAAAGTGAAAATTGCTTTGATCTCAAGAAGAAAAGCAGTGCCCAGATATAGCCTTCATCTTCTAAGCTCCAGAACTATTAGAAGGATCATTTTATGTTGCTGAGCTATTTGTGAATTTATTTATTTTTTAAATGAGTTGACAGATTTTAGAATTTTGAAGTGAGGAGTAAGATCGAAAGGTAATGGCATTTTTATTGGAAGTCAAAGAAGTCAAGTCTAGAGTTCAGTTTACATTTGTCCTTTTATTTACGAAAAATCCAAAAATGTTCTATCATAATCATAAGCCAACAAAGCACTGTTACAGAGAAAACTGCTACTCTGAGATTGGCAGATAAATCTTGTGTTGTACAGGATTTTGCTTTTAGTGGAGTTCCTTGTCACCTGATTAATAAACCCCTGTTAAAACGGTTCTGTATGTAAGTTTTCGTAATGATATTCAAGTGGGAAAGACTCCACCCATCCTGAAATGTATTTATTGTCTTCTAACAGATTAAATATTCAGGGCAACAAACAATTTTCAATGATACAGAGTGAGTGTGCTATGTATAAAATACCTGGAGATCTGGTCATAATCCTAGTTCTGCCAGCAACTGATGGTGACCTTGAGAAAGTATATGTATTCGATTACTCAATTATTGCTTTTTAAAATAAAGGTATATTTTATATTTGACATTTTAATGGAAGGTTGTTGCGAGATATCATCTGAAATACGTATATATTACAGTGATGGATATTGTGATCCTTGTCAGAATTTCTAAACCCTTCATATATATCCTGATCCTTGGATGATGGGTTTTCCATGCCTGTTAGTTAACAGTTATTAGTAACCTTGAAGATATCTTTTTTGTATTAGAGCATAACGTGGCTCCAAAATCTATATAATGCCATGATTACTTTCAAATATCATGAAATCTTCATACACAGATCCATATGCTCTGTTTTGTTATTCATACAGGTATGCATCAGTATGGCTCAACAGAGGAACATAACCCATTGCTTTCAGAGCCAGTGAATTCTACAAAGAGCATAAAAGAAGTTGCTCCTCTTTTTCATCATGTAGACTCTCTTAAGCTTTATTTTGTATAAAAGTATAGTGTGAAAAAATAAATAAAAATCAATAAATTAGTTATTTTGTACAGTAAGTGTTCATATATCTACTTACCCTAATATTTACCTTTTATGATAGTTTTTATTCTTTTCTGAGTTTCCATGTTTTTTCCCTAGGATCATTTTCCTTTTGCCTGAAGAACTCATTTTAGTATTTCTTTTAATATTGGGTGGTTGCTAGGAGCTGAAGGGAAGGGAAAATGGGGAATTGATAATAAATGGGCATAAAGTTTCAGTTAAGCAAGATGAAAAGCTTCTAAGAATATGCTGTAAAATATTGTGTGTTACATAGGTAATGATACTATACACTTACAGTTTTGTTAACATTGATCTATTGGCAACAAATTATTTTATTTACTTTTTTTATTTGAAAAAAGGATTTTTTTCTTCACATTTTTCTTCACATTATTAGGTCTAGAACTCTAGGTTGGCAATAGTTTACTTTTAGCGTTTTAAAGATGTTACTTTATCAGCTGCTAGCTTAATTGCATACCTTTGAAGAAAGCATATTATTTTCCTGCCCTTGACTGCTTTTAAGATACTTTTCTCATTATCTTTGGTTTTCAGCTATTTCACTATGATGTGTTTAGGTGTGGTTTTCTTCTTATTTATTTACTTGGGTTTTGTAGAATTTCTTTATTCTCTGGCTTGATGATTTTTTCAATTTTGGAAAGTTCTTGACCACTATTTCTTTAAATATTTCTTCTTTCCCTTTCTCTTCTCCAGTCTGGGATGCTAGCATGTTAGACATTTCAATGTGTCTCTTATGTTTCTCTCCAAAGATAGTTTGCACCCTCATTTGCCAGGCTCAGAGGAGCAGATCACCCTAATCCAGTTGAAGACAGAGCTGCGGGTTTCAGGTTTTGGAGTCTCTTTTTTCTTTTCTTCCTTACTCTCCCCCCACCCCCCCGCCCTGCTTTCTGTCTGTCTCTCTCATATATATGTGTGTATATATATAATTTTTCATTGTTTCCCTCTTCTTGGATTTCCCTTCAATCCTATCTCATAGCCCTTCATTAGTTGCAAATGTGTATTCTGGAATTTGTACAGGATCTCTCTTATTTAGTGATTTCTGGATCTTAATTTTTGTGTTCTCAATATGATGAACTATTATCCCAAATCTCTCTTCTGCATTTCAGATATCTCTACTTGGCTCCTTAGTCCCTTACCCTTGGCACATGTCTTTTTTTGTGTGTTTTTTGTTTGTGTGTGTGTTTTTCTTTTTATTTTTTTAAATTTAAATTCAATTAATTAACATATAGTGTATTATTAGTTTCAGAGGTAGAGTCAGTCTTATATAATATGCAGTGCTCATTACATCACGTGCCCTCCTTAATGCCCATTACCCAGTTACCCCATCCCACTATCCCACTCCCCTCCAACCCTTGGCAAATGTCTTAAGGGAAGAACCCATGTAAAGTATCTGTTTTACTTCTCTGGGTTAACACCCTTTCTTGGGGATCTAGTTCATCAATTTCTGGATACCTTGGCAATCCCAAACTCAATATTTGTCCCTGAGTTTCTCAAATATTGCTTCAAGTATGCTGGATTTTTCATCTGTTAGCAGAGGTCCTTTGAAGCACTTCTTAGTGTTTTGCCTCATTCCAAAACTTGGTAAGCATCCCAAGGGCAAAGTAGCATGCTGAAAGTTGGAGTTACCTCCATGTGCCTCCCTAGTTTCTAAGATCTGACCTGTCCATTACTGGCTGCATTAGGAACTACCCAATGCCTCCAAAGGCTGGGCTAATTATAATGATTGTGGAACCCCGAACCGTGAGCAAAGGAAGGAACAACACAAGCAGAGCAACATTCTGTGCAGAGTCAAAACAAAATGTAAGGGTGAAATATGAGTAACTTGTCTACAGGAAAAGGACTATTTTGCTTCAACGAGAGCATAATATGAAAAAGAGTTGGTGTTACATACAATTCGAGAGAGGGGAGCCAGAACATGTAAAGAATTTTATGCCATTTTAAAATGCTAACATTCTTCCCTTAGCCTCCTCCGGTCAAATGTATAGAAATGTTAGCAACTTAGCATCTGAGTATTTGTTCCCATATTGAGGCTATAATACTCTGTACTTTTTTTTCCCCCATTTTGGCTATAAGTTACTCTTCCAGATCTGTGCTTCAGGTATCAGAGTCAAGTGCATTGAATTAGAATGAAGAAAAGAAGAAATAAAAAAAGAAAAAGAAAATAGCATTACAAAAGAGTAGTTCATGATTTTTTCCCAATGCAATTTGGCCATAGGTATTGCATTTCAAAATATTTGGTCATATTTTATGTTTTACTATTCATTTCAACCTGAAAATCTTCTGACAGTAGACTCCTTAAGTATAAATTGGCAGTTTATATATGCATGTAAGCTGTAGAAGGTGATAGGTATGTGTTCTTCCTATTAAATAATATTATTCTGGAAACAAACTTCATCTGCTTTTGCTTCAAATATGCCGTAAAAAAACCAAATGTGTTTTTCTCTGGCAAGAATTTTTTTTTAACTTTTCTTAGTTGTAAACTTTTAGTTGGTCTATATTATAGCTTTCTAAACTTAATAATACTGGCTTACATTTAAACAATAACGTATAAACCATGTCAACAATATCTGGCATTCACAAAATGAGTGATCGAGAAGCGATATTTTTTTCTTGGTTTATAGTCCCCTTAATCCTTCAGAAACCATCACAAATCCAAATCATGTTCTCAATGTTAAGTTTTGTGCTGGGATCTCATCTATAGTAGATAAAAGAGCTATAAGATTATATGCTGCAAGATGCCTCCCTAGAGGACAAGAAACAGCAGGTGTTCACATGGCCTTATGTGAAAATGGTCTCTTCACTACCAAGGTATTTATTGTCATATCATTTGGTTTCCATTTATTGTTGTTCAAATTGTGTAATATCAGGCCTTTGTTATTTTCAGAAGATATGTTTCTGGAATTATATTTTTAAAAATGCATGATGGCAGCATTAGCAAGGTACTGAGTGTCCTGTGATCTTCTATAAAGCATGTAACTACATTTGATTTCATAGGGATTCTTTCTCATGTTCTGAGGCCTATAGGAACAAGTGGATAATTCTGAATAATGTGTACCATATTAAACCATGTTTAGTAGTTTTCAACCCTATTATTCAGAAATGTATCATTCAGTAAATACAGGAAGTCTTTTTTATGTTTAAATTCCAGTATATTAACATACACTGTTACATTAGTTTCAGGTGTGCAATGTAGTGATTCAAAAATTATATATATTACTCAGTGCTCATCATGACAAGTGTACCCTTAATCTCCTTCACCTATTTCACCGATCCCCCATCCATCTCCCTTCTGGTGACCACCAGTTTGTTTTCTATATTTAATAGTGTGTTTTTTTATTGTCTCTTTTTTTCTTTGTTTGTTTGTTTTGTTTCTTAAATTTCATATGAGTGAAATCATATGGTATTTGTCTTTCCGTGACTTATTTCACTTAGTATTATACCCTCTAGATCCATCCATGTTGTTGGAAAATGGCAAGATTTCATTCTTTTTTATGGCTGAATAACATTCCATAAATATATGTGTGTATACACACGCATACACACACACACACACACACACACACACACACACACACACACACACATCTTCTTCTTCATCCAGTCATCTATCAATGGACACTTGGGCTGCTTCCATAATTTGACTATTGCAAATAATGCTGCAATAAACAGAGGGGTGCATGTATCTTTTTAGATTAGTGTTTTTGTATTCTTAAATACCCAGCAGTGTAATGACTGGATCATATGGTAATTCTATTTATTTTTTGAGGAATCTCCTGTTTTCCACAGTTGCTGTACCAGTTTGCATTCCCACCAATAGTGCCCAAGGGTTCCTTTTCCTCCACATCCTCGCCAACACATGTTGTTTCTTATGTTGCTGATTTTAGCCATTCTGACAGGTGTGAGGTAATACCTCGGTGTAGTTTTGATTTGCATTTCCCTGATGATTAGTGACGTTGAGCATCTTCTCATGTGTTTGTTGGCCAATACAGAAATTCTTAGGTGGCATATTTCAACCTTATTTAGAAGAGACACCTTTTATTAAGTTCATATAAGGAGGGATATATGCAAAACTCCATGCTATTAAGTTAATCCGGTCCTCAACAATAGATAAGGCTTTGGGCTTTGGGGCTACTGGTGCTTTACATCCTGAGCTTCAGGGTGTGTGCGGAAGATGAAGGACACTCCAAACTTCAGGACAGAATGGACTTTCTTTATTCAATATCCAGTAGGGTATTATAGGTGTAAAGGAAGTCTTGATATCGCTCAGTGATTCACAGTGGCCCTCTGGGACTACTCTAAATGGGTCTGCCTTTCTGTGAGGTGCCTTGAAGATACAGAGCTTTCCCCACGTTATAGTGTGCAGAATAGCAGAGCTAGCCTCAAGCTGTAAAAGACCCACTGGTGCAGAATATACACTGCGATGCACCCATTGGCCAGTCTTTTGGACCTCTGTTCCATTCAGGGGTGCTGTGATTTGTGAAAGATTGTCACCATCAGTAAAGTGGTGAAGAGATTGAAAATGCAGTGAATAGGGGGACAGTAAAGTCTATCCAATGGAACATTTCACGTTTCCAAGTATTTTTTCCTGATTTACTCAACATTCATCCTGAGTATATTTTACTTATATTATTCTTACTTCCAGTTCTCCTTTATCTTCTAAAACTTAACTCTGGACATGTTCAGACTTCTAGGGACCTAGGAGCTGAGGCCTTGTGGAAAAGTCAAGGAGTGGGTGATTGTGCTTCTCAGGCCACACATTCCCGCACCCCTTTTTTTCACATGTTCACTGCTCAGGACAGGATTGTGGCAAATTATACCATAGAAATATTCATGCAAGTGTACTCCAGATGAGCAAGATGAATTCTGAGCATATCTGTTAAATCACTTTACTTACTAGTCAGAATTTAATACTGCTTCAAATAATGGTTACTGGCAAGTACTTTTACTCTTTTTAAATCACTTTATTTTGGAAGGAGCTCCTAAAAACTGCTTTATTAAACATAAATTTAAAAGGTGCGTTATTTTCAGTTCTTTCAGAATATAGATTTTCTTTGGCAGGGCACATCATTCTCTTTACTTACAAAAAGATGACTATGTTTTAATCATTTCCTTTTGAGGACAAGGAATAGCTATTCTGTTGTTATTCTACTCAGGTATAGCTTGTTTCTCTCCCTGTCTAGTTAAAAAAATTTTTTATATTAATGAGGTCAAACTGGGAAAAAAAAAAAAACCTGTGAACATAAATTGATCATTGGAGAAAACACTACCACTATCATTTCATATTTTTGTCTACATCTCCTTATCATCATACAATCAACACTCCAGTGTAAATTGTTTTAACTCTTCCCTCCCCTTTAGTATGTGGCTTCCTTGACAATAGGAATTAGCCTCTATGTATCTATTCCAATTGGCTAAAACATTATCCAGTGGATGTGAGTAGAACAAAAGAAAAGGGCAGTAAATGAAAGGAAACATTTATGATTAAAAGATCAGTTATGTTAGCATTCCTTGTCTGGGACTTAGGTTTTCTGTCATAAAATTCCCAATTTGCTCATTAAATTTAGGAAGTAGACATCTATGGTTGAAAGCAATATCTGAGTTGGGAGACTGTTTTTGGGTGCCATTCAAATCTCTGAGCACATTTCCAGTTTTAAAAACAATACTATTGTATAATTGCGTATTTTGGTAATGAAAATAAAAATATTGGATGTTCTGTCTAAAATTACAAAGATAATAATGGTTTGAATTGGCTCACCAAAGTTTTCCTGGTACCTGGCAGGTACCATGTGTTATCTCAATTAACCCCCAACCCAAATATCCTTCATCCCCCTGTGATGTAGATATTAGTCTTGATGACCTTTTACCATTAAGATACAAGGATTTTAAGTAACCTAGTAGGTGGTGGAGCCAAGGTTTGAATCTGAGCGATCAGAATCTAGAATCTATACATTTAGATTAGATGGCGATGTTACATAAATAAAAAGCTAGGCCTTATATTTAGAATAGTGAAAAATAATGGAAAAATAGCAAACTATATTTTAGGTCAAAATTTAAGCATTGTGTTTTAAATTTTTTTTCTATATTTTCAGGTGCGGTCATGTGAAATATCAAGAGTGAACAAACAGTTTGTATAAAAACTACCATTTGTATTATTCAAATATATGCATGAATATGAGAAACATTTCACTGATGATTTAATGACCTTTGATCAAATAAAAATCTGTCAACTCCACAATTAGCTTTCTTTATTTAAAGGATAAATACAAAGTACTTTACTAAATGTTCTCACATCACACATTAGATAACTTTTTATGATGAATATATAGAAAGGAATCATCTCTCTGTTGATATGAAGAGGTTTTTGAAAAACTTTTGCTTCTTACCGTGATAATCTAGCTTATAGGAGACCATTTCTTTTTCAGAATACAGGTAGAAAAACTGGGTAATATCCTCAACACAAAGCAAACGAACATCTAATTTAAGGCATTGGAGAAATGGTGAGCGGGGTGAGTTAGTCAGCTATCTTCTGATTTCTAAGCAGTGGAGTTGGAGAATGAGAGAAGCCAAAATGAAACTCTTCTCTAAAAGAGAATCTGTAGTTTTCTGTGTGGTGGCCTTTCATAAATTACCTTAGACTTATTCATAGCTATTTGATGCCATTGTCATTGTAATCATATTTTTCAAATTTTATTTTTTAATGTCAGTAGTAAGAAATAATTAATTTTCATATATCAACCTGTATCCCATAATTTTGCTGAACTCACTTACTGATTTCAATACCTATCTGTAGGTGCTCTCTTACTTTCCATATTGTCTCAAAAAATGAAAGTTTTATTTCTTACTTTGCAATCATTATAACTTTATTTCTTTCTCTTTTCTTACTGTTTAAGCTATGATTTCCAATTCATTGTTCAGTAGAAGGGGTTATAGAAGATACCCTCTTTTTCCTTCAGGAAAATGGCTTTTGACATTTCACCATGAAATGTAATATATGTTGTATGTGTTTTTGTAGATAGCCTTTATAAGATAAGGAAGCTTTCCTCCATCATTAGTTTTTTACATATATTTATGAAGAAAAGATGTTGAATTTTATGGAATGCTAATGAGATTACACGATTTTCTCCTTTATTTTGTCATTGTGAGTTACAGACATTAATTTTAAAATGTTAAATTCTAATACATACCTGAAATAAACAAAACTTAGTCATGATATATTCCCATATTATACAATCTTGGATTTTAATCATCAGTATTTTGTTTGTGATATTTATATTTCTGTTCTATCACACTTTAATTATCAGTCAGCTAAAATACTTTCTAATTTTAATTGTGGTTTCTTTTTTGATCCATGGGTTATTTAGAAGTGCATTGATCAATTTCTAAATATTTGGTGAGTTGTTTAGATACATTTTTATTATTGACTTGTCTTAATTTCAATCCTTTGAAATTTGTTGATACCAGACTTATGACATGGCATATGGTTAACCTTGGTAATATCCCACATGGATTTGAGAATAGTGTATATTCTTAAGTTATTGAATTGTTCTATATTTACTAAGTTGATCATGTTTCATAATCATTTTTTCCAACTTTTCTATAGCTTACAGATATTTCATCTTTTTACTTTATCAGGCACCTTGACACATTGAGAATTGTACCTCTCCTTTTAGAGGATTTAGAATCGTTATATATTCCTGGTAAGTGAACACTTGAATCATTTTTAAATGCCCTATTTTATTGCTAATAATGCTTATTGTCTTAAAGTTAATTGTTTCTGATATTAGTAGAGTCAAACAAACTTTGATTAGCATCCGCATGTTATATATTTTTCCCACTTTTAAGTTCCAACCTTGATTTTACACCTGAGGTGTATCTCTTGTAAAAGAGGTGAAAATAAAGTCTCCAAAACAACAGAGCACCACCAACCTTTCTGTGTCTGTGCCTCTCAAGTTATGAATATCCTTCAAGGTATGAGTAAGAAAAAAAAAAGTAAAAGCTGATTATTTATAGATAGAAGTTGTAAAGTATTATTTCTGAGAAATAATATGCATTTTATTCTTATATACTCCAAAAATGTCATTATTTTCTTGCACAAACATATAGTATTAAACATTAAACTAATAAGATAGCTCTTTCTTTAGTTTAAATTTGATAAAAGTTATTTATTTTTATTTTTATTTTTTTAAGATTTTATTTATTTATTTGACAGAGAGAGAGACAGCCAGTGAGAGAGGGAACACAAGCAGGGGGAGTGGGAGAGGAAGAAGCAGGCTCCCAGCGGAGCAGGGAGTCCGATGCGGTGCTCGATCCCAGGACTCTGGGATCACGCCCTGAGCCGAAGGCAGACACTTAACGACTGAGCCACCCAGGTGCCCCAAAAGTTATTTATTTCTAAATAATTATTTTATACAACTTTGCAGTGGGGTTCCTGATTATGGTTTTCTCATAACTAAGGTGGATTTCTCTAGCTTTTCAAAATCTGATATTGTTATTATCTAATTAAAATGATATCATATCTGTCAATTGATTGCATGGTCATGCCCAATTTCTTTAACATGTGAAAATACAATTCCTGCCTAGAGCTCCTAATTCTTCTTTTTAAAAATTCCTTAATCTTAAATTGCAGTTCTTTGAACTAAGCATGTGTGTGTGTGTGTGTGCTTTGAACGAGCTAATCCTCACACCAGTAGAGCCATTTTCATGGCACCCTTACATGGCTTCTGTTTCTTCAACACTGTGAACCAGTATATTTCTTTGGGGGAGAAATATTGGACTGCATCTCTCTTCCCCATTCTAGTATATGTAAACTCCTGAACACAAACCACCAAATATCCTATGCTCATTTCTGTGACTGACATTTATTAAACTGCACTGAAATCCCTTATCTGTTCACTAGCAATAGTTTTGAGGGCAAGGATTATGTTTTTCATCTTTAATTACCAACACCTATATAATAGTGAACTGTTTTTGTAAAGTGGATGAATTCTTTTTAAAATAAAAAGTCGTATCTTAAAGTATTGTGTGCCACGAGCAGGATCCACTAGCTGCACTGGTTTCGAATATGAGTTGACAATCAAATGCATGATTCACAGTAGGCTATCCTGAGAGTGTTTAAACTACTTTACTTTACTTTACTTCGAGAAAACCACCATCTCTGGAATGCCTTAGCTTTGATATAGCTAGTGACAAATCCTCACTCATGCACTAATGACTGGTGTGACTAGTCCTGTAGTCTGTTTACACATGTGACTAGCCCTTCATAACTACATGCTGTTACCTTGAGTTGCTCATTACTTGGTAACAGGGGAAGGGGCTGGTACATAGTCCTCATCTTGTTTTTCCTACAAGGGGTAAGCTACTAACAATTATTTAAGTTACCAAGAGTCAAAATCCTCAGGCATATTCAAGGCTAGAGGAAAACTAACAGAGCTGCTGTTAATTCTTCTCTTGTATTAGAAAGTGATTCCCTTGGGTGAACAAATTAGAGTATTTTGGAAAAGGAAGCTAGAATCTTTTCAAACAAGAAAGGAAAAACTGTTCCTTCTATTACTGATTCCTGAAGGCAAGATTGTTGAATCATGAGAGTATGTGCTTGTTTCATAAAATGACCTGAAATGAGCAGATTTTCAGGATCAACTTTCAGGGCCAATCCACAACTCCCAGTTTCCCAATTCATCTTGTCTATAGCTGTAATCAGGACATAGATGCAATCAGAACAGAAGTGTAGCATCTTATTAATGTATTTAATAAGCAGTGTTGATGATTAACAAGTAGCAAAAAACATAATAGCATCAACGGGCATAATGCCGCAGTAATTTTTCTATCCTTTCAGAGAATTTACCTACTATTTTATTGTTAATGATTATGATACATTCAAAAAGTTCAGAGGTTCTTGGATGATTTAACAAAGTATTTTTTGACTTAACAAGATATTGAAGACTTTTTTCCTTAATCAATAAAACACATGTTCCAATTACAGAAAATTGGTTTTCATTGGTATCACATGCATGTATAAATACCTAAATATCTTGGAATTCTCCAATCTCCAAATTTATAAGATATTTTTCTTTGTCATAAAACAAGATACTTACGACTCTATTGAATGTGTTTACTTTTACATACCTACATATAATTTTAATATTATTCAAAATTTTAAGTGGCATCTATTTTCAAGAGATTATAAAAATCTTTTAAATACAACATGTATTTTTGTTTTCAAATTGTATGCCTCTCTGGACTTTTGGAACATTTTCCATTCTAAAATATACCGAATCATGAGATTCTATGCATAGTGGAGAAGGTGACATATTTCAGAAATAAAAATGCTGAACACAATTCCCAAAAGAAGCAAATGAGAATTCCACACTGACAGGTCACTGGGAACAGCAAACAAGACCACGTTGTATTTTGTAGTTTGGCATCATGTAAAACATCACTCGCTGCTGTCTTCGGGGCACTCCCTTTGGGATGGAGCAGCCATGACTTGCTGACAACCCCTTCTTGTAAGATCATGGAAATATCCTAGGTTATTTCCAATTGTTTATAGGCATCATTTAAGGGATCACAGCTGTGGTTTCACTTGCACTTTCCACCTGTCATACACTAATTGCCTCAGAATTAACACTCTCTAAAAGGAAGCAAAGATTCTTAAGAGATGTATTTGGCCCCAAATTAGCCAGAGATGTACATAGATGTGCTCATTTTCCCATTAAGAAGAGAGCCATAGAGGAATGCTCTTCTGCTCTTGGCAGATGGTGATAGAAACTCCTCAGTTACTCTCAAGCTGCCTTGCCATAATCCTAGGGAAAAAAATTTATCATCTACTGGTTAGATTTACAACACTTAAATTATGATACCTTTTAAGTAAAGGCCAGAATTATCATCAGGGGAAGATGGATTAACTCTGTTATCCATTATGTAACCAAATGCCGAAGGTGAAACATTGCATTTAGAATTTCAAGTGAAATAAAGAAGCTGTAAGATTTAGGTTTCATCTCCCAAAATTATCCAATAAGCTCATTAAGCCTTTTGAGGAGGGGTAAAGTATAAATAGAAAGGCAGACTGGCAATAATTATAGCTTTATACAATACTTAATTGGAATGAAACTCTTAAATCATGCATAATAAAGTAGTATGATTTAAGAATTTCATTCCCATTAAATGTGCATTTTAGGTTTTCATCTTAAGTGTGAACATAAAAGTTCAGCTAAATGTTATGATTTAACATGAGAACTGAAGTAGATAAAATGAAAAAAATAGGCCAAGATTATGAGGAGAATGCTCTCCTTGATGCTACTTTGTTTTTTAAGGCAGATAGTTGGAAAAACAACTTTCCTTAGGAAAAAAATAAATAAATAAAACCTGTATGTGTATTTTTTACGGAAACCTATCGGAACATTTGCTATGCAAACAAGTTATTTAGCTAACGCTTTAAATATATTAGCCTATATTTCCAATTTTGTGGTGTCTACATTCTACAATTTACAACTGAGGTGTAAATCAGCACCTATCAAATTTACATCCTATGCCAGCTGCATCCTTTCTTTTGACTTATCATTTCTTTACTTTATCTAGTTCTGGCAATTATTTCTCCTTCAAGCACATATCATAGAATTTCCCAAAGCTGAGCAGTTTCTCTTTACTCTCTTTATGTTCTCCCATTGGAGATTTTATATGATAAATTCAATTCTCACATTTAGAGGGATGATGTGAATTCTGCCATGACATATTCAACAGGTATCCAACATCAGTCAAATGCATAATTTTTATGAAGAGACTGTTCTATTTAGTATTTTTATTTTCATCAATGGCATTATAATTGTATCAGGTTTGAAAGTTTGAGGAGACCCAGATCCATCTACTTTTAAACATAGATCCATTTAAAAAATCAAATATTCTTGCCTACTGTTCACTTGCCATTTTGATCTGTTAAAAGGAATATGGCAGAATCCAACTAAAAATGAAGGGGAAAAAAAGATGCATAACTCAAGAAGTTAGGCTTAGTAAATCTTTAATTTTAAGAGGTTTAAATAAATGCCATGGGCAGAGAGAATAGCAGACAATTAATTGGGACTCAGAGAATCAAGTGAGGTTCTTCAGAGAATACTTCATTTGAGTTGGGGTTGTGAAAATTATGTAAAATTTCAACAAGCAGAGAAAAATACTTTAGGTAGAGTGTGATTTCATCAAAACCCAGAAGAGTCAAAGCATCAGGCATATACTGGCTAGAGCAAGGGGTCATCAAGAGACATTAGCAGAAGATAAGAAGAGAAAGCTGGACTGGGAGTAGAATGGAAGCAGCCTTAATTCTATCCCCCCAAAAGTGGGCTTTATTAAATAGTCATGAAGAACTAAGAAAGAGATGGATATGCTTTGACTTCTTTTATAAAGATACCTTTGGCAGCTGTTATAAAATATATTGTGTTCCTCGAAAATCCTTGAGTTATCTACAAATGTGAACTTCTTTGGAAATAGGATCTTTGCAGATGATCGAGTTAAAATTAGGGTAGACCCTAATCCATATGACTGGTGTCCTTATAAAAAGGGGGAATTTAGACAGAAACAGACACATACCACAGGGAAGATGATGTGAAGGTACAGAGAGAACATGTAGAAACCAAGAAAAATGCCTGAGGCTACTAGAAACAGGCAGGGAACAGATTCTCTCTCACAGCCCTCAGAAGATAGCCCTGCTGGCACCTTGATTTTGTAGTTCCAGCCTTTAGAATTATTAGACGATATAAACTTCTGTTGTTTATACCACCTGATTTCTGGTACTTTTGGCATCTCCAGAAAACTAATTCAGCAGGATTGTGGATGTAAGGGTCTGAAACTGAAGGCAGAAAAAACAGCTAAATAATTGCAATAGTTTGCAAATAAGTGATGATGTCACAAGATGTAGAAATGGAAATATTGGTGCATATAAGAGAAGCACTTTAATAAAGAATATTAAGATTTTCAGTAAATCAATTGTAGAAGGGTCAAAAGAAAGAAAAAATAATAATGACTTATAGGTTTCTAGTTTTGTCCATTTAGTTCATTGTTGAATAAGTGACAAAGATAAGACATTCAGAGGAAGTCACTTTGAAATGGAAGAATTGATGTTGTTTTAGAAATATTTTAATTTGAAGTAACTCCAAAACCTTGGTTTGTTGTTTTAAAATAAATTAGAATAAAGGTCTCGGTTAGACGTAGAGATTTGAGTTGTATTACCATTTGAAGTAATGAGTTTACATAAAGTGGAGTGGAGCTAAAAATAGCTTCAGGTAAACCTCTTAGGAACAACAATACTTAAAGACCAACTGATAGGGGCGCCAGCTGATACCATATGCCTTCGGCTCAGGTCCTGATCCCCGGGTCCTGGAATCCAGCCCTTCATCAGGCTCCTTGCTCAGTGGGGAGCCTGCTTCTCCTTCTCCTCCCTGCTGGTACTCCCTTGCTGTCTCTCCTTCTCTCTCTCTCTCAAATAAATACATAAAATTCTTAAAAAAAAAAAAAAAAAAAAAAGACCTGATAAAGAAGGGATTTGTTAGAGAGACTCAGAAGTAGTCAGACAAGTAGAGAACATCCACAAGAGAGGAATGTTAGAGAAGCTAAGGAAGAAAACAAGTTTCAGGACAGATGGAATGGGAAACATTTAAAATGCTAATTGAAGATGAAGACAGAGACATATCCATTAAATTAGGCAAATGGATTATCATTATATAACCTGATGATCATTGTTGGAAAAGAATACACACACACTCCTGATATATTAGCATACACATCCAAGAAATAAAAAAGCATTCCTCTCAGAATAGCAAAGACTGTGAGGTAATTCATTTTCCTGTTTCTTCCTCAACTTAATTTCAGACTTCCAAATATCTTTATTGTCACTTTCTGGTTGGTACGATTATAGCTCATTAAACTTTTTCTCTGGGTATAACTCTTTTGATGACAGTTATTGAACTTTGCACCACAATCTTCCTTAAGCAGTGATTCCCATCTTGGATCTTGCCTCCCTCCCTTTTTAAAGGCTTTATTTTATTTCAAGAGGTTTTAGGTTCAAGGTAATATTTAGAAAAAGATACAGAGATTTCCGACATACCCTCTGCCCCCACACATGCATAGCCTCCCTCATTACCAACATCCCCACCAGAGTGGCACATTTGTTACAATTGATGAAGCTACAGCTGACACATCACAATCGCTCAAAGTTCATAGTTGACATTATGGTTCATTCTTGGTATTGTAATTCTATGGTTTTTGACAAATTTATAATGACATATATCTATCATTATAATATCATACGAAGTGTTTTGACTGTCCTAAAAATTCTCTGTGTTCTGCCTGTTCATCCTTCTCCCTCCCTCAATCCCTGGCAACTACAGAACTTTTTACTGTCTCCATAGTTTTTACTTTCCCAGAATGTCATAAAGTTGGAATTGTACAGTATGTAGCCCTTTTAGACGGGCTTCTTTCACTCAGTAATACGCATTTAAGTTTCCTTCATGTCTTTTCATGGCTTGATAGCTCATTTCCTTTTCGTACTGAATAAATTCCATTGCCAAATACCCAAAGAGAACAATTGTACTATAATTAATAGTTAAATAGCTAAGGACAAAGATGTCAGAAAACACTTGGACTTTTTCCTGTTCCAGGGATACAGCTTGTCTTTGAAGACTATGCCCATATTAAGATAGATTACTTCACTTGGGTTTTCCTGTGGTCTTCAAGGACAGCTGGAATGAAGGGCATTAAAAAAAACACTTGACTATTGTGAAGTTAAAAAAAAAAAAAAGGTGAAGAATAGGGATGTCAAGTTACCTATCACTGAAAAACAGTAAGTAAGTAGGAATTGAATGTTCATTTGAGAAAATATTTATGGAGTATTTCCTCTTCTCAGGTCAGTAAAATTCATGGGGTAATTCTGCTTCTGTTTTGTTTTTTTCATATATTAAGAGAATGTACATTAACTATATACATTGAGAAGACCCTGGATGCTTTTATTCTCCCCCCCCCTTTAATTTGCTGGAAACAACTAGATCATTGGGAGGAGGGTACGTGCATCAGCATTGCACATGGAAGCTTAAAAAAATACATATCAGGGGCGCCTGGGTGGCTCAGTCGTTAAGCGTCTGCCTTCGGCTCAGGGCATGATCCCGGCGTTCTGGGATCGAGCCCCACATCAGGCTCCTCTGCTGGGAGCCTGCTTCTTCCTCTCCCACTCCCCCTGCTTGTCTCTCTCTTACTGGCTGTCTCTGTGTCAAATAAGTAAATAAAATCTTTAAAAAAAATAAATACATATCAATACTTGGACCCTACCCCAGATCTACTGAATCATAATTGCCAGAAGTATTTAAAACGAACAGCAAAAAATGTCCTCAGCTTTTCTTCTTATGAATAACTCAGGATAACAACCACCATTGTTACCGACAACTTGATAGGCTTTCAACAAGGCTACTTTCAAATTTGTCGATCTGAAAATAATAAAGGGGGTAAAAAACAATAAATGATTTTGGAGAACTTTGAGGAAATAAATTAAGCCACTTGTGTATTTGTAACTAGAGACCAGACGGTCATTTATTTTAAAAACAAGTATAATGCAGGTCTTCGAGAATAACTTCCAAATATTCTATCACTGAATAGGTAGGGAAACAAATTTATTCCTTATTATTTTTTCCCTTGAACTGAACAAGGTTCTAATTCTCTTCCATCCCACCCCAGTTCACCATCAAATTGTAACAACCCTCCTCTCTTCTCCACATGCATTGTAAACTTACTCAGTTTTATTGAGAAAACCTAACCCTGGGTGCCTGCGTGGCTCAGTCAGTTAAGCATCTGCCTTTGGCTCAGGTCATGATCCCAGGGTCCTGGGATTGAGCCCCATGTCAGGCTCCCTGCTCAGGGAGGAGTCTGCTTCTCCCTGTCCTCCCTGCTTGTACTCTCTGACACTATCTCTGTCTCTCTCTCTCAAATAAATAAAAAAAAAATAAAATCTTAAAAAAAAAGAAAGGAGGGGCGCCTGGGTAGCACAGTCATTAAAGCGTCTGCCTTCGGCTCAGGGCGTGATCCCGGCGTGCTGGGATCGAGTCCCACATCGGGCTCCTCCGCTATGAGCCTGCTTCTTCCTCTCCCACTCCCCTGCTGTGTTCCCTCTCTCGCTGGCTGTCTCTCTGTCACATAAATAAATAAAATCTTTAAAAAAAAAAAAAAAAGAAAGAAAAGAAAACCTAACCTAACTGATGCTTGGCACATAAAAAGTGATCAGTCAATATTGTTTGTACTAGTTACTGTGTATCTAGATTAGTTTCAAACAGGAAATGAGCCAGGAAAAAAGATACAGTGAGAACAATGATGCAGTCCAGAATACTTAGAGAGCTTTAAATTGAAATAATAGAAATACGTGCTAGATATATGTATGATGCTCAATAAATACTAGTTAATTATTTAAATTAACATTATCAAATGTGTTAATGGATAAATTGTGGTCTGCATTTATAGTGTTTCTGTATGGGGCAGAAACAATTAGGATAATGTGACTAAAACAAGTTTAGATCATTGGAAAACTTCTGAGTCAGAAGCTAGATTAGAGGGGCGCCTGGGTGGCACAGTCATTAAGCGTCTGCCTTCAGCTCAGGGCGTGATCCCGGCATTCTGGGATCAAGCCCCACATCAGGCTCCTCTGCTGGGAGCCTGCTTCTTCCTCTCCCACTCCCCCTGCTTGTGTTCCCTCTCTTGCTGGCTGTCTCTCTGTGTCAAATAAATAAATAAAATCTTTAAAAAAGAAAAAAGAAGAAGAAGAAGAAGAAGAAGAAGAAGAAGAAGAAGAAGCAGCAGCTAGATTAGAATACGTGGGTAACCCTCTCCTTCCAAAGGATGTATTTACATGAGATCTAGGGAGTCAATTGGTAAGACCTTATCTGTGTCTCTATTTGTGATTTAGGCATATGCTGCTGTGGCTGCTGGACTGGTGTGGACAGCAGGGGGAAGGTGACACATGCCTAAGTGGGAGGAGGAGTTTCAGGTATACCTGGAGGGAATTCTTTATAAGGTAGGAGATTTCAAATAAAATAAGGTGAATTTACTAACCAAGCCCAAGCATCACTGTTCTCAGAATGGAGTGGGGAATTCTATTTGAATCCCTCCCAAAACAGGTATCTGTGTCTCCTGAGAAGAAAGACTAAACTAAAAAAAGTTGTTTTGCTAATCTCTTTAAGACTTTAATGGTTCCAGAAATGACGTTGTTAAAACTGATGCAAATTGGAGTGTAAAGCATTTGGGATAGAGCCAGGCTTCCCACTTTGAAAATGCCTGCTGTATCCTTGGAGCACAGGAATATTAAATATTCCCTTGGGTTGGGGTGCACAAATCTGTATTTTGCAGGAGGGGGAAGGTGGTGGCAGAAAGGTAGCTTATGGAACATGGGAGCAATGAGTGAGAGAATCTTTCTCTTTACTCTGAAAAAGTTTCCAGAAATATTGTGGAAAGTGTTGCAGAAAGAAGAGCTTTTGTGTGAGCTGATGCATGCATAGAAATAGAAGAGTTCAAATTTAGTAAATACATCGATGTTCTTTGTGCCTACAACCTAGGAAACTTCAGAACACATAAATAAAGTGCATTTTAAATAATATTTAGATATTTGTTAGTCCACCTTATTTTAGTCATTAAACACATGATCTTATGGCACCTGCTTTATTTTTTTTTTAAGATTTTATTTATTTATTTTTGCATGCACGCACGAGAGAGAGAGCACGTAAGAGAGAGTACACACGAGCAGAAGTAGGGGGGGTGTGTAAGCAGAGGGAGAAGCAGACTCCCCGCAGGGAGCCCAGTGCAGCACTTGATCAAGGACCCTGGGATTATGACCTGAGCTAAAGGCAGGTGCTTAACTGACTGAGCCACCCAGGCGCCCTTGTGGTACCGCCTTTAAAAGTATAGGTAGAATCTGAAGCCATACCTTTTTTCTGACTTACTCGTCATCCAATCCACTGCTCTGGAGGATAATAAATGAACTATTTTATATCCCAAAATCTTTTTTTTTTTTTTTTTTTGAGAGAGAGAGGTGGGGCCATGGAAGAGCAGAGGAAAAAAGAGAGAGAGAGACTCTTAAGCAGGCTCCATGCCCAACAGAGAGCCTGACACGGGGCTCTATCTCATGACCCTGAGATAATGACCTGAGTTAAAATCAAGAGTCAGACGCTTAACCAACTGCGCTACCCAGATTCCCCAATTCCAGAATCTCTTTAGCTACTATTTCTCATGTAGACTAGAATCTTAAGTTAGATTTGGAGTCAATAGTAAGCCACTGAGAGAGCAGCCACATGCACAAAGACTGGATCCTTGGTCACATATGATGGCAGGGAATCTGATTTTTATATGGCAACTGTGTTGGAGTTTCTTGGTATTTAGTTCATAAAGTTGTAGAAGTTAAGCTGTAAGTGGTAGTAGCTATGGTATTTCTGACTCTATTATCTGTTCAATTTCTTAAAATATAAAATTGCTTCCAAAATTAAGTCTATTAATTAAAAAGAAATACTTTCAAAACAAAAACATAATCCATCCAATTCTTATTGGCTCCATTGCTGCTGCCTTAGTCCTAGATCACCATCATTTTTCACATTGTTTGGCCCTGCACCTGTACAGGGTGTTCTCAGGGTAGAGGCCAGAATGATCCACCTAAAGCATGTCTCTTCTCTTTGCAAAATATCTTTCTATGGGTTTTAACTCAGTTGCATAGCCTGAAGTCATCACAACAACCTACTTGGATATCATATATGATTTCATACCACCTGATTCTATATCCCTTTAACTTTTGACATCTTCAGCTCATACTATCACCCAACACACTCTGCTCTGGCTTCATTGATTTTCTCTTTGTTGAGTACATTGACCATCTCTAACTTTGAAGGCTTTCATACTGCTCCCTCTTCCTGGAATGAATGATCTTTTGCCAGATAGCTGATAAGGCTTATTCCTTGTCTCAATTGTCACCTTTTACTAAGTCGCGTCTTCTCGATCACTCTGTATAAAATAGCAAGCTTTTCTTTCCAGCACTGTCAACCCTCTTTCCTTGTTAGTTTTTTCTTCATAGCACTTACTACCATGAGATATGCCATCTATTTCACTGTCCAACTATCTACACTCAAATGTGCAGGAGAGATAGAGCAAGTGTGGGAGTGAGGCAGGAAAGGAAGGAGAAAAGAGAAGAAAGAAAATAAAAATGAGAAAACCAAATGTTAGAGGAAACTTGACTTGTTGAAGTCATCACACCAGATAGGTGCAGAACCAGACTTAGCCCCAAATGCAATAAAATATAACTAATCCAAGATTCATGTATGACAACTTTGATGTGATTTTGATATTCACATTTATGATTCCTACCTAATTTGTCATGATAGCATCTCAGAACATATTTCTTTGGTTACATTCACATTATTCTATAAGAGGAGCCATGAACTTAAAAGAAATGTATTCCTTAAGGGCATAATATTATGATTATCAGGTAATGTTATATTTAGTGGGAGAAGAATGTTTTTTAAGTAGAAGAAAACTGGGGTTTGGTTGACGCTAATTTTAACCAGAGTTGGGTCACATACAAGGATAGCACATTGCTTTATCATGATTAACCCAAAGAAAATCTTTGTGTTTATTTATCAGTGTTATTCTTAAATGAGTCTGTCTGAAAAGCACATTTTAACAATAGATTGATCCCCATGGCATTTTAAATCTTTGGGTGAACAGCTTCAGGTTAGAAATTAAAACATTCTATTGTATATCTACCAAATGGAGTTCAGTGCTGCAGGCATTTCAGCTTGTCTAAAAGTCCTGCAAAGAGTATCCGTTTTGTAAATGTCTTTTATAGTAAAGTATGAAGGGGTGAGTTTAAATGTTAAGACAAAAGAAAGAAAGGCATATGGAGAATAATACAGCCACGGATTTGACATCACAACAGTTGGCATTGTTCTTAACAAAGCAACAAAGCTGAGTTTCAGAAGATGAGGAAAATTTGTAATTTAATTTAGGAATGTGTTACTTTGTTCGTTTCTTGTTTGGAGTGAAAACGTTTGTATGCAATTTAAGAAGGTTAGTTTCTTCATACCATCATACTACAGTGTGATGATTTTTGTTTCTGCAATGTTTAATTTCTTTTTTTTTTTTTTTTTGGATGGGCAAATTATCCTTGTGTCCCCTGCAGCCAACTGTAATGATTTCTGCTGACTGCAGTAATGAGGGCAGAGCTGATTAACTTTAGGACCTTTCCCACTAAAATCAGGAAACAAGTTACACACACACACACACACACACACACGCACACACACGGGGATCTTGTTATGCAAACAGGAATATTCTTATCTTCCCTTCCAGCAAAAGGGAAAAAGAAATCAGTGAATTCACCAATACAGCATTTGCCAGTTGGCCAGACGATCAGGTCACTTGCGTGTCCTCCCTCAGCACACAGAGAGGATTTGCATACTTGGCTGCATTCTTGTGTTGAAGGACAGCTGCGCCAGTGATTCTGAGCTCAGTGGGACATGGAGGCACTGTCTCAAACAGCTCTACTTTAACCCATTTAAAAGAAGAGTTACACTGATTGTAGAACTCTTCAAGGAAAATGTTAACTCAGATGTATAAAAGCTAAATAGACCTTACTTTACCCTTAAACCTAAAACACATACCTTTTTACTCAGTCTTTGATCATTGGGTATTTATTTTATAGATGGAGGACTTGTGTCTGACCATACCTACTGCATTGTGATGATTATCACTTGAAGAGGAAGTCATTCTTCTCCAGGTGTTTATTTTGGTCTTTGCAAAAGAACAATGAATATTTTACAAGGAAATTTTTACTCAGAATTTACCTTTATGCCTCTACTGGAAATTGCATGTTGGTTAACCATACGGATCTGAACTTCTAAATTTCCTTGAGTTTTATGGACTATTATTGTACACTTTGTACTTTCCTTGGTACTGCGGGGACAACAAAGAACTAAAAGAAACATGTCCTACTCTAAGGAAGTTTCCAACCTAGTTGTTGAGCAAAAGATACCTAGAATTATACTTTTACTATATTGAGTTCTTTTACATATACTTCTTTTAGAACATTTACTACACTTCAAGGTCATTATTTACACAATTATCTTTCAAGTTCATGAGTATCTCCTAGGTAGGGGCTCTATCTCATACATACTTTTAATCCCTAATCAAGGACTCAAAATCTATTTATAGTAGATATTTAATAACAGATTTTTTATGTATAAAATGTTGGAATTCTATCAGGAGAGGTTTAATCTCTTTCATGCTAGATTTGTATGTAATATTAATATACCCTTCTTTTATCCAAACATTTGAGCCCATCTCACTTAAAAAACCTAATCAAAAAACTAAAGAGTCATCCTCTATTCCCTTCTATCTTTCACTCGGATATCTAGCAATATATGATTAGATCTAGCAAAATACGTATCAAACCTATTCACTTCTTCTAGTCTCCACTGTTGTTATCCATGTATCGAACCTATTCACTTCTACTAGTCTCCACTGTTGTTATCCATGTATCGAACCTATTCACTTCTACTAGTCTTCACTGTTGTTATCCATTTGACTACTATTACCTAGACTTCTGCTATTCTCTGTTAATGGATCACACGTTTTTCACTTTTATCTTTCCACTCTCCACACTTAGGAATCAGTGTGTGTTGCGTGTGTGTGGTGTGTGTGTGTGTGTGTGTGTGTGTGTGTGTGTGTGTGTGTGTTTTAATGTTAATCCAGGTAATGTCATCCCTAGGTTAAAACTCTTAAATGGTTCCCATACTTTTACGATAAAGTCAGACACTTTATTGGACTAACAAAGCCCCACACAATTTGGTCCTGTTTTTTGTTTCCTCTCATCCTTCCCATCTAGCCCCAGACACGTTATGTCCTTTCATGGAAGGCTCATTGCAGCCACATGTTCTTTGGACCAGCTGTTTTCCCTGTCTGAAATATGCTTCTCTCTGACTTTGGGATAGCTTGGCTCTTCTTTATCATTCCTGCCTCAACTGGAATGCTACTTTTGTATCTGTTAGAGTGTTTCTACTACAATAAATGAAAGATGTACCTAAAAGTAATTTTCTACTGGGTTTAATCATTTCACTTATAAAAATTCTGCAAGGAGCACTATTACAATACTGGTTAATGCTGTCCAGGGATATCAAGGCACTCATGCAGTTCCTCTGCTCATTCTCTTCACTTTCTTTTCAAGGTTACAATGCCTTCCAAACACTATATCCGAGAGTGATTGGATAAATACAATCAATACTCTTTCAGGAAAGAAAATGTGTCAGAGGAATGGCCATTAGATTGGCAACTAAGGAAGTTTGCCACATCTCCTCAGTGAGATCATCTCTGACAGAGTTCATTCAGTCTATAGTTACCACTCAGTTGCTCTTTAGCACATCACCCATTTTTATTTTCTGCATAGCATTTATAATCATCTGGTATGTTTTTTATTTTTCTATTTGTTGTTTTATTTATTATCCATCTCCCTTCATTAAAATATTATCTGTGGATTGTCTATTTTGTTTATAATTGTATTTCCAGAATCTAGGAACATGCCTGGCACATAGTAGTTTCTCAATATGTAATGATGTGGATAGGACTGACTAGAATAATAAGGAGGGAATGGTACTGATAAATATGAGTGAAAGGACTTCAAATATTATATAGCTAGCATAATTCCATACTACTGATACTTGAAAGCATCTTTTAAGATTTGAGAAAAGTTTAGCCTTTCAAAAATTATAACAAAAAACAGGGGCATCTGTGTAGCTCAGTGAGTTAAGTGTCCAACTCTTGATTTCAGCTCAGGTCATGATCTTGGGATCATGAGACAGAGCCCCACGTTGGGCTCCATGCTCAGCACAGAGTCTGCTTGAGTTTCCCTCTCCCTTTCCCTCTGCTCTTCTGCCCACTCTCTCTCTCTCTAAAATGAATAAATAAAATCCTTTAAAAAGTTATAACAAAAAAAAGTAAACGACAATAAAAAGAACAAAGAAGTCAACCCTGTAGCATATTTGTTAATCAAGAAAGTATCTTATAAGTAGTGTTACATAGTAGTCAATCTCATTTTCTTACCAATCAGATGTCAGATAGATCCAGAAACTTAAGATCCACCATACCAATTTCAAAGTTTCTTTCAGTAATTGTGAAATATGAATGCTTTGATTTTCAGCTAAGGTTTGTTGCTAGTAGCAATTGCCTGTGTTTAGGAAGAAAGTCATAATGCAATAGCACGTAGCAAAAAAGTGCATATCGAGGGGTCATCATGGAAGTTGTACGGCGTCCCGTGGCACTTGCTTCATGTCATGTGCCTTTAAAAAATAATCATAGTTCCTACTGTCAAATATTATTGGCACGTGGATTTGGTGGCAAGTGCTTATTATTTTATATTGAAATTCTAATAGAAAAGTTACAAATGTTCTTTCCTACTAGATGCTTTCTCTAAGTTTATGTGCATAGTTCCAATAGTTATTTCTTCATAAATAATTTTGTAGGGTGTTCACATAACAGCATACATTTCTGTAGCCTAACTACAAAGTCATTGCTTATATAGACAATACTAACAATTTCCCACAAGTTATTTAGCTTGTAGAGAGAAGGACAAAATTTAAACATGTTTGTATTAAAAATTACCTGTGGCATTAAAAATAGTTCAAGTGCAACAATTACTATAGCCATACTGAGTCATGACATGGCCTGCGGATTTGATTTAAAACTCAGTCAATGCATATGACCTAGTGAGCAGCCATATCACATTTACTGCAGTCAGAAAATGGAGTTTGTTACAACTGGACATCTTTTCCTTCTTTAAGGCTCTTACTTAATAAGTTTTTAAAGGTAGACTTTATGGTCCATCAGACTTCTCATCTACAGCTTATTTCCCTCATAGGAAAAGTATAATAGTATAAAAGAAACTAGCAATATAAAACAAATGTTATAAAAACGTTGATCTTACTCAAATTTGGCTTGAATGTCTCCTTAAAGGAATTGTGATATTGTAATTTATCATAAATACATATCTGGTTTGGTTTTTGTCCTATTTCTGGCACACAGCTCCTAAAATCCTTGGAATTTCTGAAGTGAAGAGAGAGCTGGAGGTGTTTTTTGTTATGTTAAGGTGACTTTCAGACCTCACTTAGCGAAGGAGCTGGTTGCCAGGACCCCCAACCCTGTGACTGGAGGGTTGAAACTTTCAGTCCCACCCCCTACCCCTAGGGAGGGGAGGGGTAGAGGTTGAATCAATCACCAATGACCAGAGCCTAGATCAATCTTAACTATGTAATGGAGCCTCCGTAGAAACACAAAAGGCTAGCTTCCAGGTTGGGTTGGTGAACCAGCAGAGGTGCTGGGAGAGTGGCACGTCTGGAAAGGGCGTGGAAGTTCCTCCTCCTTTCCCCACACCTTGTCCTATGTGTCTCTTCTGTCTGACTCTTCCTGAGTTATATGTTTAGAGTAAACTGGTAATCTAGTAAGTAAAATGTCCTTCTGAATTCTGTAAGCCACTCTAGCAAATTAATTGAACCCAAAGAGGAAGTCATGGGAACCTCTGATTTATAGCCAGTTGGTTAGAAATACAGGTAACAACCTGGACTTGCGATGGGCATACTGAGTTAGAGGGAGTCCTTGGAACCTCCAATTCATAGCTGTTTGGTCAGAAGCACAGGTCATAACCTGGTCTTGTTGACGGATGTCTGAAGCTTTTGAGGGAGGGGGGCAATCTTGTAGGATTGAACATTAACCTATGGGATCTGACACTCTCTCTTGGTTGTTGTGTCAGAATTGAGTCAAGCTCTAGGACACCCAGTGGTGTCCCAAAGAATTGCTTGTTATGGGAAGGGGGGAGGAGAAACCCCCTATCCATGAATTGGAATTGAGATCTGGATCCCTTTAGGAATGAATGACAAAGAATGAAGGAGATTCTTGCTTATTAAAAATTCAAGTAATGCATGGTAGAACATAATTGAAGAAAGAGAAAAGAATCAAAACAACAGATGTTGGCGAGGATGACGAGAAAGGGAAACCCTCTTATACACTTGGTGGGAAGGCAAACTGGTACAACCACTCTGGAAAATAGTGTGGAGGTTCCCCAAAAAGTTAAAAATGGAACCACCTACAACCCAGAAATTCCACTTCTAGGCGTTTACCCAAAGGATACAAAAATACTGATTCAAAAGGACATGTGTACCCTGATGTTTGTAGCAGCATTATCAACAATAGCCAAATTATGGAAAGAGCCCAAATGCCATAAAAAAGAATGAAATCTTCCATTTGCAATGAAGTGGATGGAGCTACAGTGTATTATGCTAAGTGAAATGTCAGTCAGAGAAAGACAAATACCACATGACTTCACTCATGTGTGGAATTTAAGAAACAAAACAGATGAACATAGGGGAAAGAAAAAAAAAGAGAGGGAGGCAAACCATTAAAGAGATTCTTAACTATAAGAGAACAAACTGAGGGTTGCTGGTGGGGAGGTGAGTGGGGGATGGGTTAAATGAGTTGATGGGTATTAAGGAGGGCACTTGTAATGAGCAGCACATATTATATGCAAGTGATGAATCACTAAATTCTACACCTGACACTAATATTACACTATATGTTAACTAACTAGAATTTAAACAAAACTCGAAACATTAAAAAAAAGAGAGACAAGAATCAAGTATTTACTTGATAGGAATAAGAAAAGTTAATTATTATTGAAAGAGAAAAATTGTTGATTTTTTTAAAGCATGGTTTAAGAGAGCAAATGCAGTAAAGCAGTATAGTATAAATGTCAATAATTGGTTAAAATAAAAACTTCCTGGATGCGTGACTTAAGACTTATAAAATCTGTTAAACAATCTTGAGTCAAATAATCCTTAATCTTAGGTAGTTTGAGGATTTACTGTACAAATACATGCAAAATGCTTAGAAGAGTTTGGGCATGTGGTAAGCGCTTAGTAAATGTTACCTATTCGTATTTCTTAAAATGCCTTGAGTGCTTAATTTTAAAGGGGTGGAAATATTTATCAAAGAGAAAATGACCCTGGGTTATGTATTTTCTGAGAATGTAAACAGTCTTCACTCGAATGTGTACATAGGAAATGGTATGTTAAGAAAACCCCATGTTTCAGGAGTAGTGTGAAATAGCAAATGCTGAGGACATGGCCATGTGGGGATGTGGGGGTCCCTTTATAATGATGTAGGAACTAGTGAGGCCGTAGTGTTCAGATTTTGTAGCAGCAGAGGTCTTCAGGTCTGTTTTAAAGACAAGGAAACTCAGAGCCTTGTGATAATGACAGCATATTGCAGGGTCTTGCTTTTTTTAGGCATTGACCAAGGAAAACAGGCATGTTGATCAGCATGAACAATTTCCTCTCCAATATTCTTTTGGAAAATAGTGGCCATTTGAACTTATAGAATGTGTCTGAGGCCCAGAAAAAAAATGTGCTTTGGTTGCAAGTGGACCAAACATTTCCCTTGATCCAGAGGTGTTTATCATGGAAATGGACCCTGTCTGTGGCAACTTGAGGCAGGGAGCAGATCAGCTCAAATTAATTCAGAGGCCCTGCTTAGAAAGAAAATTTCCTTCATCCTAGAATTACCTGACTATTTTCTATTCCTCTCTCCTGTAGAATGTAGAGGGAGAATTAAGTAAAAACTATGAATTAAGTAAAAGTTACACTATTCTAAGCAGCCTCACTGACATCTCGATGTTCTAACCAAATTAAGTCTGTACTCAGTGTCAGGTCAGCACTCTGCTTCCTGGCCCTGAAACTGCCTAAGTCCCAGGGTCTCCATTTGGAGAGGGGTTTAGTAATAGCACTCTCTTCATAGCATTTTGGAATGATTAAAGGAGTTAAAGTAGGTATAGCACTTAAAACAATGCTGGGATATTGTAAGCTGTCAATAATACAGCATGTTCTAATTCTCTTTTCTTCCTTTTTTAAAAATAAGATCAATATAAAATATACCAACTGCTCCAATCAGCAGCAGAGAACTACAACCTCGTAAAATATAAACTCTTCAGAAGAATTGGAAGAATCCTGTACCAAGATGAGCAGTATGCTTAAACTTCTAAGACTTCTGCCTTAATCCTGCCTCCACTGCTGAGTTCGAGTCTGATCTTGAGCTGATAACTGGTAACTTGAACTCTTCTGGCTTTAGTCTTCTCGTCTGCGAAATGTCAGTTATCATATGCAACTTTCTGCTTCCTAAAGAATTGTCAGGGTAAAGGGGAGTTGTAAACTGTAAAGTTGTATTTATTAAATATGGGCAAATGCAGTATTATTATTATAATTTATTATTAAACAGAAATATTTTTCTTCTCTCCCTCTGAGTAGTGGAAATGGTAAGCAAATTGTTAGATTAACAAATAATAAACAATTGAGATATGTAATTGAGTAAAAATTACTAAGGGATGCTGTAAGAAAATTTCCTCCTTCTTATATGTTATATTTATATATTATGTATGTATTTTCAGATTATATATCTATGTATTATATTTCCATGGTATCTTACAGTTTGATTTCTACTGAAATTTCGTTGATTTTCTGACTATCTCTTCAAATGTTTAGGGTTTCTATTGCTGTCAATGGAAGCTGCACAAAGAACAATTTATTTATTTATTTATTTTTTAAGATTTTATTTATTTATTTGACAGAGAGAGACAGCGAGAGAGGGAACACAAGGAAGGGGAATGTGAGAGGGAGAAGCAGGCTTCCCGCAGAGCAGGGAGCCCGATGTGGGGCTCGATCCCAGGACCCTGGATCATGAGCCCAAGGCAGATGCTTAACAGCTGAGCCACCCAGGCGCCCCACAAAGAACAATTTAAAGGGAAAATACGCATGATCAATAATGGTCTTGTCTACTTATAATCTTGTTTGTGGTTTCTTGTAAAGGTTTCATAGACGTCTCACACTACCTGTGAAATGTGGTGCTTAGAATAGTATAACTTTTACTTAATTCATTTTTCCTTAATTCTCCCTCTACATTCTATAAGACAAGGGAAGAGAAAATACTCAGGTACTTCTAGGATAAAGCAAATTTTCTAAGTTGTGCCTCTGAATTGGGTATCTGCTTTTTTTCATAGGAAATTCCAGGCAGGCATCTCAGCCAGAAAAGTATGTTAATATATTAATTTGAAGGAACTTATTTGGAATATTTTTAAAGCTGACTTCAGCATAAGCCCTAACTTTAGATCTCAATTCTGATAAAAGGAAAAAAGTCTAAAAATAGAAAAGGAGTAGACTGGACCAATCGCACAAGTATTTGGGTATAGGCACGGTAGCGCTGACAGCTTCACACACAGAGGAGCGTCACATGTGGAGGAAGCAAAAAATATCTCCACAGAGATGAATAACAAAAAGACGGATAAGGAGGGAAAATTATGAGAAACGAGTAGAGTTAGCATTAATTTTAAAAAATATATCTGGGAGACAGAATGACTTCTACGGCTAATTGGTCTGCCTCACATGTTCCCACCCTGCTGAGGAGTAAAGAGACTAACATTTGCCCAAATCTCTTCCACCTCTGTCTTAAATGGTTTCGTTTTACTTTCCAAATTCACTGTACTCTAAAATGAATCACAGGGTTGTGTTACATGAGCTCCTGGATGACTTCTTCATTTTAAGTAAAACCTCAGCGTATTTAGAGAGGGAATCCAGATATATGAGGAATGAGCCTTCCTGGGTTCTCGTGGAGAGGAGAAGGGGTACCTTGAACCAAGTGATATCACGGGGCTGTTCATCTTTTCTGTAGGAATGATGTATCTTGTTTGCTGGATCCTTGCTTGTCCTTCTGACAAATGCTGCTAAAACCTGCAGCTGGTGACTTTATGGCATCTTTTCTCTCTTGCCTGTATTTTAACTCCCTGAACATTGTTAGCTTAATTATTTAATTATTTCTGGGAAGTCTAATATCTGAATTCCCTATGAGTAGTGTAGCTGGATAAAATACAGAATGCCTCATGGAATTTGGATTTTAGATAAACACCAACTGGTCAACATACTATTTTAGTATAAGTATGGCTCAAATATTGCATGGGATATTTAATGTTTATCTGAAATTCAAATTTAACAGGGTTATCCTCTATTATATTTTCTATATATGACAACCTCACCCATGAGTCTTTATTTATATATTGATTTTCTTGGTTTGTATTGTATTGCATTGTCTTCTCTCCTCAAATAGACTGCCTCCTTTTTTTCTTTTTAAAGATTGTGTGCTACACCTTGTATCAGCAAACTTCTTTGTAGAAAGAGTAAGGTCTTACATGAAATTATTCTCTCCCAGAATAATACCTATTTGTTTCTGGAAGGCACTTGGAGATGCTAGCAATCCAGCATCAACTTAATCAAATTTCAAGGATTGAGTAGATTTAAATCTGAGCCTCAGTTCTTGTGAGTTTTGTCTACTCATTGATTATACTCATCTCAAATTAAGATGGGTTCCCCAGGTTACCATGTCTGAACTCCAGCAGGACTGTTAAAAGTGTTTTTAGCCTCTCAGCTTTTCTGCTTCTTCCTCTTGAGTCAGAAAATACTTAGAAGAAGCCCTAAATTCACCTCACTGGGCTTTCATCCTCCCATGGATCTTGGCTGGTTATTCTTCGCAATCTTATTATTTCTTTTATGCCTCCAAGTATGTGTTTGTGTCTGGATTTTCTAATTGTTCCCAGCAGGAGATTAGTATAAATCACAGTCTCCTTTTACTGAAACGAAGTCAGAATGTCATTAATATAGACTTCTTAAGGATGAGAGGCAAAATGGTAGGAAATATAAAGGGGAATATAAACAAAAGTGATGTTCCTTTCTTGACCATCCTAAAATACAGCATGTAAGAGATGGTGTGTGATTCAATGCTGCATTTTCCCCTCTTATCCAATCTTGAAGGCCAGTGGAAAATATCAAACAAATCCTGTTCGTATGCAGATTTCAGACTTCAGAAGCACCCAGAATTGAAGTTTTCAAAAGATTTTGTTTTTAAAAACCCACTCACAATTCCTAAACCATTAACAGGATATTTTAAGTATCTCCAGACAGGCAGTGAATTTGTTAGTCTTTCAGTGGGTTTGTTAATGAGAGGCAGTGTTTATAAGGATTGTATTTAATTCTCCTAAACCTGGTCAAATGAATTTTCTTTGTTACAGTAGTGATGGGTTGCATCTACTCTGGAGAAGGCTGTTTTATATCTCTTACAAATTGACAAATTTACTTTGATTAATATCCTATGAGCGTAAGTTTTGTTTTATATGTGATGCTATTTTTTAGCTTTATATAAAGGTTTCTGTATAACCGCTCATACTCTGGAATTTTAGGAGCATTGAAGGAAGTAGAACAACTTTCAAATCCATATCTTCCTTAAAGATAGTAATAGTGGATGTGTTCCAACATAAACCCAAAATTTAGAAATTCTTTTGTTCTTAAAAATAATTTATCCATTAATTGAGGGGCGCCTGGGTGGTACAGCGGTTAAGCGTCTGCCTTCGGCTCAGGGCGTGATCCTGGCATTATGGGATCGAGCCCCACATCAGGCTCCTCCGCTATGAGCCTGCTTCTTCCTCTCCCACGCCCCCTGCTTGTGTTCCCTCTCTCGCTGGCTGTCTCTATCTCTGTCGAATAAATAAATAAAATCTTAAAAAAAATAATAATAATAATTTATCCATTAATTGAGATAAAGCTCTGTGTTCATATATCAAAATAAAGCTATGAAAAACAAATAAAGCTATGCCTCATTAATCTGACAAAAGCATTGTCAAGTATCTTTCATCAAAATGTAAAATATTTCCACTCAAACCAATAATTTCATTGAAATGTTTACTGTATAAAACTTAGATCACCATCTTCAAAGAGAACAAAGTGTTAATATTTGAGTTCTTCCAATAAGAATGTGAGCAGATTATATTATCATTTGAAAGCAGTATTATATTTGCATGCAAAGGAAAAGCACAGAAATTTGAATGCAAAATTCATATTGTAGCTTCCAGCTAATGACAAGGATAGTAACCTCAAAGAAGCAGAAAATTCCAGAAATAAACACAATAAAAAATAATAACAATCAAAATGCCTATCATACCCTACGGCATTGGGATAAGAAATAATACTATTTGTCTGTCTGGCAGAAGGTATATTTCTGGTAATAAGTTTTAGATGCTGAAAGCAAGATGATTATTTATCAAAAAAGAGATTTGTTTTTCAAGCTCCATTGGCAAAAATAACTAAACTTTTACTTGGGAAGCTATAAGAAATTATGTATTGTAAATTAAATAATCTTCAAATCAGCTCAAGTAAATAAGAGGGGTTCAATCGAAACCCAGATATCCCAGATGTTTTTAGCCTTATCTCCACAGTGAATTTCCATTTCCTCTAATATCCAGTATTAGGGTAGTGGTTTTAAAAGTAATTTTAAATCAGATTTCTTGAGTTCTGACGGTGATTCTACCTGTTACTAAATGTGTGTGCTTAGGCACGTTACTTACAATCTCAAGACCCCAGTTATCCCATCTATTAAATGGGGTCATTTTAAGGATTGAAAGGCACATTAAATGTAAAGTATTCAAAGGAATGTTTGCTACATAGTTAGACCTAACCAATATTACTTACAATAATTATTATTAAATAAATATCTACAAAACTCTACTTATTAAATTAGTATTAAATTGTTCTTTTTCCAACGTTTCATTCCAAATATAATTCTCAGGGTCTCCAGGGTTACTTATACCTATCATTGAACCAGTCCTTCCCATGTTCACCTGAGATAACTTGCCAGGAAGTCAGTTGTCCTGATTAGGCAAGACTCTGAAAACAATGACCGCCTGGTTTCCTTTTCCTTCATCTTTCTGGCCTCATTCTCAGGACTGATCAAGACAAGCCATTACGCCAGCAAGCCCAGTGGTCCCCTCATGATGGTCACTTCTTTGTCCTTATTTATGAAGATCAAGATGGCTCCTTTTGCTATGAAGAACGATACTCTTTTTAGTATAATGCTCAGTGAGGGTAGCAGAAATCTCCCTTGTGATTTAGCTTTTTATAATTAACCTTCCTCAAGCCCTCATTGTGGCACTAATACTTGGATGGGGAATTTTATTCTTGTTTGTTAGTAGGAAAGGCTCTTTTTGCATTAGCTGCATGCTGTGCAGAGAATCAACATTTGATTTCTATATCTTAGGCTCTAAAGTTGAATTTGATTACCTGAGGAGACCCATTTTCCATATGGTAAGTTTCCCCTCGGGAACTACTATTATCTTTCATTCCTTTTTATATCGGGCTGAGACTATATCAGACAAGTTTAAGTAAGTAAGTGTTGAATATCAGTGTATTTTGTTCCACATTTAGTCCCCTACAGGGAAAAAAGAAGGTATCCAACCATATACCCTCCAATTCCCAAACCAGGTGGGGAGGGAGGGCTCCTGACAGAGGGCAACTAACTCCTTCTGCTTAAGTATACCAGGCTCTTGACAAGCCAAACTGTCTCGTTAGATTCAATTGTTAATTAAATAGTTAATTAAATTCAGAGTATGTTGCATTTATGGATTTGGGCTTTAATGCATTTTAACATGGAAATAATTACTTAAAAATAGCATTCTTTAGGAAATGCACATTTTTAAAGTTTTAAATTAACTTGTATCCTGGCTTGCTTATGAATTTCTTATGAGATGATCTACTTGTTTTGGCATGATATATATAACTTAACCATGGAGAAATTTTGGAGGCCATTTTGTTCATTTCCAGCACAGTTAGAAAGTGAATTTGATCCCCTGAATGCATTTTTACTACATCTCATGATGCAACTCTAACTTTATTTCAACTTTTACTGTTAAAAGCCACACATCAGAAATATGACTCACAGAATCACAGTGGCTAAATAAAGTTGTCACATTAAATACTGTACAATGTATATCTAGACATTATAATTATTTTTGAAGTTTTCATTTTGATGTCTTAAAATATAGATTACATCTTTTGATAGAAGCAATTATTAAATAGGTAGAAGAATTTAAACTAGACTTAAATGATTTAGAAAAAAGTGCATTTGGACTTCATGATAGTAGGAAATTAAATTATTCCATAAGGTGCTATTCTTCTATTATTAAAAAAGAGTGTCATTGATGTCTATAGACATCATTTAAAAAATTAAAATTGGAAAAAAGACCCTTACTTAAATATTCCCTATATTTACTACAAAAATTTTTGAATTTTTATTCCTCATTTGCTTTTACTTAATGTGGTAAGGCAGTCTCTCCTACATGGTATATTTTCAGATACATTATTATAGCTTTAAATAGAAATTTATATATTTTAGGGTGCCTGAGTTGCTCAGTCCGTTAAGTGTCTGCCTTCACCTCAGGTCATGATCTCAGGATCCTGGGATGGAGCCCCGCATCAGACTCTCTGCTCAGCGGGGAGTCTGCTTCTCTCTGTCACTCTTCCTCTATGCTCTCCTTCTCTCTTTCTTTCTCAAATAAATATATATAATATTTATTAAAAAAAGAAATTTATACATTTTAGTTTATTTTTCACAGTTGGAATACATTCAACTTTAAAATGGATGTTATGAATGTAGGGAAGATGTAAGAAATGGTAAGTGTTTTTAGTGAATTTTATTACTAGCTAAAAAATGAAAATCCAAATATTATCTGATTTTTTCAAATGTGTATGTATGTATGCATGTATATTGACAGATTAATTGATAGATGGGACCGATAGGCAGAAAGATAGTTTACTTTGAGTCTTAGACTCTGACACTAAAAATTGTTGTTCTTATAGTTACCTCTCATGTTTATATGTAATCTATGGAAAGAAAATTTTTACAAGATCCTATTGGTCCTAATTTAAATTTGTTGAAGTTTTTACAATCAAATTATTTATAATTCATATTCATTCATGAGTTCTTTCAAAGTAATTTTTTGAGTACCTACACATAGTAGACACTCTATTATCTATTACTACTACTAAAATAATAATAAAGTATGCTCATGAGTTCAGAGTCCTTGGGTGACTATTGTATAATTAGATGATTGTATATATATCACCAATCTTATATGTGTATAAAATTATACACACACATATCTATCTATATATCTAACTCTGAATTATGGAAAGGTTACCTTACATACAAACATACCCTGGTTTGGGAAGAGTGTCTGTTAGAGAAAAATTATATACATGCACTTTTTTCTTTTTTGCAGTATCTTCAGTAAGACTAACTAAATCCAGGTACATCATGAGAAGGATCTATTTTTGTATATTTTTTTCTTGTATTTTGCTTAAAATTGTTGAAGTGAATCACATTCCTAAGTTTGCCAGATCTGCAAGTTAGAACTAGTAATGTCAAGACTTCAGGGATATAAGCAAGGCAAAACAATTCGTCATTTTTAATGCTCTTTGAAGATAGATTACACAAAGATCAATAGTGATGTTTCCTCAGAAGAATGATGCAATGGAAACTTTCTACATTTTCATTGATCCAGGTAGCAGAACTTCTTTTTCATTATCTCATATAAAGGTCCAACATGACATCCAGGAATCAAGATTATACAGTCATCAACAAAGGGCCTCATAAAACTAAACAAATAGGATACTAATTGCATAAAAATCTGCTCATAATGAGCCATAATGACTCATCTTAGAATAGGGGCTGATTGCTTCTAACATAGTAGGGAGGTCAGGCATTTTTGTCATTATTGTTCTAGTCCACTAAGGTCTCGTTACATCATCAGAAAAGAGTCAATACTGACTTTGCCAATAAAGTTCAGGAAAAATGTCAGGAATAATCAGACCTCATCTTATATAGAATTGCTGAATGTTATGAGATATAAAAATAAATATCAGGCATTTTAACAATAAAGATTTGAAAAAGATAATAGACAAAAATGAAGAGAGGGAGAGACCGTGTAATTGTAGGTCTTACACCTTGGCCTTTGAAATCAGAGACTGGCAGTTTAGCAAGGGATTTTTAAGGGATTCCTTCACCCCAGACTTATTGCTATTATTAAGAACATTCCTGTTCTTTTAAGAATAAAGAGGGAAATGAGAAGCAACTGAAATATGGGTAGAAAGTGATAAGAGAACTTCTAGTTTGTGTTTGCTGAGTATTATGAAGAGAGATCTGAGCTTAGAAGATGGGATACGGTTGCCAGTATTGATGTCCTACCAAGTGGATAGATTCCTCTGAGACTCAGTTTTATCACAAGCAAAAACCAGAAATTGTGCTTGGTCTGTTTACTTTAGAAGAATCCCTAAGCATTAGGGGTGCCTGGGTGGATCAGTTGGTTAAGCATCTGACTTAGGCTCAGGTCGTGATCTCAGGGTCCTGCCCCCAGTCGAGCCCCATGTAGAGCCCCATGTCATGCTCCATGCTCCATGGGGAGTCTGCTTGTCCCAGTCCCTCTCCCTCTGCCCTTTCCCCCCTCATGCTCTCTCTCCTTCTCAAATTAAATAAAAATCTTAAAAAGAAAGAAGCCCCAAACATCAAGTAAAATAATTAATGTGAATATTTTTTATTTTTTAATTATTTTTATTATTATTTATATTATATATAATTATTATATATAAAACACACGTTAAGTATATATAAATACATTAAACATATAAATATATTATATAATATATAATTATGTAATTAATTATTTTTTAAAAATTAAAGATAAAAATATGAAGTTTTATGAAAGTATTACTCATGATAATTTCAGTCATGCTCATGTCTTTTTTTTTTTTTAAGATTTTATTTATTTATTTGACAGAGAGAGAGAGACAGCCAGTGAGAGAGGGAACACAAGCAGGGGGAGTGGGAGAGGAAGAAGCAGGGTCCCAGGGGAGCGGGGCGCCTGATGCAGGGCTCGATCCTAGGACTCCGGGATCACGCCCTGAGCCAAAGGCAGATGCTTAACAACTGAGCCACCCAGGCGCCCCATGCTCATTTCTTTTTTTGTGTAGACTATACTGAAGTGTTTTTTGGGCTTTTTCTTTCCTCTTTTTGCTCCTGTGATTCTTGTGTCCCTCCCCTTCCTTTTTTCCCCAACATCATCAAGTGGTCAAAGTGCCCGTGTAGGTTGAGCCATTGGTAGAATGGATCTGAAGACCATGGCTCCTAGAATTCAATGAAAAGACTGAGAAACTATTTATGGCTGTGCTCTTCAAACCAGAGAAGGTCAGAAAACAGAACCAAACCCTCCAAATCCTCTACTTCTCCCTCGTGTGTATGAGTCGTGGTATTTGATGTTCACTTGCACAGGGTATCATATGCAGCATGTTTATTTTACAAATAGGCAGTTTGTTTTGGTGGAACCAATATCTGGAAATGACACCTTCTCTCCTGGCATTGTTTAGAGAAGAATAAGAATAAAATGAATTTTAAATTAAATTCCTTAGAAAGATCTGCAATTCAGGCAACAGGTATCCAAGTGAAATCAATCCCTGATTCATTCTTAAGTAACTTTACTTGAACATGAATGAATTGTGTTGAATATGTATTGTATGGTCTCTTCCCATATCTTTTCTTTTTCTTTGCCTTTTCTCTTTAGCATCTCTTAATTTCACATCATCCAACCTCAGAAGCTGATGGGAAATGATGAGCAGAGTCAGGCTTCAAGAGCTCTGATTCATGTCAGTGATTTGAGAGGAATGTACGTAGTCCCTCTTTCCTGCCTCGAAGTTTATAAAGAGTTAAAATTTAAAAAACCCAAAAGTTTAAAAATAGGAACAGAGACAGTCAATAATGGCATTTAGCAGTCTTAGCAGAACATAAAGTTACCTTAAAAACAAGTAGTGATAATTGGTTAATTAGAAGTAGAAGATTGGCTAGGTATTAAGAGATTTCTGAGAAGAAAGCATGACCATAAAGGAATAAAAGCTGAGCTATAAAGATAATTCTCCTTTTTAATGTCTCGAGCTCAAAAAACACTGGTGATCTTTTAGATTTTAGGAAATAGTGCCATGTAGAAAACAGTTGAAGTAATTAAAAGAGGATCATTATAGAGCAAAATGAACAGTTTGCTTTATTCACTGATGATCCACCAATTTAAAAAATGCTGAATAGAAAAGAGATTTAAGTGTTGACATTCTCTAAGCTGATATTATTAATAGCTCAAAATTCTATTTATTTAAATAGGTACCATAATCAGCATTAAGGAAATGAGCTGTCTCATGATTTGGGGGATGAGAGGAAGTTATGTCTTTACAAAGGAAAATAATACAAAAGTCCTAAAATTTTTACTACTTATTCATTTAAAAATTTAATTTCTTACTTCCATATAGTGAAATTACGTTTGTGTGTATGTGTGTGTCTGCGTGTGTATGTGTGTGTTATGTGTTTTGACAAATGCGTAGGATCATGTTACCTCTACCATAGTAATCAAGTTACAGAAGAGGGCCATCATTCCAAAGAAACCCTCTCATATTGTCCCTTTGTAGCAAAACCTGTCCCTTCTTCCCTTCTCTCTTAAACTCTGTCAACCACTGAAATGTTCACTGTTCTCATGGTTTTGCCTTTGCCACATTATACTGGACCAAGGGATACATTTTACATAGAAGGAGAGGCAGTAGGGGGAGCACGCCCATGAGATCAACGGGTCCTATTCCATGCTGCACCATTCGGAAACTGCCAGTCTGGTTAGAATAATGAAATGGCCCCGTGAGGTGCCAGCTTGTTGAAGAAACTCTGCAGTGATGGTATGTCATCCTCCATGATGAGTTTATACTCTAAGTAAACAATCATTGTTTTGTTTTGTGTTTTCTACATAGCTGTGGACTACTTGGGTATGAGAACTTCGGAGACTAAGTAGGAATGGCTCCACTTACTATCTTGCCCAGAGGCTCATTAGGATAAATTTGTTACTTAAAATCAGAATTCTGAATTCTGCAGGTTTAGAGAGTTTCCAGAGGGAAAACGCTTTCAATACAGGTTATAGGAAAAACATCTCGTGACTTTTCAGGCTCTGTCTATCCAGTTACTTTAGCTGATCACTAACTCAAAGAATAACAAACAAAAAAGATATTTGACACGATCACCAGGATATTATAGGGCTGTTGCTAACCAATGGAGAAATGTATGACTTTTAAATACTGAAGTTAATAAGTTTTTAGTTACTTAAAAATTTAGTTAATTATTAAACTATAAACCAGTGAATGTGTTAATATAGTTGATGCATGTAGCAATCATGTTGATGTTGCACATATAAATTTTTAGACTTTTATTCCATGACTCTTAGCTCAGTGATGCTTATTTCTTTGGTTTTTTATTTTGATATTTTATTTTTAGTTCATCCATTAGTTCTGCAGTTTGCTATCCATGTTAATATTGAGAAAATCACTTCACTCTCTGAACACAGTTATCCACATCTGGAAGATATAGATTTGGATTTGGGGGGAATAAATAAATAATTAGTTTTGAATTGGAGCAGTACACTTATTAATTGAATGTGTATTGACAAGTTATTAAAACTATTTGAAACATGTATTCCTTGCTTATATATTGGAAACTTTAATAGTGATAAAAATGAAATAATATTTTAAGTAAAATGCTTAGATTAGTGCCCGATACAGTGTCTGTTATAGTAATTTGTTGCTGTCATAGTTATTATTACTCTACAAGAATCAATTTGATTGAGCAGATCTGGATTCCACTTTTTCTTGTAGTGAACAAAATTGTTACAACAGTAAACATACCAATGTAGGAACTCACCATTGTAAGTTAAATTTTTGAAACAGATGTTTCCCAAAATGTGTGTTGTAAACATTAAAGTTACAATTAATTTAATTGGAATCCCAAATTTTGGTAACTGAATCCAATCACTGTCATAGGCAGTCATATACAATTCACCAGCACAGGCTTTAAAGGAGACTTGGTCTCTTCCCTTGCAGCTGGCTATTTAAATCTGTGTCCTCTGAAATATGCAAAGAGCCAGTGTCTTACCACAGGAAAAGAGTAGTGATAGCAATAATAATAGTGATAAAATGAAAATAAATGTCAGTTCTACTATGCTTGGCCTCAATTAGTTCTTATGAGACATTGCATAAAGAAGATAATTAAATAATAGTTTAAATCCTATAAAAGTATAATTAGACTTAAAGATAAGAACAAGTATCCTCCAGTGTCAATTACCCTATGTGTTTTTTAAAGCTTAATGTCCCCTTTAAATGAGACCACAGCTATGACATTTCACTTCCTCTGAGCCAGAAATGTACAATTAATGCAAATTAAATTTTGTTTGCATGTAATGTTAGATATTTCTTCTCATTTGCCGTGACTTTCTCTTATTTGTATCCTTAGGGTCTTCACATTTCATTCAGAATAAGAACAATAGGGGGGCCTGGGTGGCTCAGTCAGTTAAGCACCTGATCAGGTCAGGATCCTGGGGTCCTGGGAAAAGCCCCACATCGGGCTCCCTGCTTGGTGGGAGCCTGCTTCTCCCTCTTCCTCTGCCTCCCACTCCCCCCTGCTTGTGCTCTCTCTCTCTCTGTCAAATAAATAAAATCTTTAAAAAAACAGGAATGAGAACAATAAAAATACAACTTTGTGTATATGTTCTTTGATCTTTGTAAGATCAATGATAATCCTAAACACTGTTTTGGCTTTAAAAAAGACTAGAAGTTGTAGGTAATAGGATCAGAGAAACTACGCATAAAACTGCATGTGAAAATTATATTAGATAATCATACTTGCTTCAAAGTTGAACTTAGAAAGTAAGAGAAGAAGGAGAAGATGAAGATTAGGTGTGAGAGATAAAACAAGTTGCAGATTTTGTATGGTACTTATGTAAGGATGACAGAGGTGATTTACTAGTAGATTTATGATTTTTTTGGCAAGCATACCAAAATATAGTTCTAAAAGTAGTAAATTAGCATTCTGTCTCATCTCCCTTGGCTCTTCTTTAGTATAGTGACCTTGAATGGTGTTGAGGCAAGACATTTGAAACTCTGTGGGAATCTGGATTCAAAGATACAAAGTATTCTTGTTTGAAGCATCACTGTATTTTTTTCAGTTGAGTTTTTTAAAATTGAAGGGTAAGATATATCTATAGCTACATATATAGATACATCTTATAGATATATATATGTCTTAAGTATAGTCCAGCATGCAGATTAATAATCTTACTAAGAAATCACCTTTGCACCCATTTTTAGCCATTTTCTCCCCACTCCAAGAATAATAACGATCCTGACTTCAGGAATAACAACCAAAACCTTTGTTTTTGAACTTCATTGAAATAAGATTATACCTTATTACCATGTTTATGTCTGGGAGCTTTTGCTCAATAGAATATTTGTAAGATTTGTAAAAGTTTTGTTTGTTATTTAACTCTGGTTACTTTACCTTATTGTAATATTATACTACAACTTATTTATCCCTTCTTCATTCATAGACATTTAGGTTGTTTTCCAGTTTAAGGATGTTTGAATATCACTCTATGAACAGAGTGCATATCTTTATTGAATATAGGCAGCATTTCTGTTGGGCATATAACTAGAGGTGGTTTTGCTGATTCACAGACATAAGAACAGGAAACTATAGTTAGGTAAGGCCAACGATTCTTCCAAAGTGGTTGTATCAATTTGTACAAGGTTCAAGAATTCCTGCTGCTATGCACCTCTCTTTTTTTCTTCTTCTTTTTTAAGCTCCTGGCTTTATAGTGGCCGTTTAATGGTCTAATTGTAATTTTAATTTCCCCGATGACAAAGAAATTGGACACCTTTTTATTTGGAACCATCCTTGTTTTTAATATGATAGACTACAATAATTTTTCCAAAATAAAACTCTTCTATTCATACTTTGTTTTAAAATATAAAGGAATTGGGGTGCCTGGGTGGTGCAGTCGTTAAGCATCTGCCTTTGGCTCAGGGCGTGATCCCAGCGTTCTGGGATCAAGCCCCACATCAGGCTCCTCCGCTAGGAGCCTGCTGCTTCCTCTCCCACTCCCCCTGCTTGTGCTCCCTCTCTTGCTGGCTGTCTCTCTCTGTCAAATAAATAAATTAAATCTGTAAAAAAAATAAAATAAAATAAAATAAAATATAAAGGAATAATCATTTTAAATGTCCTTAACATTTGTTGTGGTAAATTCATTCATACCATCTTTATTTTGCTTTAATTTCGAGGAAAATGTTTCTATTGTCAGATTGGTAATTTACATTTTTTTGAACCTTAAAAGTCATTTTTCTTCCTCTTTCATGTTACACATAAGCTAAATTCAGTATTATAGGTGTGAAATAAGTATATATTATTCTTAAATATAATTTTTCAAAACAAAGTGTGTATATAAATACATATGCATATGCACACACATATAATTTACTATTTCCATGAGAATTTAAATAAACATATTGCCTTGTCACCACATTATTTTTGACATGGTTGTTAACTTTTCCTTCTACAGGTAAAATGACCCTTGGAATTAGTGGGAAAGTCAATAGGAAACTAAACTAAAAATGTATCTAGATGAAAAACAGGCTTAAGAATCAGTCTACTGAGCGGTGTTTTCAGTTGGATAGATCTAAGAATTTATCATTAGCTGGGACTTGGGTGTCACTAATGTATACTATTTTAGGTGGGCTGAACTAATTAATTTATGACTTTTCATTAAATCTCTTCATACCTTAATAAATATCACCTCCAGGGGCGCCTGGGTGGCACAGCGGTTAAGCGTCTGCCTTCGGCTCAGGGCGTGATCCCGGCGTTATGGGATCGAGCCCCACATCAGGCTCCTCCACTATGAGCCTGCTTCTTCCTCTCCCACTCCCCCTGCTTGTGTTCCCTCTCTCACTGGCTATCTCTATCTCTATCTCTGTTGAATAAATAAATAAAAATCTTAAAAATAAATAAATAAATAAATAAATAAATATCACCTCCAAAGTGAAATATATCATAGCCCTTGCCATTTAAATATTGTCTTATAAGCCTAAAAAGGGATAAACACTGAGTTAAATTGCTTAGTTATATAATTTTTTTAAAGATTTTATTTACTTATTTGAGAGAGAGAGAGCATGAGTGGAGGGGGGTAAGGGCAGAGGGAGAGGGAGAAGCAGACTCCCTGCTGAGTGTGGAGCCCAGTTCAGGGCTCGATCCCAGGACCCTGAGATCATGACCTGAGCCAAAAGCAGATGCTTAACCAACTGAGCCACCCAGGTGCCCCAGATTGCTCAGTTATATAATATTTTATAACCTCTTGGCTATACTAGGATTCTATCACTTGCATCTGACAAAATCTGTCAGATTTGAGATTTATTTTAAATCTCAGAAATAATCATTGCACACCATCTGACTTGAAAAAAAAATCAGTTCATGTTCCCTCATGTAGTGTAAATGTATGTCATTATGTGACTTCTGTCACTATCTTTTGTTCATTTGATTTTTGGTTTGTCAGATATTTTTCTTTTTTAGCATGAATATTGTAGTGCTTTTTGATTCTGTGTTTTTGTCATTTTATTCTTGGTACATATTCCCATTAATTGCAAGCAGCAACTTAGGTCTAATCTATGGTTACTGAAAGTCATACATTTTTTTAATATTTAAACTTAAGATACCTTTGTCAGAAAATAACAAGCAATATCTTTTCTGGAATTTTGGCTATTACCTAGTTGTTCAGAACATCTATAAAATAACAATTTTAAATAGTAAAACATATAGCCTTAATTTTTTTTTTAATAATAATGATTTTTTATTATATTATGTTAGTCACCATACAGTACATCCCCGGTTTTCGATGTAACATATAGCCTTAATTTTGATGATGGTCATTTTTATTGTTAATATTTTGGTCAAAAATTACACTTAAAAAAGATTTTATTTGCTATAATGTTCTCTGTAATCAGAGCATTTTGAATTACTTTTATGTCCTTAAGAAATTGGTTTACTTCTGCATAGATCTGATAATAGATATTAAGACCCTATTGGAGATATGTAACTTTTATCAGCAGAAAATATGATGGAAAGCAGAGGAAAAAAGTAAATTAGTTGTAAAGCTCAGGAAAATATGAAGGCAGAATCTTTAAAGAATATCATTACCATTGTGCATTTTCCCCTCTTAGATAATTCTGATAATACACATTGGAATATGACTGGCAAATAACATTTTTCCCTTTATCCATTGAGTTAAAAAAAAGAAAAGAAATGTACTTACAATATTAAAATATTTAAAATTGCTACATTAGCTAGCAAAGGAAATACTGGCCAATACTGGCCCATAATCCAAAGGAAATTAGGACAGGCTTACTGGAAATTAAGAAGTGAGGTCAATAATATTTTACATTTAGAACCTCTCCTCTTTTTATTCTCTTTGTTGTCTATTTTCAGGAAATCTTGTCTGTGGAGAAAATCTGAGTGTATTTGCTTCAGGCAGATGTTTGTTTATATTCTCTTAGCTTAGTGACTCTGGGAATAATAGAAGGAGAGGGTATGCACAGCAATGAATATAAATAATTGAACCAGTGTACTTTTTTGAGCAAAAGGAAACACATGCATATCCATTAGCATGTGGAAATACCTTGCAAAATTATTAGTCAATCTGTATTTTTAAAAATTTTAAATGCATAATAAAATTTTGTGATAGAGGTATTCCAAAAGATATTTGCAAAGAATAAATGTTGTAACTGGAAAATTACAACTAAAGTGATTCATAATTCCAGAATGCCACCACAGAACAAACTACTACAAAAATGTGGCATGATTTTCACTCTTTTTAAGATTTTTCTAAAATAATAAATAATCCACAAAGACATGCTTTTTGCAAATTTTCCTTAAACTTCAAATGTATATGAAGCAGGAGTTGATAGTGCCACTTTACCATGCCTCAAGCCCAATGTCCCTCTCCATATATAACTTTTTGGCCTGTCTTCTCCTGGAGTTTTTGCTCTTTGCACTAACATACACTTAAGTGTACCTATAATATATGTATATACATAAGTACTTTATTTTTAATCTGTTTGTAATGCATGCATATGTATAACCTTTTATATTTATATAAACATACACATGGTATATCAATTCATAGAAGTATATGTGTATATATAAATATGTATAAGTTCATATACATACATATAAATACATAAACATATAAACACATTTATAAATACCATGTTCTTCAATCTCTGACACTTTTAAATTTTGCTTTTAGTACTATTAACTGTTAACTTGGGGATGCCTTTTAAAATAGTTTTGACAATAAAGTTCCAACTTACCAATTTACCAGAATCAAATGTTGTTTTGAATTGTGTCTTGTTATTATTTTAAAAGAACATTAAAATTTGATTGATAAAAGAGATTGAAGTCATATCATGCATCTTTTCTGACTATAATGCTATGATACTAGAAATGACCTACAAGAAAAAAAACTGAAAGAGCAAAATACATGGAGGTTAAATAACTTGCTATTAAACAATGAATGGGTCAACCAAGAAATCCAAGAGGAAATAAGAAATTCTATGAAAACAAATAAAAATGAAAATACAACAGTCCAAAATCTTTGGGATACAACAAAAAAGTGGTTCTAAGAGGGAAGTTTATAGCAATACAGGCCAACCTCAAGGAGCAAGAAAAATCTCAAATAATCTAACCTTACACCTAAAGGAGCTAGAAAAAGAAGATTAAAGAAAACCCAAACCCAGCAAAAGTAAGGAGTAGAACAGAAATAAATGATGCAGAAACTAAAAGAACAATGGAACAGATGAATGAAACCAGGAGCTGGTTCATTGAAAAGAACAAAATTGATAAACCTCTAGTAAGAGTAATTAAAAAAGAGAGAGAGGACTCAAAATTACTAATGAAAGAGGAAATATAACAACCAACACCACAGAAATACAAACAATTGTAACAGAATATTATGAAAATCTATGTGCCAACAAACTGGACAACTAGAAGAAATAGAAGAATTTCTGGAAACATGTAACCTACCAAAACTAAAGCAGAAGGAAATAGAAAATGTGAAAACAGACCAATTACCAGCAAAGAAATTGAATCAGTAATCAAAAAACTCCCCCAAAACAAAAGTCTTGAGCCAGACTGCTTCAGAGGCCAATTCTGCCAAATATTTCAAGAAGAGTTAATACCCATTCTTCTCAAACTATTCCAAAAAATTTCCAAATTCAATATGAGACCAGTATCACCCAGACACCCATCAGGGTTGGCCAGCAAACGCTGAGACAGTGAATGAGAAGATTACTCCAGACACCTTAGTAGGAGAAAGGAGAGGCTTTGGGGACCAGATGCTCTAGTGGCGAAAGGCCTCAGGCCAAGATTTGTCTCCTCTTTTATTGAGGTCATATCAATACACCAAGCACAAGCACAAAGCAAGGAGGAAAGTGTAACCTTAATGGTCAGGACAATAATATATGGGACAGCATGTGATAAGAGCGAGGAGGCAAGGAGTTTGTGAAGTACATATCCACCATAGGTGCTTGTTTTTCTTCAAAATTTAAACATTTACTCCCTAGATGAGAACCTTGAGCCACAGTAAGAATCTGGCTGCTTTCAGCCAAGAAACTTGAAAGAAGGCCCAGCATTCCGGGCACTCCTCCTTTGCTTTTCAATTAGTCTCATCCAAGGAGGCATATACAAATCAGATTTTTGCCTATCCGGGCACTTGAATCCCCACAGATACTAAAACTAGATAAAGACACCACAAAAAAAGAGAACTACAGGCCAATATCGCTCATGAATGTAGGTGCAAAAATACTCAACGGAATATTAGCAAACTGACTCCAACAATATATTAAAAAAATTATACACCACTATCAGGTGAGATTTATTCCTAGGATACAAGGGTGGTTCAATATTCACAAAACAATCAATGTGACACATCACATCAATAAGAGAATGGATAAAGTCCATATGAGCATCTCAATAGATGCAGAAAAAGCATTTGACAAAGTATGACATCCATTTATGATAAAAACCCTCAACAAAGTAGGTCTAGAGGGAACATATCTCAGCATAATAAAGACCTTCTATGAAAAACCCACAGCCAACATCATACTTAGTGATGAAAAACTGGAGCTTTTCCCCTAAGGTCAGAAACAAAACAAGGATGTCTACTCTCACCACTTTTATTCAACATAGTATTGGAAGTCCTACCTACATCAATCAGACAAGAAAAAGGAATACCAGGCATACAATTGGTAAGGAAGAAATAAAACTTTCACTGTTTTCAAATGACTTGATACTATATACAGAAAACCCTAAAGACACCACCAAAAAACTACTAAAGCTGATAAATGAATTCAGTAAAGTAGCAGGATACAAAATCAATGTACAGAAATGTTGCATACATTAATAATGAAGCAGCAGAAAGCAAAATTAAGAAAACAATCCCATTAACAGCTGCACCAAAAATAATTAAATATCTAGGAATAAACTTAACCAAAGAGGTGAAAGACCTGTAGTCTGAAAACTATAAAACACTGTTGAAAGAAACTCAAGACAATGTAAAGAAATGTAAAGAAATTCCATGCTCATGGGTTAGAACAAATATTGTTAAAATGTCTATACTACCCAAAACAATCTATAGATTTAATGCAATTCCTATCAAAATACTAACAGCAGTTCTCACAGAAGTAGAAAAACAATTCTAAAATTTGTGTGGAACCACAGAAGACCCCAAATAGCCAAAGCAATCTTGAAAAAGAAAAACCTGGAGGTATTACAATTCCAGACTTCAAGTTATATTACAAAGCAGTAGTAATTAAAACAGTATGGTATTGGCATAAAAATAGACACATAGATCAATAGACTAGAACAGAAAACCCAAAAATAAACCCACAATTGTATGGTCAATTAATCTTCAACAAAGGAAGAATAAATATAAAGTGGGAAAAAGTCTCTTCAATAAATGGTGTTGGAAAAACTGGACAGCCACATGGCAAAAAAATAAAACTGGACTACTTTCTTTCACCATACACCAAAATAAATTTGAAATGGATTGAAACTTAAATGTGAGACCTGAAACCATAAAAATCCTAAAAGAGAGCATAGGCAGTAATTTCTCTGACATCAGCTGTAGCAAGATTTTTCTAGATACATCTCCTGATGCGAGGGAAATAAAAGCAAAAATAAACTATTGGGACTACATCAAAATAAAAAGTGTCTGCACAGCAAAGGAAACAGCCAACAAAACTAAAGGTCAGTCTACAGAATGGGAGAAGATATTTGCAAATGACATATCTTATAAAGGGTTAGTATCCAAAATATATTAAGAACTGATACAACTCAACATTCAAAAAACATAATCCAATTAAAAATAGGCAAAAGACACACAGAGACATTTCTTCAAAGGAGACATACAGATGGTCATCAGACACATGAAAAGATAGTCAACATCACTCATCATCAGGGAAGTGCAAATCAAAACTACAATGTGGTATCCCCTCATACCTGTTAGAATGGCTAAAATCAACAACGTAAGAAACAAGTGTTGGAGAGAATGTGGAGAAAAAGGAACCCTCTTGCACTGTTGGTGGGAATGCAAATTGGTGCAGCCACTATAGAAGACATTATGGAATTAATTAAAAAATTAAAAATTAAAAATTTAAAAATAGACCTACCCTATGATCCAGGAATCGTACTGTTGGGTATTTACCCCCCAAAATACAAGAACACTAATTCAAAGGGATACATGCAACCCTATGTTTATAGCAGCATTATTTACAATAGCCAAATTATGGAAGCAGCTAAAGTATCCATCGATAGATGAATAAGTAAAGAAGGCATGGATTATGTGTGTGTGTGTGTGTGTGTGTACATGTGTGTGTGCGTATGTACACATATATATACATATATATGTATATATGTAATCCAGCCATAAAAAAGAATGAAATCTTGCCATTTGGAACAACATGGATAGAGAAAATATAACGCGAAACAAAATCAGTTAGAGAAAGACAAATACCATACGATCTCACTCATGTGTGGAATTTAAGAAACAAAACCAACAAGCAAAGGAAAAAGAGAGGCAAACCAAAAAACAGGGTCTTAACTATACAGAACAAACTGATGGTTACCAGAGGGCAGGTGGGTGGGAAATGGAGGAAATAGGGAATGGGGCTTGAAGGGCACACTTTCAAATGAAATGAAATGAAATGAAATGAAATGAAATGAAATGAAATGAAATGAAATGAAATGAAATGAATGGTTTTGACAGTGGGGTTTCAACTTATCAATTTACCATAAGCAAATGCTGTTTTGAATTATCTTATTATTTTAAAAGAACATTAAAATCTGATCCAGTTTCATTTGTCATTATGCTTCTTAAAGTATTCAGGTGTCTCCTTTCCTAAATACATGGTAGTGTATAAAAAGGTGTTTGAGATGTAGTCTTTTGGTACTTGTAACTTTCCCTAAGCATTACTGTATTTTAGACCATGAACAGTACCAAATGGCAACTCTCTTAATTTAAGCAGTGTAAAGTAATGGGACGGATCTTATTCTAGGTATTAGTAAATATGTGTTCCAAATTCTGCTCTGGTAGTCATAAATAGTCAATCCTTGAGCTAAGAGATCATTAAAAAATGTAGAGAGGTTAAGTACACATAGAAGTTAATCTGAGTAATGGAGTATGATGTACTCATTCTGTCAGTAAGGCTTATTAAAATTAAAAGGGTTAAAAATGAAGAGGATTTTAAGGAACTACAATAAGAATTTCAATATTTTGTTTAGAGTAAGATACAATAAGATAAAAGCTGTGCAAACCATATTTAAAGGTTAAAATTTTTGATGTGAACTCAGGTTCTTAATTCCATAGTTAGTCAGAGATAATCAGTGCCTAGATATACTAACTTTTTAAAATTCAATATTAATTGCAGCCTTTGATGTTATAAATCATGGGACAAGGACTACTCATTTGACTATTTGTCCAAACAATTTGCTGTTCCATAGCGCAACATTTTCTTTGCTTCAAAGTTCCTTTAAAAAGTAGTAGCTTTGCCTGAAATCACTTGGACATTTGTCAGAATATACTCCCGGGAAAAACATAGCCCAAATTTAGATACCTGAAAACCATCCAGTTACACCAGCACTGCAAACCTGCCTTAGAAGGATTACTCCTAAGACCTTGTGTTTTAAAATTAAAGGGAATTGCACTTTAAATACATTGAAGTATCTATTTGCATAAAACCAGTCACCTATATTTGGGGTTTCCTTTAAAACCAGTGAGGAATAATTGTGGTATACAAGAGCATTTCAGCACAATAGGTTCCGTGAGAGAGTTCAAATCAATAGGGACTAATTTAAAGATAAAGGATACTGCCTTACAATATAAAACAGGCAAGCTTTCTTTGAGAATATTTTCCTCCATGTTTTTGGAGGATGAATATAAATATAATGATTTTTATTCTTTATAAGAGTCTCCATTAAGCTGATTTAATTCTGACATCAAACCACTAAGAGAGAGACTAGATATCATCCTTGAGATCATTCTAAATCCTGTGTTTTTTAATATTCACATGCCTGGATGCAATAAGACAAACTTGATCATATTTGAAGTTGTGTTTATCATACAAGAATCATTTACTGTATTATTAGATTTAGAATGTATACTAAAAATAAATCCTTGAGCCAACACTGCTATTAAATTAGAGATCAGTTATACTCTTAGAGAAAAACTGAACTTGAACAAAAAGCTTTGGGGACATAAAGAACATCAGACTCCAAATATTGGAGGATCACCTAAAATGTTACTATGGTATATTTCATAACAATACTACAATTAGCTTTCCTTTTCACTTGCAGTCATATGAAATCAAAAGCTGCCATAAATATTCATAAATACAAGAGTAGATATAAAAATACATATGCTGTGTAGAAAATTTTGAAATTTTCATTTACATTATTCATTAATGACAGATGTAGCCATATAGCAGAATTAGAGATTTTCCACTGAAGTTATGACCCCTACTTTCATGTGTGAGTACCAGCTGTGTAAGCAGCATACCAGTGCTTACTTTAAAAGAAAATGAAAATGTACTGGATGTTCAAGGTTGGATGAACCCTGAAATTTGTCCTAAAGCCTAAGAAACTCATTCCCTGGAAGACAAATATGAGAGGAACAGTCTCTGACATTTGCAAAATCACGTAATTCCTGTTGCTTTTAAATTCATTTTTTTTTTAAAGATTTTATTTATTCACTTGACAGAGAGAGAGATAGAGCCAGTGAGAGAGGGAACACAAGCAGGGGGAGTGGGAGAGGAAGAAGCAGGCTCCCAGTGGAGCAGGGAGTCCGATGCAGGGCTCGATCCCAGGACCCTGGGATCACGCCCTGAGCCGAAGGCAGACGCTTAACGACTGAGCCACCCAGGCGCCCCTAAATTCATTTTTCTATGTGAAGTTGACCACACAATAGATCAAGCGATTATTTTGTTTTTGATTTTGTAATTTTTCAGATGATTTTATGAAAGGTTCATGTCATCAAAACAGACTAGCAGTTTTTCTAAGAGAGAAAATAGAAAGAACTTGTCAACTAATACATGCCACCAAACCATATTGCTCATTCTGTATCAAATCCACTTAGGCAGAATTATTATATGCTACTATGAAGAAGAAAAGAAAAAGAAACCATGATCCTTCTCTTCAAGAAAGTACTATTTTACTGAGAAGATTAGATACCTTATCTTTCATAGGAAATAACTATTTTCATCATCAAATTTCCATACCGGGAAGTGAAGCTCCACTTTTCTCACCAGAAAGTAAAAAGTATGAGAGGAAACCTCCTCAAGATAGGATTCATTGATCCAATTGGTAACGTTGGTAGACAAACAGTGAGCATGCTTTGCACAGCTCTGCCCTGTTTTTCATAGGTACTTAGGCTTTGCAAGCTTAGATTTTCTATTTCCCATGTAATAAGCTGGGTTCCTTAGTTCAGTGTTTCTTTTTCTTTTTTTTTTTTTTTTTTGGTAAAGATTTTATTTATTTATTTGACAGAAAGAGAGACAACCAGCTAGAGAGGGAACACAAGCAGGGGGAGTGGGAGAGGAAGAAGCAGGCTCCCAGCAGAGCAGAGAACCTGATGCGGGGCTCGATCCAGGGACTCCGGAATCACACCTTGAGCCCAAGGCAGATGCTCAATGACTCAGCCACCCAGGCGCCTCTAGTTCAGTGTTTCTTAAGTTCAATATAAAGGGAAGATAATAGAAACCTATTGGACTTCATATTAAACTGCATCCTCATATACAACTTTTATCAGTAATAATGCTCATACATGATCACTTGTCTGATGCCTGGGTCCTAGATCTGTACTTGGGATGAACCCTTAATATTCCAACATATATTTTGTTATTTAGAAACTCTGAGAAATAATCACAAATACTAGCTTGAGCACTGAAATACTAGGTGGAAAATTCGGGGCATTTGGCTAAATCAAATCCATACCCTCAGATTAAGAGGATTTTCATTAAAATAATTCCGTTTCTGTAGTTGGCTATCCCAGTTCCACTGGATCAGGGCCTAGATTGCAGTTGGTGAAGGAATAGCAATAATAGTCAGGCATCAGAATGACATTCATCTGGCTAGGACTGAGCATAATAAAAAAAAAAAGCAATATGATTTTTCAGATTTTAATTTCCTTAGACTTAAGAATTTTAGCCTTTGATTTCTTTATAATTTAATTTGAAGAAGCACGTTATCTGATTTATGGCCTTTTAACTGGAATCTGATAATATGAGGGAATAAATATTGTTCAAATCTAGCATATTTTAATAATGCTGACATTTAACTATTGGAGTAATTTTCTATTGGCATTTGGATTCATCACATAATACCCATGAGCCATCTCAGAACACATGGCTGGATATATTTGATATAAGAATTAGACTAGGGTGTGAATATTTTTGCCCCGAATGCCTTGCAGAGCTTTGAGGCTTAGGGATAAAAGCTGAGCCTCCTGTCAGTGATACTGGGAGCATTCACAATGGAGATGTATAATTGGAGATAGGAGAGCAGCTTCGTGAAGGCAAAAATCTTATTTTCCTTATGTAATGCTGACCAGCCTCCCTTTGGTTGACTATAGCATCAATTGTGAAGCCTGGTGTGTTAGGGAAACAAGGCAACAAGGTGCTGGGCAGGGGGGACGACGTTGGGGGAGGAGTACCTAAACTCATCTCCTGTGAGGGAAAATATGGGAGGAGCACATCTGTGTTCACCCCTCACACCCCACCCCTCCAGCCTTGATTCCTCCACAAAGAAGAGTAATTCCTAATGGAGGAATGGCTGATGGAACTGAGAAGAGAAACAGGGAGCTGAGCAGAAATGCCCAACTCAGCTTTGGCTTGATCTCATGATGCTGCTTTTCTGAAATTGCCCAAGTCCCTTCGCATCACATGTCATGTGGTAAGCTCCCTTACACAGCTTCTCTTCATCTGTTTAAGCTGTTTTGAATTCAGAGAGGAGGATACAGAAGCATAATTGATTGTAAATAAGCATGTGTTTAAAACATTAAGTTGCAAAGCATTCCCAGGGATGTGGCATTGTTAGTCCTTGGAATACACTGAATACAGCCAGGCAATCCTGGAACAAAAGAATTGTCCTGGCTGATTGATAGAGCAGTCACAGAGCCCTCAAAAACAAGCTATTCTAGTAAATTGTTTGATAGGGCAGTTTTGGGTACTCCTTGCCCATGTTCCTATCTCTTGGATCTAATGAGCTTCGAGACAGGCTTCTGCTGCTGTTTTTAACTCTTTACACCTACACATATTTTTCTCCTCCTGTGTTTGATCCACCTTTTTGGTAAACTTTGACCTTCACCTCTACTATGTATTTCCAACAAATTACAGTCTTTTCTGTTTCAACCTACTATAGGTTTCTTCTGAATAATTGTTCCCACATGGAACAAGCTTCTTCAGCAGCCAATGCCACCAATTCCCCAAATCCCTCTCTGAGTCTACCAGAGCTCAGGATTTATTTAAATATCATACACATAATTTAAATGTTTTGAATAAAACTCCCAGGCTTAACATTGGAACTTTCAGCACCAAAACAAAACAAAACAAAAAAAAACAACACTTAACAAATAATAGATTTTTTATTTACTACCGTAATTTAAAAAAAAAATTATTGGGGCGCCTGCGTGGCGCAGTTGTTAGGCGTCTGCCTTCAGCTCAGGGCGTGATCCCAGCGATCTGGGATCGAGCCCCACATCAGGCTCCTCCGCTGGGAGCCTGCTTCTTCCTCTCCCACTCCCCCTGCTTGTGTTCCCTCTCTCGCTGGCTGTCTCTCTCTGTCAAATAAATAAATAAAATCTTTAAAAAAAAAAAGTTCTTCGTTTCACTGTTAACTGTCTCTCTAGCAAGATTTCCAGATATCAACACAGTTCCTCTAAAATTATAGGCAATGCAAAAATAACCAAGGGCAAGTGAATATTCCAGTGCCTCCAGAGTAATTCATAGACTTGAATGGTAAGGAAACATCACCGGAAAGGAATAAAATGCTATAAATACAATGCACTAATTTTAAATTACCATATGGGCAGGACTGAATCTATTCCTTTGTCTATAGTATTTGCATTTCAAAATTTAACTCAAAAAATTTTTTCTTTTTTAGAAAAAGAGACATTACTGTTATGACAAATTCCAAGCAGACCAGCAGAAATCACAAGTGCGTGACCAGTTTTTAGCCTTGATATAAATTTCTCTTTATTCTTTTGCCCAGCCTTTCCGAAATCCTGTGAAAGTCAGTATGGGCCCAAAGCTGATCCCTTGTCTAGTTCTTACAAATAATTTCCTTAAAAGAGTGAAAATTATCAGACAGCTGCAGCGGTTCAGCTTACAAGGAAAACGTAGAATGTCATTTTCAAGGTAAGTATGCAGCTGTCTTCCTGTCACTTAAGGTTTTTTAAGACAAATCCAATTAAATGTCTACCTAAAAAGGCTGACAAGAATAATTCTTCGCATACTAATGAAATTTGTCATAAGGCAGTACAACCACAATTCTGTTTCTATATTCTGCCTCTGGTGAGCAACCTGGAAGCCCTTCTTATTTGAAATAAAATACATAACCGCCTTCCCGACCAAGATGCTTATGGTGTATATTAAACTAAATTTTATTTCATTTTTTAATTGAGCATCTTTCTTCAATAGGAAAGAGAGCATTCATCAGGATGGGGAATGCTGAACGCTTCCTGAGTGAAAGAGGGATTTTTTTCTGTTCTTCTGAATTAAACATGTTTCTTAACTCCCTCCCCACTACCTACTTTTTTGTTTTCTTTTGTAATATATGAGAAAAGTATTTTGAAAATATTTAACTTAGGAACTGAAATCAAGTCTGAATATCAACCTCATTCTTTTTTCTCAGTTCTCAGTTTTTCTAATTTTAAGTTATATAGCTGGCAAAACCTTCCCAAATTCCAAGCTTTTTATAGGAATATAATTCTAACAAGCTTCGTTTTGTCATCATTATGGGTTTGTATCCAGGGTCTATATGTAATAATGTGATGACTAAATTCTTGGTAAAGTGGCATGTTATTATCTATTGAGCAGATAGAGGTCCTGGTTGAAGGCCTATTTATTTATGAGGTTGCTTTGTTTGTTGTTTATATTCATCACAATTCAAATGGAACGATAAATTATTTTTTTTGAAAAGTAGATTTTTATCTATGACTTGAGCTTTAAAATATGCACCTGGGTGGCTCAGTTGGTTAAGCATCTGCCTTCAGTTCAGGTCATGATTCTCGGGGTCCTGGAATGGAGCTCAGCATCAGGCTCCCTGCTCAGCGGGGGGCCTACTTCTCCCTCTCCCTCGCCCCCCCCACCAAGCCCCCTGCTCCTGTTCTCTCTCTCAAATAAATGAATAAAATCTTAAAAAAAAAAGTAAAAAAAAAAAGTAAACTATGTACTACATGAGGCATTGGCTAGTGTCTCTAGTAATTTCCTTAATTCAGATTTATAGTCAATTTTGCTAATGTGTACAGATTACTACATTTAGTACCGCATTAGTGCAGGCCTATGTATCAGTTGTAGTGGATACTATTTTACACTTGATCTTAGCCAAAAGGCCGAGAAGCGATATAGTGGATACTATTTTATAGACTGACAATTTAAATAGTTTGTTAGTACTGGGGAAAGACTGTAGTATAAAGGAGGCCAGTGCAGGTGAATCCAAGGCATACTTTCTTATTGTTTAAAGGAGTGGGGAAAAAAAAATAGTTATTTCTGGGGAAACATACTGTTTAATTTAAATGGGGAAGAGTTCATATTCATAATATCTTCTTATATAGTTTGTTGATGTGTTTTTTTTTTTAACACCGGAAGGAGACTTCAAGTGTACCTTTGTGTCTGTGAGAAAAGAACGCTGAGACCAGGTTTGCAATATTTATTTGTGGTCATGCTGTAAGCATTATTAGTGGCAGAACCTGTGCTCTGACTCCTACTTTTTAGTGGCCCCTCAACACTAGGTTCTCATATATACAGAATTCTTGTTTCCTCAGAATTCATATTGCTGTAGCTAGGAAAGAGAAAGTCACAAAATGTGAAAAAATTCACTAATGAACTGACCACTATAAAATTCTCCTTAAAACTAGCTTTTATTCCTGCTAACCACTTCAACTTCATTGTCCACATCTTAATCTGTTTACAGTTCAATGTGAATCAATTTTAAAACCTTACTCAACTGTGAGGGGAAACAAAGTTTTGGTTAGATCAAAGAGCATATTTGAGTATCATCTTTTTAAAACAAAGCCATTGTCAAGATCCGATGTGTTATATCATCAAGACCTGTAGAAGAGAAAAATCTATAAGGATTATAAAATAACATGTTAAAGAGAATCTCTAATTATTCTGAGAGCTTTGCAGGGAAATGAATGAAAAGCTTCATATTTTGGCAAAAGTGGTTTTTTAAATATTCAAATCAAACATGAGGTAAAGAATACTATGTCATAATATCATATAATTTTGTCAAAATATTATGCAAAATCAAAACCCAATTAATTTTTACTAAGAAATATTGTATAGTTTGTTAAATAGAAACTAAAACTCCCTACTTAATGTAGCATGATTTTTAAAGAAAAAAATTCAGCATTTCCCCCACTATTTACTATGAAACCTCCCACACTTAAGTGAATTTACTATAAATAAACTTTTTTGGAGTGGAAACAGCACTCATTTTAAATATACCTATTGATGAGCTTTGATAATTGTATACAGCTCTTTAATTGAAGGGGGAGAGCTAGGTTCTTATCTCACAGAATCCTAGAATGAATCTCATGGACAAAAGAGCAAGTAAAGCCATAGAGTTTTATTAAGCAAGGATACAGAAAAAGCTCTCAGGAGTGAGAGGGGTCCTGACAGGGTTACCACTGAGGGCTTTTAGGGTTGGTCTTTTATTGAAAGATAACCAGGGAACTTAAATCTTTCTAACTTCTCTACTGGCAGCACCATTGATTAAGGACTAGTGATAACATCTTTAATGGCTTACTTCTTTTTAGAGTCTGGTTATTTTCTGTTGACCACAGGAGACTGTCATAAACAAGACCACCCCCACCCCCAACACCTAGGGCAGGGTGGTCTGGTGTGTTCCCTTATCTCTTGTTTCCTTACACCTCTGCATTTTGGGGATTTCTGTGAGCCTGATCACGTAGCCCCCTGTCTCTCCCTACCTAGCCCCGCCTGTCCCTTACTCAGAATCACCACACAATCAATAGAAAGAACATTCATCACCCACACCTGAAAAAGTTTCTCATTTGCTTTTGTAACCTATTCCTCCTCTCACTCTGAGCCCTAGACAATCACTGTGGATTTACTTTTTTTTTTTTTTGAGATGATTATAGAATCACAGGAAGAGCCTGTTTTTTTTTGTTTTGTTTTTCAAAGATTTTATTTATTTGACAGAGAGAGAGAGCACACAAGCAGGGGGAGCAGCAGGCTCTCCACGGAGCAGGGAGCCAGATGTGGGACTCGATCCCAGGACCCTGACCTGAGCTGAAAGCAGTGACTTAACCGTCTGAGCCACCCAGGTGCCCCATAGGAAGAGCCGGTTGGAGGAGGTCATCAAGAGGACGTGACCTCCCACTGACCTGTTAGCTGGGCCCTAGCAACCAGAGGCTCCTTATCCCCACCACCTGTCCTGAATATATGCTTTGCCCACTCTTCCCCTGCTAGGAGCTGCTTCAAAGACACAGCTTTGAGAGATTAACATGTTATTGAGATCATCTGGACAGATACACGACTGAACCCAATTAGGGCATCCATATAAACTCGTGAGGCCCGGAGTGGGAAAGGGCGAGGTATGTGGAGATCTGTTCGGATTCTGGTTGTCGGCTGCTGAAGACAAGCCTGGTAAGTAAATTCTATCGTTTATTAAGCTCACCACCTAATCTTTTCATAGCTGTTGGGGTATAGGGATCAGTTTCAGATTTCATCCGGGAATTCCTGAGGTTGCAAAGCTGCAAACTGGCAGCCTAATCCTCCCCCCAGTAGCTGCACGCTAGCTGGTGGTGGAAGATTCACGCTTAACTCTTGGCTGAGGAAGGAGCCGTTTTTCCTTTGGTCTTTGGTTGTGGATGGGTGTGTGCTGTCAGAAAGGTTTCCTTCTAGGCCTCTCGTTTCCTAATCCTTTGGTTAGAGTGAGCTGGCTTTTTTCGTTGCTCCTCTTGTCTCTACCTGTGGGAATGCCATTAACTGCAGAATCTGAAATACTGTAATTGGCATAAACTCACCTCAGTTCTAGTGTCTTTCTTGGTAGAAAAAATCCATCAGATTTTTTACATAGGTGAGGCAGTCGTGGTCTTTGCTAATAAAGACAACTTTACTTATTTTCTTGTTTTTTTTAAATTCTGAACTGGCTAGAGCTACAGCACGATGTTGAGTATAAATAGTGACTGTTAATTTCCTTATCTTGCTCTTGATGTTGGGGGGAAGATACTCAACTTTCACAATTGTGAAGTTAGTTGCATTTTGTTGTTGCTGTTATTGTTTTTTAAGTGCCCTTCATCAGGTTCGGGAAATATCCTTGTGTTTCTTGTTGACAGACTTATTGGTTTTTTTGTCGGATGAGGAATGGATGTTTTTCTGTGTGTATTGAGAGTATTATGTGTTTCTTCTTTTAAATGATGTGAATTTGAATAATTTTCAAATATTAAGCTGAACTTGCATTCCTGAGATAAACCCAATAGAGTCATGAGGTATTATTACCTATGCTGTGGGATTTGATCTGCTAACATTTTAACATTCCTGTATCTGTCCTCAAATCACTAAGTTGTACACTTGTAACTGAAGTACATCATTAGCTTCACCTTAAAAAATATGCAAGTGGTGACAACCTGGATGGACCTAGAGGGTATTATGGTAAGTGAAATCAGACTGAGAAACATAAATACAGTATAACTTCCTTTATATATGGACCCTCAAAAACAACAATGAAAAACAAATGAGGAAGTGAAAGCAAAACAGAAACAGACCCATAGATAAAACAAATTGATGATTGCCCGGGGGGGGGGGGGGAGAGTGGGGAATGGGCAACACCAGTGAAGAGGAGTGGGAGATACAGGCTTCCAGTTATGGATGAAGGTCATGGGAGTAAAAGGTACTGTAGAGGGAATATAGTCAGTGGTATGGTAATAGTGTTACATGGTAGTGGATATGGTAACTACTACATTTGTGGGGAGCATAGCATAACTTATAGAATCACTGTAGTACACCTGAAACTAATATTGCTACCTAGAGTAAAAAAAAAAATTGCATCTACGTTAATGAAGGAATTTACAGTTTTCTTAAAATTCCTGAAATAAATTCTAGTGTCTTTGAATGGATTAGAAAAACTTTCCTCCTCAATTATCTGGAAGAGTTTGTATAGAAATAGTATTACTTCTTGAAATGTAGAATTTACCATTAAAATCATACGGGCTTAGGGTTTTTTTTTTTTATGGAAAGGTTTTAAATAATTCAAATTCATCAATCAATCTGCAACTGTTCGTGTTCTCTAGTTCTGCGTGAACCTGAGTTGCTGCTGTTGCTCCAAGGGAGAGGGTGAATGTTACTATGAGCTCATTCCCGTTACTGCACCTTAGGGGGTAGAAAAATCCTTTCTCCTTTCTACTCAAACACCTCTAGTGGATATTGTCTAGGGGCATACCTACTCTATGCAGGGAAATACCACACATGAGACCACACAAAGAAAACTTTTCTAAGGGGGGGAAAAAACACAAAAGATCAGATTGAAATAATGGTTTATACATTTTTTATAGTTGATGAAATTTATGGCAAGAACAAAACCGCTTTCTAATGTTACGATAGCATACGACCACTGAAATGCATAGTGTTTAGAAAAAAAAAATTGTTTCTTTACCTCAAAAATACATTTAGGAGCCGGGTCCTGAGGTCTGAAAATCCTAGAGATAAATTTCTTGACATCTATATACATCTGGAAAATTATTTTGAACTTTTAGAAATGCTGATGAAAAATTGACCATTTTTCTAAAAAAAAAAATGGAGTCTAAAATTGTAGGTGTATGAAAACTACTCTAGAAATTTAAAGCTATTTACAGCTTGTAAATCTGCTAGATAAGAACATTATTGAAAGATCTAAAACTAATCATAGCAGTTAACTCAGATGAGATGGAGAAAAAGGAAGAAAAATCCTATTGGGGAAAGTTTAATAACTTAAATAGATTGGATTTTAAATAAAGTATCCCTAATCTCCATCTAATGTGGCAATGTAAAATTTGCAAGGAACCATCCTGTTATACCTATCTTTGAGACTGACCTCCAACTTGAAGAGTAATTTATAAGTACATACATTGCTCTAGAATAATTTAAAATAATATCCAAATATCTCAAAATAGCTTAGTTGGAATGCCAAATGTTCCATTTATGGGTTTCCTTAAAACACAAAATGTGGGTATGTGTGTGAAAGCAAGAAAGCGTGTGCATCAAAAAGTGTACACACGGAAAAGAGAACCAAAGTTGTATTTGCTCCTTTTATAACACGTCTATGCACACATCTAAAAACTTCATATATAGAGTATATAGAATTATCAGGGTCCCAGTCTTAGGCTTACTGCTTTGATTAGCATGTTCTGAAGTATGATAAACCACTCCTAGGGTTGTATGGAGACCTTTGTCTGGTTTTATAAACGTAAATGATTTTGCACAAAAGCTGGCCAATTCAGTGGAAAAGGCCCCTCTACCGATGAGTTGTTTTCCTACAAAATGTCAAATAGCAGAACAGACCTGTTTAATGCAAATCTCGGCCAACATTGGTAGTAAGTTCACACTGTTATTAAGGAATTATATTCAAATATATACTAGCTATTTTGATTAGAAAAAAACTAATTCAATTATAATATACTTTAAATTCTCATCTGTATTATAAAATTTTAAAATCCTGAATAAGTCATAGTGGTCACCTACCAACTGAGATTTTGAACATATGAATTGCATTTTTCTTTGTATCTCTTTCCTATCTAGTATGTACTAGAAACTTGTTACTGCTTAATTAATCATTGATTGGCTGATTTATGAAAGTGACAAGTCAATGTCTGTGTGATCATAGTGACCCTTTGCATGCATATCAAAACAGAGCTAGCTCTCATTTTAGAAAGTCACACTTACTAGTTTCTAGTATGTAAATAATATGTATGTTTATCAAAATTTAACATGCTATTCTTGGTCTCAAGATAAATCGTATAACTTTGTTGCTGTTGTTGTTTGTTTTAAAGCCCAAAATCTAAATTCAAAACCCTGAATCTATGCTATGGTGTTATTTCAGCCAAATCACTATTTCTAACAATCCTAATGCATAATCAATAGATCATCAGTTTCTATTTCCTTTGTATAAATTGCTGATTATTACTAGTCAACATACTCTTATGTCAGTACTGTTACATAGGTCTTAAATTTTAAAAATATAAAGTTGGTTTCAAAACCTTTCCTATAATTCAGCAATTACCTTTAATTCTTCAAGGCTATTCCCCTTTTTTTTCCTCCGTTTCATCAAGTGATTAGTACATCTAAGTGGCCAAGTTTTATTGCACTATTTTGAAGAATATAAGATTTGTCCTTCCCCAGACACTTAATATTTAGTTCACGTGAGTGAATTCTAAATTGATAAAGAAATCCCCAAGGAAGGTTGAAGATGACCGGATAGTCTTCTGGAACGTGCAGGTTTATGTAACAACATACTGAAGTAATGGGTCTTCCTCCATAATTCAGAGCAGGCTATTAAATGATTTAATACACTTCCGGCTTTTATAGTGCTGTGCACTACTTCAGTAACAAACATGTTAGCTCTTCAGGCATTATCCTTCATCTGTGTACATCAGCCTGTCTCCTCTTCCCTCCCCTCCGTGACTATTTATCTTCAGAACAAGTAGCCCTTGCTGCAACTTCAATCCATTGGTCTTTGTTAGTTCATTTCTTTTTCAGACATGACCGTTTGCCTCTTTAACTTTCTGAGTCTTCAAAGTGTGCTGTATTTTGATTTTCTGTCTTATGAACTTTGTTTTCCTGCCCCTTCTTTTTATAGCTCACATATATCTTTTCATTCTCTGCTGTCAAACTGAGCTGCTTGATTGCTGTTTCCAAAATACCATGTTATTTGAGGTATCCAAATATGAGGTGTTTCTTTTATATAATATATATATATGAAATATATATATATGGGTACATGACCTATATTTAAGAATTAGCCTACTCATAATTTGAAACCTTGAAGTGTTGATAGAAACTTAAATAGCATCTTTTTCTCATTTGACCTTGAATATATTCATGTATTTTCAGTTTAAAAAATACTATTTCAAGTTTCTTTATCAACTTCTTTTAGACATTGTGAATCTTTTTATAGAAAACCTTTTAAGGCAGATTTCTAATCAATTTTGTGTTTCTATTCTAATCAGTGTCATGTAGCAGATGTTTACTAATAAAGAAACTGCTCATAATTTTCTAGGCAAACAACAGTTTGTATTCTTATATCTGAGGAAAATTTTATTCTACTTTTGGCAAAAATGCAATGTCTGGACAATTTTGTCAAAATTTTAGAGGCAAAAGAATATATACAAAATATTTAGTACTTAAATACATTAGTCCATGGGAGGGGGGAAATAACCACATTCTAGATATATGAATGATATCTCTACAGGGTGTAATCAACAATCTAAACAACGGTTGCAAATAATCCAATATATTGTGTGAAAATGCAGATATGTTTGGTCACACTGCATTAGAGGAAGAAAGTGGGACATTAACATTTTACAGAACTAATAAATTCTAATTCAAAGTAATGCTAAAGTGGTAATTCAATAACTTATTGACCTTTATTTTTTGTATGCTACAAAGGATAGTCTTCAGTTGATTTGGTATCAACTTATAGATCCTACAAAATATAAAATGGAACTAAAACTATGATTTTTTTTTTTTTTGTCCCTCACAAAAGTGAAAACACTAGATTATGTTTTCTATTCCTGCCTTTTAGATTTATAGCATAAAATGAGTGACCCTTAGAATGAATCTTCAATGGAAACCAACCAGTGTAATGACTCCCTCTGCATCCTCTCAAATGAGCAAAGGTCCAGCTACTCCGCTGTGAGTAGCAAAGCATTCACCAGTTCCTTCAATAAACTATTCTGGTTTGGGTGGGAGTTTTTCTAGAGATAAAATTTTTCCTCTTGCAACTACTGCTTACTGGTTTTGGTTTATTTATATGGAACTTAGTGTTAAATTTTTTTAAGTAATCCTCCAATTATGTAAAGAAATCCTCAAATCAAGTTAAATATCTTAAGTTACTTCAATCAAATGCTCATTTGATCAACTGAAGGACCCCGCTCCCCCTTAAAATTACACTTATTGAAGTGTCATTTACATAGTAAAATTTCACTAAAAAATCTAATTTGGGATGCCTGGGTGGCCCAGTCAGTTAAGCGTCTGACTTCAGCTCCGGGCATTCAGTTCAATGAATTGTAACTATTTTGGTCATGTAACCATCACACCACTCAGGATGACAAAGAGCATTTCCCTCGACAAAGAGTTTCCTCTTTTTTGCTGTAAATCCTATCTACCCTCAGTCAGTGACCAGATGAATCCCTTCTCACTATTCTGTTTAACCTATCTGTTCTGGGTGTGTGGGTTGTTTCTTGTTCTGGGCTATCGTAAAGTCGTTATAAAAAATCCATGCACAGGTCTTTGTGTAGACCTCTGCTTTCATTTCCCTTGGGTAAATACCTGAACGGGTAGCTAAACTTTATGATAATATGCTTGGTTTTATACAAAACAAATTGTTTCAGAAGTAGTAATACCATTTTACATTTCCATCAAACACCTGCAGTTTCCTGCCCATACTGATTATCTTTTAATTGACTTTCAAATTTTAGCTATCCCAGCAATGTTTTCACTCCGTGTTTTAACTTGCATTTCCCTGATAACTAATATTGTGTAGGAATGCTTGTTTTTAGTTCTTATTGGCCATCTATATAACTTAGCGACTTCTCAAATTCTTTTCATTAAAAAAAATTGAATCAAGTTCTAAAAATGTATTCTGGATACAAGTCACCTAATAGGTACGTGTATTACAAATATTCTGTTCTCTGGCTTGTCTTTTCATTATTGTAATATTGTCTGTTGAAGACCAGAGGGTTTGAAGACAGATTTTCATTTAAGGTGAGTACTTACGTGTCTAGTATATTTTTGCCTAAAACAAGATTGAAAAATCTGCTTTCTTGATCTGTCGTTTTAACACACCAGGTTTCTGATCAATTTCAACTTAATTTTTTGTGTGGTGCTACATCAGAGTTGTTCACTCACTTTTTCAATGTGTGGATATTCAGATATTCCAGAAATACTTGTTAAAGACTATTGCTTTTTCAATGACTTACCTTGGCAATGTTGTAGATCAACTGACCGTATATGTTGGTTTATTCCTGGATTTTATTGTATTTATGTACTTATGCCTATAATAAAATACCTTGATTATTGTAGCTTTATTAGTCTTAATTTATCTGCAGAGTATTTGTCTTCTCAGAATGTTTCAGGATGTAGAATTCTGGGTGGTTTTATTAATTTTTCCCTTTGGCTATTAAGTTTTCATTTTTAATCAATTTGCAGTTATGTGTGGCTTTCTTTGTATCAACCTCCTTGAGGTGTAGTAAGTCAAATTTTTGTTCTGTTTTCATCATTACTGTCCTACACATTCTGTTCCTTCTAGCTCTCTTCCTGTTATTCTAGTTTAATGTAGTATGTTAAATTGCTTAATATGTTTCCACGGGTCCTGGAGGCTATCTTAATTTCAGTCTTCCCCACGCCCCCACTCTTCTTAGAATGGGTAATATCTCTTCATTGGTCTTCAGTATCACTAACCTTCTCTTCCCTATCCTCTGTTAAATGATCCCAATTTATTTCTAACTTCAGATATTTACTATAATCTAGAAATTCCTTTTTTTTTTTTTTAAAACTTGTCCATTCATTGCAGTGATCTTGACTTCTAGGTCATGACATTTCTAATTGCTCCTTTAAAAGTTCTTTCCTGCTAATCCTAAATGCTGAATCATCTTGAGGTCCATTTTTCATTATTGATGAGACCCAAGTAATATTTTTCTTTATCTTTATATTTTTAGTAATTACCAAAACCTAGTATCTTTTTGTTATTGCACATTAAGAATGTTCAAGGATACCTTATATAGAATCTAGTGTCTGTATGTCCCAAACTTCCTAAAGAGTGGTTTTGTTTTTTGTTTTTGTGTCTCCCCCCCCCCCCCACCCCAATCAGGTACTTATTTACCTTGGAAAACTTACCCAGACTAGTGGAGTGTTGGTTTAAAATTTGGTTACTACAGATAATGTCTTTTCCCCCTACTCGTAGAGTAAACCCTTATTCCTTGAGTATAGTATTTACTTAAAAAGCATGAACCAGGGGTGCCTGGGTGGCTCAGTTTAAGTGTCTGCCTTCGGCTCAGGTCAGGATCCCAGGGTCCTGGAATTAAGCCCTGCGTCTGCGTCTGGCGTTTTGCTTAGGGGGAAGACTGCGCGCGTTCTCTCTCTCTCCAGCTCCCCCTGCTTGTGCTCATGTGCTCGTTCTCTGTCAAATTAATAAAATTTTTAAACAGCACTTTTAAAAAACATAAACCTGCTGTACTTTTGAGGTAAAACACAAGTTATTTACCAATATCGTCTCTTAGTAAGAATTAAACACTAAAGGATACCTTATATAGAATCTGTACACAGCAGCTCAAAGCTGCTGTTCTTAGTCTCCTTCACATGCTGTTCATGAAACAGACAAGAATTTGGAGACTCGCTTCTCTGACACCCCCCCCCCCCATCTCGAGTTTCCTTCCCCGTTTTACAACCACTCTGACAGCGTTGATCTCCATCCTCTGTCACTTAATGCTAATAAGCTCAACACTTCTGAGTTCTAGCCATGTTCTTCCATGTGGTCTGTAGAGGGCTCTCAGAAGAAGAGCCTTATCTTACCCTTATTCAAGGGTTCCTTTCTTTCGAGAATCAAATACCTGCCAGTCTCTGCCTACTTTACTCCCTAAAATTTAATAAGTTTAATTAAAATTTAACCAGCATTTATAATTAATATCTGTGGGACAGTCAGTAAAAACTCTTCTGTAATTTCCAGAAGCTAAACATCTTTTGAGGGATCTTTGTTGAATAAAATTCTATTTTTCATTACATATGCATATTCATTGCTGCATAACAAATACCTCTAAAACTCAGTGGCTTAAAATACAGATTTATTATCTTACAGTTTGAGGGGTAGAGATCCAGGTGCATCTTAGCTGGGTCCTCTGGCTCAGGGCTTGCAAGGCTGTGGTACTCTTGAGGCTCAACTGCGGTAAATCTGCTCCTGAGCTCACTCATGCAGATGTTGGCAGGTCTCACAGGATCACTTCCAAGCTCACACAAATATTGGCGACCTTAAGTTCTCTATGTGACTGGACGTCTCCATGCCTTGCCGCATAGCCTCACCTTAAGGTTACTTGCAACATGGCAGCTTGCTTCCTGCAGGATGAGGGCTGCAAGTGAATGTGAGCAAGGCAAAAACTAGTCTTTTTGTGATCTCCTCTCAGAATCAAGCTATTTGGCCACATTCTGTTTGTTAGAAGGAGTTGTCACAAGGTCCAGCTCACGTTCATGGGGGAGGAGATTATACAGTGACATGAATACCAGGAAGTGGGTCTCATTGGAGGTCATTTTAGGAAAGACCTTTGCAGGGGGGAGACCTACGGACATTGTTGTTCTCCCCAGTGCCATTCCTTCAAGAGCAGAATACTTTCTGCCAGTCTGACTGCTTTGGTCACTCCTTAAAACATGAACACCTTTTTTTATATTTAAACAAATACAACATATGTATATTTGGCCAGAGTTCATAAGATCTTCAGGATGATAATCTATTACACAACCTTCCTGCCATTACCAGAAGTAGAACCTCTTTTAAAAGCATTTTGTGTTGAATAAAATTTTATATTTATTGCTTATCATGATTTTCATCAATGACCTAAAATGCATGATCATTCTTTCCCTTAAACTTCTTTGTTAGCGGGCTGCGATGTGTTCCATTGATAATTCTGTTGAGACTAGTTTGCAAAGTCCTAGAACAAACAGTATTAATACCTTTTTTGACTTTGTGTATGCCTTTATATCTAGAGTTAATAACTCCTTAGACTGTTGGGCAGATTCTTAAAAGATGTGTTCTTCCTTCATCTTTCTTTAGGGAGTCACCATGTTCTACTTGTGGTCATATAAATTGTCTAGTGCAGGAGTGAAAAATTGCAAACTTAATGACTTTATTAAGCTAAGTGTCTTAGGACAGCAACCTGCAGAATATCACAAGTGTGTGTGTGTGTGTGTGTGTATGTATAACTTCTCCAACAGACTTTGGCCATCAACTGCACATGTTTTGCATATGCATAGTCTTTGTGATTTTTTTTTTTTATCATTTTATTTTTGTACTCTACTTCCTACTTCTATTTTAATTGAGTGTATTTATGCTAAGACTTGACCAGCAACAATCAAATCTGATAATCAGTTGTATATTTCACCACAGCTAGTTCAGGAACAGAAATAAGTGGCTATATTTAAAAACAAGTAAAAAACGAAAAACAACAAAAGAAGCCTCGCTGTGGGCACAGGAGAATCATGTTCTTTACTTCCAGCATGGATTGTAAGAATTGCTTGCGATTGGAATCACATTGAGGGGAATTCCCTGCTCCCTGAATCTCCATGGTGATAAGCTCACTTATGGTCCTTGACCTTTAGAAAAGCTAATGAGTGTGCTTTAGTTCCTGCTATAAATCAAGGCTAATGATACTACTTTTCTATCATCACTCATGGATATTGAGAACTGAATTTACATTTCCTGAGTTCTTTCAACTCCTCAGAGGTAGTAGCATTTTATGCTTAGTCTCTATTTCCTTCACATATTCTCCAAAATCTCACTAGTCAAGGAAAGAAAAAGAAAGAAAAAAAAAAAACAACAGCCGTTGTGAGGGGAGAATATTGTTAATACCTTTTAGTTAATGTAAGAACGGTTGGGCTTAAATTCCTATTATACATGGTGAGAGTTTTATGATACTTGAAACATTTACTTCATGGGAGCAGAACATTAGTTTATAATGAATTGCCCCACAAATTCCTTAAAGCAAAATGAAGCCTCATACAATCTTTTCATCTTTTTTTCTAAATAATAGCTTGGATAAGATTTGAAAGCCAGTGCTTCCTGCCAAATACCTCAGGTTTCCCACTGGTGCTGCTTAGAATGTGGGGAGTCCTATCTGGTTTCCTTTTTATTGGATGGCTGTTGCTATTTGTTCATTCCTTTTGATATCTTGTGCTGAAGATCTGGTCTAGATAGGGGAATTCTGGTATCTACAGAGACCGGAGTAAACAGTGGAGGCAGGAGAAAGGGCAGATAATGTGAATCTCCTCACCTTCCTTGGGGAGGACTCCTGTGTCTGGTCATCCTTTCAGACAACTCTGGCCCAACTCTGTTTCTTTACTTCCTAAAGATCACATTTCACATCCCAAATATGGTTTTAGAAGTGAGAGGAATTGGATTCTAGATACTTCTCTGAAGTATGGCTAGATTTCCCCACCTCTATATGCATACATGTTGACTCCCTCTCCCTCCCCATCCCCCCCCAACCCAACTGCCACCTGTTTAGGTGTATTTCCCTAGGTCTTCCTCTGCATCTGCCTCAAATGTGAGGGGAAGATACTCTAGCCCTAGCCATGTGTAGTGGCCTCAAGACTTAGAAAAAGGAATAAAGGAGAGTAGGCATATAATAGGCAACAATGAAACTTCAGAGAACTAAGGAACCATCAGAAGTTGCTCACTCTATATCTCCAGGGCATTTTCTTTCCACTGCAAGCCAGTTCCCTGGTTACCTCCTATTCCTAACCTGAGTCCTAGAGATGCCATTCAAGTTCCTCCTTCACATTTTAGCACTTCTTTCAGCAGTGAATCCTCCTCATCATGACCTACTGTAGGACAAAAATGTATTATTGTTTGCATCCCAAAGTAAATGAAGTATGTAGCATATCATCATTACTAATGCATATTTATATTTAAGATTCTAATAAAAAGGCAAAAAGGAGTACTAAGTGGTCAGTATATGCCCTCACACGTAAAAATCAATAGTGATCTCAGGACAATCAGGATTTTTTGGGAAGATAAGGCTCCGTGGGGGAAATAATAGCACAATGATACCTTTTAAAAAGAGAAGTCTGATAGTAGGGGTCTTGCTTTCCCATTCTCTAGTCCAGTTCCTACACTATATCTGATCAATATAAGGGGTGCTAATTAACCAGAGGATTTCTAAAGTCTGCACTGCTGTCCTAGAAGTCCTAGTCAGCCACAGGATCTAGAATCATCCCCTGCATTCATACTTAAATACAGTAGATCATCAAGTAGGACCCCTAGAATTCATGCTTAGCTAACTACATACCCCTCCATTTATCTCACAAAACGCAATGATATGACAAGTTTCAGGCGTGGGTTATTCTGTTACAGCCATTTTTCACTATAATTACAGGTATGGTGATAGTAACAAGAGGAATACATAAACATACCACTGAAGTACAGTGTAGAAGTCCTAACTTCCTAAGTTGATGTTGTGACATGTATATGGTCAGTTATATTGAGTTAGTTTCATGGCATCACTTTGGAAGGTAACCCTTTTATATAATATTGTGATAAAATGTGAGTACTAAATCACTGATACATGAATGCTGATTCTGGAATACTTTTTACTGAAAATCAGGCCCTGTTTATTCATAGGCCAAATCATATCTCCTTTACTAAATACAAAACTTCCATGGTATGATATTTGGCTTAAATAATGCTTCCATAATACCAGCAAAAATTACCGGGTCTCTGGTCAAATCTGGATAACTAAAGTCTATATAGTTTGTATCCTGGAACCTCTTTGTTCAAGCAGCCTTTTTAAATGTTAAGATTGGCTTTTCACCAAAATATTCACTTGGAGATATTCATTGTTCTTAATTATTTTAATTTTGTTTCTGTAAAGTGAGGGGAAAATGACAGGAGAAAAAATTGTTTATAGAAGAGACTAATGTGAGACAGTACTTCTAGAAAAGTTAATTGGCTCTCATAGCTAATTTCTGTTATTTTCTGTGTTGCCTAACCAGGAAATTCAATGTTAATATCTTGCAATAGGGATGTGTAGGGTTATCTTCTGGGCTGCTACAGACTCATGAAACTTTCCAGTTCTGTGGATACTCAGTCTTGATTAAATGGTCAGTGGTCAAATGCTTCTCTACCATGGTTCTATTCTTTCTTAGCATCTGTAAGATGATACAGGAAGGTGATTATAATCCTGGATTATTTGTCAATCAAAAACCTGTGCCAGAGTAGATGGGAGATGTAGGAGAGTCCTCACTATTGTGACAGATAGGGAGGAATGTGAATTGAGAGTTGAATTATGAGGTCCTAGCTTTTCCAAGTCTTACTTTTGTATTATTCTAGGGGACAGCTTACAAGGCAGTGCTCTAAAGGAAGTTTCTGTAGCCCCTCATCCCTGTATACATATATATTTTTTCCTCCTTTCAAGCCCCTCTTTTAGGCTATTGCTCCTCTTGAAAATGTCTTTGTGCTAACTTTTATCAGACAGTAGTATCGAATTTCATACGAAGATACACCTCATGTCAGCATAGCATTGTTCCCATAACTTCCAAACATTGTACTCCCTATGATTATCATGTGAAGGAACCTTTCCCTTTTGGTCTCAGATATCATTATAAACATACATTAAACTTTCTGTTAAAGGACATTTAGAGAGTAGAACTGTGCTGGAACTCCTTAACCCTGGAAAAAATATTTACTAAATGATTAATCAAGGCATGGTTGAAATTTAATTAAATGAATTAATGGAAACAATTCAGGGGCCCCTTTATCATGAAAATAGCATTAGGAGCAAAAGCAAAAAAACATTACACTTAGTAACATTTTTGACGGTTCCTAACTAATCTGTTCTTGGTCTACAGTCCTAACCTCAGGACTTAGTGCCTACTCTACACCAGAAATAGAATTAAGATATCTGTTGTATAAATACTGAATGAACATCAATTTGTCACTGCCAGCATTCGTAAGTAGCCAGCAGATACTGCCTAGGTGACTGAGCCTTATGAACATCCAGATTCTGTCTCCCTCTCATTGACATCAACATAATTCTCCTCCTCTCCAAACATCCCATAATGCCTTTATTGCTCAGTGACTCCATCTCTAATTCACATGTGTCAGAGCCAAACCACATAGCTTCAAATTGAAACTCTCTACTTCTCTAATGCCTTCAAGTCTTTTTCGTTTTTCTTAGAACATCCTCCTGTTTCTCTGTCAGATAAGCCCTCATGTATGTCTGGATGAAATTAAAATATTTCAGAATAAGACCTATCCTTTCCAGCTCAGGTGTTCTGCATCCAGTCCTCTGCATCCAGTCCTGGGTTTGATTTACCACGTTCTCTATGCCATTTTCCTCCCATGTCCCTTTGTCATGATAAAAATAGATATTTTTGAAAAGTCCTAAAAAAAAAAAATCATTTCTCAATTGCCTACATGATACTCAGAATTTTGAACTTTCGTATTGATAAAAATGACAGTATGACTGATCTAGATCTTTCCTACTTCCTTTCTCCATGGTGAGTGGCTGACGGGAAACATAGAAGTATACTCTGGAAAGTGAAGAGAGTGGAGCATCTCCCACAACAGATTTAACTTTGTATGTTTTCACGTGGCTATTCAGTTCTAAAGGTTGGATGGCCTCCTCACTGGACTTTTTCCTATTCATAGTGACTTTATTTTTTTAAAGATTTTATTTGTCAGGGGGGGAGAGAGAGAGCACTAAAGGGGGAGAAGCAGGCAGGGGGAGAAGCAGGCTCCACACTGAGCAAGGAGCCCAATGCAGCACTCGATCCCAGAACCCTGGGATCATGACCTGAGCTGAAGGCAGACGCCGAACCAACTGAGATACTCAGGCGTCCTGTAACTTAAATTTTAATATAACTATTAATCTATACACCTATTACTCTAACCAGAAAATCAAGTGACACATCTATGTATATTTTGTCATAAGTTGTCATTACACTATAAATGTAATTGTAATGTATGTGAACATTAGCAGAGCTAATCATATGACTTAGGACTTTATTAATTTTTTTACGTGGTCTCAAGATCACATATGACTTTTATTCCTTTCTAAATAATGAAATTCTCATGAATCTTGTCACTGTGGTATATTTGATTTTTTTTTTTTCCTAAATGTAATATATACAGCATCATAACTTGAGATGTTATGTTTTGGTTTGTTCTTCTTGGATGTTTCCTCAAATTTACAAGATACTCAAGACTTCCGTTCCATTGCCTTGGAAGTACCAAAAACAAAGTTGTAAGTACCAAAAACAAAAGTTGTAAGCCACTTGCTTTTTTCCAGTAGCCTGAGTTATTTGAGTGGCTTATGTAAGGTAAGGGTGAGAAATTGATGGCTCTTAGGAAGCTGAACTCATAGAAGTGTTCTTTGGTTGGCTTCCTCCTAAGATCCTAGGGAAGATCTGTGATCCCCCAGGGGAAACGGCAACCCGAGTCAGGGGTCTTCTCCATGAACTGTTTCCCATGCCCAAGATTGCACAGGAACAGTGGAACAGCTGGGCTTAAAAATCCCCAAACCAGACTACATTTGCCAGTCTTTTGATGATAGTGAATTGATAACTGGAAAGGCTTTTCTAAAAAGTCTCTTCAGGTGAATATCTAGGCTGTCACATGGCTGTGACAAATGCAGCTGGAAGCAGGATAAGAACAGAAATTCCCCATCTTGCATGATTGGAGTCTCTTAGTTTGCTTTACCGGGGAATCTAACAGTGATCTTCATTCTCCATCTGAATTTATAGTAAAAGGTTTCTGTTCATGTCACTTGCTCCTTTCGACCTCAAAGCTTGGGTCTTTGGTTCCTATCTCCTCCTCTAGCTACATTGACCTCTACTTAAATGTCCCTTTCTCAGATACTTTTGTTAGCCTTCTTTTCAAACCAGGTCCGTTTTTCCCATTATAATCAACTGGCCCTCTGTATCTTCCTTTGCGTCACTTACCACAGTTCGTCAATAATCATTAGTAACTTAATGCCTGCCTTGCCTTCCCCACTACAATAAGAATGTAAGTTCCAGAGTGAGAGGGCTGAGTCTGCACTGCTGCTGCTCTCTGCAAACATCTAGCATAGGTTGACAGACAGTTGTACAGAGCGGGCACTCAATGCATATTGATAAGCGTGAATGTAGAAGTGAATATCTTAAGTAAATTTGACTTGGAGATGAAGTCCTATCAGAATAGTATCATTTGGGGATAGTAAAATGCATAAGGCCAATTTCAAGACATTCAGGAAGTACTGTTTTGGCACTCGATACCTGCCAATTTCCCACCAATGTTTCTTGACAGGGGTGTCTCTCTTGTAGATGCTGTATTCCTCAAACTCAAAAGACTTTGATTCCAGAGCCCTACACACACACACACACACACACACACACACACACACACACAGCCACCATTATCTCAGGATAAATTAATAGCGATCGTTACAAAGAGGACAGAGACTTAACGATAGTCTTGATCTCTAGGTGGTGGTGGTTACTTATTTGTGTGACCACTTTTTAAACATCTTGTCTACCTTATTGCAAAAAATGATAGTTACTACCCAGTCCCATGTAAGGTCCTGTAGAGACTGTCTATTTTGTTCACTGTTGAATCTCCACTAGCTGGTACATAGATAACATCAATAAATAGAAATAAACTTGTGAATGAATGAATGTGCTAACAAAGTAGGTTGGGGAAACTAATACCAGTAGGGAAAACAATCAGTGGAAAACATACAGTTAAGCAACTTAGAAGTGTCTTTCTCTTAAGACAAATAGCAGTGATAGCAGATGGATAATTTGGTATTGGTACATAAATATATTTCTTGACTAAGTATTACTTTGAAAAACATGTTAACATCCTATATTTTAGCATGGTGCGTAGCACACAGAATGGAATGTTTTTTGTTGAATCAATATACCAATGGATGGTGCATCCTAGTCCTTTTAGGGTCAGACTTGGATAAAATGGAGCATGACTCCCTTATCACCCTATTGCAAACCCTTACGATGTACATCCCATTCCTCCTTTCTCTCCTTTGCAGTTCTAATTTTCCACTCTTCCTGATGCTCTCAGGGTTTCTCATAAGCACAGGCTAGGGCCCTGCCTTGACAACCCCTGAATCTCCCCTACTTATTCCCTGCCCCTGCCCAAGTACTTCCCACCCCATAGTACTGACATTCAAATAGGCCCTATCCTATTTTATTTTTTATTTTTTGGCCTTATCCAATTTTAAAGAGAAATGGTATGAAAAGTGTCATCAGTAAATTGGACTAACCCCAGTGAACTGGGAAAATAAGACCATATAACTGAAACATCTAACAAATTTAGGTAACTTTCTCAATATTCAGAAACTGTTCTGAAGTTGTCTAACAACTTTATATATATTCTCCTCCCCCAACACACACACACACACACACACACACACACACACACACACACACTGTGCACTTTAAAAAAAGGAATGAAGACACTAAGGCTAAATTTCAAACAGGAGGCAGGAAACTCAAGGTTGTTGCAAGGAAAGGATGAATCACTCTGGGAATTAGCAACACGAAGCCTTCCCAGACTAAGCCCAACTCAGCTGCTGCCATCCCTCCAACAATTCCCTTCAGCACTTGGGTATTTTTGAACAGCTGAGGTTAGCTTTTTACTTTTATAACTAAAGCAACAAAGGATAGAAATATCTCTTCATTGTTTGATGTTAGTCCTGACTGAATTATATATCCTCTGGGAAAACAGACTATGTCTTCTAAATGTTTCATGAACTGTTTCATCACTAACAGTGAAAATTAGAATTAGGCTTTTACATAAGTGAAAAATTTAAAATATTCCGGGAAACACCCATTCCTTTGGCCAAACCCTCTTTCATAAAATACAAATGCTACTGACTCATTCCTTATTCCTCTGTTCATCTATATGGGATGGAAAAACGGGGAAAGAATAATCACCTCTGCGTAGGTCTTCTCACACTCTTGTATTCGTCCAAGAGCTCCCTTTCAAAGCTTAGCTTGGTTATGAAGCTCCTGTCCCTTCCTCTGTTTGCAAACTCTTCAGCTTCACCCTTCAGGTATCTGATGATAGAAGCTTTCTCGGGACACCTGGGTAGCTCAGTTGTTTATGTGTCTGACTTTGGCTGAAATTATGATCTTGGGGTCCTGGGATCTAGGCCTGCATTGAGCTCCATGCTCAGCAGAGAGTCTCCTTGACCCTCTGCCTCTCCCTCTGCCCCTCCTCTGCTTGTATTTTCTCTTTCCCTCACTCCGCACCCCCCTCAATTTTTTTTTTTTTGAACTTTCTTAGCTCAGGCTTCTCTTTAACCTGAAGTTCAGAGAAACTAGGTTCCAGCCTTACTGGTGATAGAGAAGGGGATATTGAGTATTTCAGTTCTTGTTCTTTCTCTCACCATGTTTGGTCTTTCTTGGCCAGCAAGAGCAAAAGATGATTTTGACACTCTATTTTGGAACAGCCATCAATACTAGGGACTTGAAACACGGTATAGAGCAAAAGCTAAATTCATTCCTGCTCCTCAAATGAAGAATAAAGGAATGGATGAATATATTAAATAACTTCTATATGATATTGTGTTGAAAATGATTCTGACTGAATTTTTAGTTGGTAATTTATGAACAACTTGAAAAACCTGGCCAGAGAATGCTTCAACTTTAGTGTATGAGACCAAATATATGCTCAAGTCTTCTGTTAGAACAATCTAACAAACCTGCATTCGATTCCTTTACTAGAGTTGCCCCCATTTGACAACAAAGCAAAACAGCTTGAGTTGTCAGTAGCTCTGTCTCTTGCCCCATTTGACAACAAAACAGCTTGAGCTGTCAGTAGCTCTATTTCTCTCCTTCCCTTGGTATTCTCCAGTCGGGTATACCTTCTCACCCCTCCCCTAAAAATGCCTTAACATGTTCATCTCTGCAGGATTTATCTCAATGGTCACCATTGGCAATGTTTGTAAGGGGTGACTGCTTCATCCTTTTTAAATCCTATTCTCTTGTCTGACCTACTGAATAGGTCCAATAGCCTTGGAAGAAATAGCATTTTTAACTGTTTCAGGAAGAAAATCGCCTTATAGTGACAAAAGTTAACCCTTGACAACTTAATTCTCCTCATTCCCATCCCTATATGTAAAGACAGATTACAGCATAAACCTATTAGAGTAGAAGTATTGCCCAAATTAAGAAAGAAACCCCTGTTTTGGTTTAATTCATCATTAGGGTCCTCAGTGGGGAGTCTTACCACAAGGAAGAAAAAGGGTGGGGAAACCGTTGGTATGGAACCTGTATACAATCTTATGTAGAGCTCTTTTGATTGATATTGTCCCCAATTCCTTCACAGGATGGTTAAGAATCCTAGTGAAATATCATGCTTTCACCCAGTTTGCCCTTGAATTTTGATTTCTACCAATTGTAGGGATGATGGTCATCACACTAAGTGATGGCATCGGCATTTAGACTTCAAGTGACAAACATCCCTGGTAAGAGCTCTTTGGCCAAATCTTTACCCCTGCTAACTTAAGTCTGACTATTAAAAAAAAAAAAAATGCACAGGAAAAAAAATGAGCAAAATTATTTCAATATGCATGAGTATGAGAACTTTCACTTGGAGGGATTTGAATTGTGTATTTTATTGCTTCATCACCAGATGTAGCAATTAGTTCAGCTGCTTTGAACATAGTTAGCCTAAAATAATACTTAGCCCTGTTTTTGTATACTCATGACTATAGATTGAATGTTTGTGTTTCCACAAAATGTATACATTAAAACCTGATTTCCAGTGTGTTGGTATTGGAAAGTGAAGACATGGGAGGTAATCAGGTTGAGTGTGGACCCCTCCTAATGAGGTTAATGCCTTTAGAAGAAGAGACACAAGAGTGTTTGCTGCTTATCTCTCTGCTTCTCATGTGAAGATAAATGGGAAGACAACCACTGAAAACCAGAAGTGGGCTCTCACAAGATACTGAATCGGCCACCACCTTGATCTTGGACTTTCTAGCCTCCAGATCTGTGAGAAATACTTAATTCACCCAGTCTATGGTATTTGTTAAATTAGCCTGTACAGGAAGACTGGAATTAGTACCAAGTAAGATGCTGTTGTAACAAATATCTAAAAACCTGGAAGTGACTTTGCAACTGGGTCATAATTAGAAGCTAGAAGAGTTTTCAGGTGCATGCTAGAAAAAGCCAGTAAGGGAATTCTAAAGGTGATCTGGTAAGCGATCAGAGGATAGCTATAGAAAAGGCTTCCATCTTCTAGAACACAAATTATCAGACTTTGGAGAAATATAGTAAAGGCCATTCTGATGAGATCTCAGAATCAAACCTATTACTGGACAATGGAGAAAAGGCAATCCCTATTATAAAGTGGCAAAGAACTTGGCTGAATGGTGTTCATGTTTTTGTGTTTTATAGAAGGTAGAATTTCTGAGCAGTGAAACTACATACTTAGCTGATGTGGTTTCTAAGCAAAGTTTTGAGGCTTGGGTCCTTCTGACTACTTAGTAAGATGCAAGGAGGTAAATTAAAGATGAAATTAAGTAAAAAGAAACCATAACTTAAATACTTAGAAAATTCTCCATCCATACTACAAAAAAAAAAAAATGAGAAAGCATATTTGGAATAAAACATTAAGGATGTGATAGAATGACCTTTTGATAAGGAGATTAGTACAGGTGCATAGCATTGATTTAATCAGCAATCTTAACAGAATCCAGGAACAGAGAAGGGACTATACTGGCAGAGATGCAGTCAGCTGTGACTAAAGGAAACCAAAAACAAGATGGCATGAAGGAAGGCTGTGAATGTGTGCTACCCTTTAAGAAAAGGGAGGACACCAAAGGTGACTCAGATCATTGGGGTTACTGTCTAGACTTCCAACAGAAACTGTAAGGTCAGGCAACCCATTGGAGCTCCAAGGGCACAACCTCTGTCTCAACATGACAGTGTCTATGCACAGAAAGAAGGATTGCATGGTACCCTGCTGATCTGTGGGGGTGACATTACTACCTCAGTGGATCTGAAAGGCAGAGAATTGAGCCAAAGAAGATTGTTCTCAAGTCTTAAGATCTCATGGAGTTTGACTCATTAGGTTTTGGACTTGTTCAGGAACAATCACTCCGTTCTTCATATTTCTCCCTTTTGGAATAGTCTATTCCTTACCTGTCTCATCATTGTATTTTGAAAGCACATAATTTTAGTTTCACAGGTCCACAGCTGGAAGTTTTTTGTCTTTTTGTCTTTTTTTTTTTCCCTTGTGAGGAATCCTACCATAAGTTTCATCCTATCTGATTTAGATGACATTTAGATGAGATGTTGGACTTAACTTTTGTGCATTGATTCCTAAAATGTTAAGACTTTGGGGGCTCTTGGGATGGAAAGAATGTATTCTACTTATAAGAAGGACATGAATTTTGTTTGGCCTAGGAAGGAATACTATGAACTGAATGTGTCCCTTCAAAATTCATATATTGAATCCTAATATTCCATGTATATAATCTGGAAGTGGGGGGGGGGTGGTAACTAGGTCATGAGGATGGAGTGCCCATGATGGGAATAGTGTCCTTGTAAGAAACGCAAGAGTGCTTTCTTTCCCCCCCCATCCCCTTTTCACTCGACCTCCACCTATGAAGATACAGCAAGATAGCCATCTGCAAACCAGAAAGTAGGCTTTCACCAGACCCTACTTCTGCCAGCACCTTGCTCTTAAATTTCCCAATCTGCAGGAGTGTAAAGAAGTAAATATTTACTGTCCAAGCCAATTAGTCTATGATATATTTGTTAAAGCAACCCAAAGGAAGACGAAGACCAAGCACCTTATCCTGGGCATAATGAAACACGAGAAGAGCAAATGTGAGAGTCTGGGACTGAGAAGTGCAAACCTGCCACAGAGACCATCATCCACAGGCAGTGGCGGGGAGTAGTAACCTTCATGCTTGCAAGGCAGTAACGTGGAATCACAAACGGGGACTCTATGTATAAATATATTTATGAGGGGCGCCTGGGTGGCTCAGTCAGTTAAGCATCTGCCTTCAGCTCCGGTCATGATCCCAGGATCCATCAAGCCCCACATTGGGCTCCCTGCTCAGAAGGGAGATCGGCTTCTCCCTCACCCTCTGCTGTGCCCCCCCCACCTGGGCTCTTTCTTTCAAATAAAATCTTTAAGAATACATATATTTATATGAAAAGACAAATTGAGTTAAATGAATATGCCGTCCTACACATTTCAAAACTAAACTGATGTTTGTAGTATAGGACGACAGTGGAAGTTTACCTGTGGCTGAGAGAAATTCTCCAAAGTAAGAAACCCTAATAATTCCTAATACATCACTGTCCTTAAAGAAAAACATTGATTTTTTTTTTTTTATAGTTCCAATTCACGATATATGAAAAGACATCAGGACATTTCTTCAGGCATCATCATTATCCTTATGCAGTAATCCAAAAATCAATCTATGAAAAATAAGCATGACTAATCTTGTAATCACACAATTCAACCTTCTATTTTCCTTTCTTAAGGTTCGCAGGATGAAATGTTTCTAGTTCCCTATATATTTCCCACAGTTAATTGTTAAGAGTTTTGTGAATGTGACTTATAAGGTTCGTTAACTAAAGGCTCACGGGATAGTGAAGAATCTAATCTCTTCTTTGAGAGTAGAAGTTGACCCCATCTTAAAGAATGTGGAAAGGTCAAAGGTGATCTTCATCTGTGGTGCTTTTTTTCCTCCCCCAACCCCCCTGCTCCCTACCTTTGAGCATCACGTTTAGACTTTGGGAAAGGGGATCCCCTACTCTAGGCCCTATGCTTGAGAACCGCGTTCCTTTCCATTTGTGATCAAGGGTTTAAGTCCTATTTTTTATCCCTGGTGGATAAATATTTTTATAAAATGGCAATTTTAAAGTGCAATAAAATTTTCTATGTGCTTATTCTCATTTTCCATACTTTTAATACCTCATTGCTAGAAGCTTATGCACTGGAATTAAGGTACAGATCAGATTTTGAATAGCACTCCTTAAGAGGATCTTCCATATCCCAAATTTTAGAAAAAGTTAGAAAAAAAATCACTCTGTCATCAGGTCTGGCACTCAGTGCAAGCACCATACAACTCACAACTATATTCATGAATTATGAATACCATTTATGCCCACGGAAACCAATGTATCTCCACACCTAGGGACTCAAGTCCCAAGAAGGAGGGAGGTGAGCTAAATACCTTGAAGTTCTGTGCCTTCTGCTCTTGCCAATATCGAAGACAGCCCTTTGGAGTATGGGAGGATGTGAGCAGAGGAATTCTTTGCATGAGGGCAAATTAACTTGCAAACTTTTTCTGCTAGTGTGACTGTCATATTCATGTATAATAAAGCATTACTTTTTGGTAGTGCCAAATATAAATTTCCTTGCTTGTTCTGATGCATAATTCCCGGAGATGTCTTACTGTTGCATAGAGCAGGTAAGGAACATCTAATAAAATCATAATCCTCTTAAATCGACATATTCACATACATAAATATCACACTTATACATAAGGGGGTAAAGCATTAGGGCTGTTCTATACTTTGGCAATTAGATGTGTTGCTTTATTTTCAGTACTAAATAGTCATTTTTAAAAGATAGGAGGTCCCCTTTATAAATCTACATGTAAAGGATTTTTATTTTAGAACACTTTAGTTACATAAAAGTTATAAAGCTAATATAGAACTCTTCTCTACTCTCACACCCAGTTTCCCCAATTAACATCTTACGTTAGTATGGTGTGTTTGTTATAATTAGCAAACTGATATAATATAGGCCTTAGGTTAGAAGTAAGCAATTCTGAATATTTTTTTGGTTCTAGAATCCCATCCAGGCTGTCACACAATACATTTAATAGTCCTATATCCTTTGGCACCTCTGTGTTCTGACAATTTCTAAGACTTTTTTTTAAGGACTTTCAATTTTGAGGATTAGTGGTCAAATGTTTTGTAGAACATTACTTGTTTTGGTTTCTGATCCATCCCCCCCACCATGATTATACTGGTGTTCTAGATTTTGGGGTGGAAGACCTCAGATAAAATGTTGTTCCTATCCTGTCCTATTGAGGGTACGTGACTTATTGTCAACCCTTATCATCATGTCTCTTTGTGTTAGCACTTTCTCTGGCTCTCTGGCACTATACAAATGCTCCAAGCTCATCTCGTATGCTGTGGAGTTTTCCAAGGAACCCTGGTTTTTAAAACTTGAATAATACTAGAAACCAAGAACTCCATGCTAAATGTGTTCATTGTTACAAGGATGTAGTTGCTTGTAGGTTCCTTTAAATAACTGAGCAAATAAATATGTATATGTACTAATACATATATCTACAAATACTTCTATATGTAACCTACTTTACCATATGAGCTCATGTTTGATCTGATATGTCTCCGACTCTGATCCATTACCGCCTGCATCATTGTAGACTCTCCTTCCTTGCTTATGTGTAACCTCCCTCTCCAACATTGAGAAATCTGGCACCTGCCATCTACTGAACATTTACTTGTTCAGTTCCAGTTTACATGTATAGTAGTATCAATTGCTTATCTGTACCCTGGTGGGAAACAACTTTATCAACTAAAGTACTTACACAGGATTGCTTTTGTCTGTAGTTAGATACTGCATTTCCAACATTACTTACACCCTCTTCAATGAAGTCTTTTCATGAATTTGTAACGGTTTGACTTTATTATATTACGCATTCTGTCCGGGGATTCTGACCTCCTAAATAATTTTTAAGTTTTCATATCTTAGGATTCATTCCTTGTGCAGTAAAGTGCTATGGATTGTAACCTATGCATCATTATTCTTTCATGCAGAATAGCTTCACCACCCTACACAATCTTTATTTCAACTATTAAATCCTCTCCCACCTTCCCAGGACAAACTCATAAACCACTGATCTTCTTACCATAACTTGAGTTTTGCCTTTCCTAGAATTCCATATAATTGAAGCCATACAGTATTTAGCTTTTACAATGGATTTTTTACATGGCAATATTCACTTAAGATTCATCCCTGTATTTTCATAGCTTGATTGCTCATTTACTAAATAATCTGTTGTGTGGATGTACCTGTGTGTTCATTCATTTATCTGTTGGTAACCATCTTAGTTTCCAGTTTTTGATGGTGGTAAATAAAGCTGCTGTAGGCTTTTTTTTGTAGATACTGGCAGTGATACCAGACTTTAATAAAACAGGAGCATGGCTCCAAAGGAGACAATAAAACCATCTGGAAGGCTAAGGAAGAGAGTAGATTACTCAAATTTCCAAGTTCTGGGACTATAGATGTTCAAGTTATCAGATTTAAAGGGTGTATTTTAATACTTCAGGCTTTCAGCAAAATTCTAGAAGGATTCCCTTTGGGAATAAAGACCATACCCCAGAAAAGAGGTTTTCCCCAGAATCAGATGTAAAACCAAAATAAATGCACCCTAGTGAAACACAAAATTCTCCACTGATCAAATGAAACAACAATAACTTACCTGCCTGCTGGACAACATTGAACTTTAGAGGAATATATTCAGAATCTGTACAAGAGTCTTGCTAGGTCCAGAATAACAAATTATGGAAGCAGGAAAATCCATTATCAAGAGGGATAAAAAGTGAGAAGACAACTGATGCGAATGTTGGAATTAGCAGAGAAGGGACCTAAAAAGTTTCTGTAGTTAAGGATGCAATAGATCATAGAAAACCCCAAAGAATAAAATAGAAACTGAGAAACCTACAATAGGAACTGAGAAATACACAATATTTGAAATACTTCTGATCAAGCTCATCAAGTGATCAGGCACAAAAGTCTGTAGGAATTATACAAACTAAAGTCACAGAAAAATCAAATGCACACCCTCAATTGAAATGTTATGTTAAAATTAATGACATTATGATTTTTAAAAAATGAATTCTCGGAGTAAAGATTGAAATAAACTTATTCTCAGTGTTTCTTGGCCTAATGTTAAGCAAGTGAATAATTAGGAACCCAGAAGAAGGGATACAAAGAGGGGAGGAAAAAATGTGAAAAATAATAAAAAATTTAAAATATTAAATCAATCCATTGATAATAAATTCCAGGCAGGGTTTTATGTGTTTTTTTTTTTTTCCCCATTTGTTTGAGGGGAAGACTAGCTCAGGACTAGTTTCTCTCCTACAGATATGAGAGTCCAGCTTACCGGCTTTCTACAGACTAACAGAATATAGTGGAATTTTTTATCTGAAAAAAATGCTATCATTCATTGAGTTAAGTAAAATACATGTGCGATGCTACATACCTGTATTTATAGTTAATCCTCAAGGAATCTAGGATCACATTCTTAATAGAGTTGACCGTTGAACAATGTGGGGGTTGGGGTACCCTACTCCTTATGTGGTCGAAAAATGCGCGTGTACCTTTGACTCACAGACAACTTTACTATTGTTGACTGGTGTTGGCTGGTAACAGTTAATGAACAACTAGTTCATATATTACATGTACTATGTAGTATACTTCTAACATTTCCTCTAGTTTATCGTAAGAAAATAAGAGAATACATTTACTTATCAAATTTGTGTAAAAGTAGTTCAGCCTAGCGTAGTTACGGATGAGAATATGGAGGTATGAAGCCACACATGTAATAGCAGTTTGGAGTATGAATCCAGACCTAAGTCTAAGTCCTTGTATTTCCAGGTCTATAAAACACTAGAAATTATCAACTATTGGTATCCTCTAATTTAGGCATCTTTATCTATTAGATCTCCTAAATTTTAGGTTAAATTATATCTTACTATAGGACTAAACTAACTAGAAAACCACAGGGAAAAATTTGTGATCCCCTTAGTACCCTGTACACTCACCTCAGGTAAATCCGTGTTCACAAAAATACTTTTAACCAGTCATTCCCTGATGGCCATTTATAGAGCATTCAGAATATTAGACTAAAAGACATTTATTACAAAGTTATTCTATAACAGTAATTCACTCCAAATTACATTCCTTCTAAATCTTATAAAGACACATGCTTAGAGAGTAATGTCCGATTTTAAGCATAATTGAACTATATAAATTCAATGTGGACTGAAACTTAAAATAAATGTTCTTCTAGTTGTGAGTTGTAAATGCCAAATATGAAATACAGTATTACAATAAATATCATAAAAACTTTCTACGATACAGTGGTTTATTAAGTCAATCCTAAAATTCCATTATTTTGAAAGCTATTTTTGCCTATAAGGCTTAGATTTATTGTTTAGCTCAGTGGTTGTTAAATTTCAGTACAATGGAGGGGAAAGTTTTAAAACTGAATTGTAGAAAGCAGATTCTGACATTTACAGCATAATTTGTGTAGTCAAGAGTGATGGGGGGAGGTAGAAAAAGATCTCTCCATTTCTGGGCATTCACTTATTGTGGAAAGTCATAGTAAGGTCCTCGCCAATCTTCACAAAGTGGGCAATGTAAACAATGCATTCAGGATTTGGTACATCATATGCTCTCTCCCCAAATTTGAGTGATACCAGAGTTCTTAACACAGGGATAGATCAATTCTGTTCAAATGTAAAACTTGTAGGACTCCAGGGGTAGAATTTATGGTAACATATTAATCTACAAATGAACTATAAATGCTTGAAAATCGTAGAGATTATAAAATGAAGCAACTTCATTTCTTGGTAGCTGGTGGTGGTCCCCAAAGATATCCATGTTTTAATCCCTGGAATCCATGAATATGTTAGCCGATGTGGCAAAGGGGAAGTAAGGTGACAGGTAGAAATAGGGCTGCTGATCAATCTATCCTGAGATGATCCCAGATTATTTTGTTGGGCCCAACGTAAACACCATTTCCTTATAAGTGGACGAGGGAGGCAGAAGAGTCAGAAATATCTGAAGATGGTCGAAAGCACCACAAATCAGGGAATGCAGGCAGACTCCAGAGGTTGAGAAAGGCAGGGAACAGATTCTCTGTATCACAGCCCTTTGACATCTTGATTTTTAGTCTAGAAAGATTTATTTTGGATTTCGGACCTCCAAAGCTTTAAGATAACAAATTTGAGTTATTTTAAACCATCAACTTTGTGGCAATTGGTTAAAGCAGCAATTAAAACCTGACACACTGTGTTGCTAACTCTAAACAAAATTCAAGAACTAGATTTTTCCAAATCGACGAAATCGAGGTAAGAATATTTTACAGAACAGAACACTCTGTGGCATTGGTTTATCTGAGATCGGAATCACTAATAAGTTTAAGTAGTAAGCATGTATGATATTTTCTGAAGAAAATATTACTGCAAACACTTCCGGTATCTGGAAAGAGGTAAGGATCATGTCAAGGATTTCCATTTCATTCCAGTTATACATAAACCACACAACTATTAATCACTAACCATGCAAAAACTTGGAATCAATAGGTGCTTTTATATTTCTTACATATTAGGTAAGAAATATATCGCAATTAACTGAGCTGAAAATCCCCATCTGTCACATTTTTAAATGTTTCTGCTACATCTCAATTGTTCTCATCAACTAATGTACCATCTGATGACTTGTCAAAACCCTATGAAAACACTGCTAAACTCAGTTTTTATTTTAGAACAGTTTCACTCAGAAAATGTCAATTTTATTCCTATTTTTAGCCACATAAAATTTTTTCTTTAATCGTTGAAACGTCTTTGGTGTATATATAGGATATTCCACAAAATGCCCTTAAAATATTTAACTTGCAAATTTAATTAAACTAGAGTTTTGTCCGTCGTAAAGGTGATGAGTATTTAAACATGAAAGGTAACCAGGATGGTGCTATTCCAGAGGAATACCCATGTGCCTGAGACCCTACATCTTTCCCTTCTTACTCACCTTAAACCAGTGCTTTGGCACTTCTGTTGCATTTTCAAAATGTGATGTTTTAGAAGATTAACTTATTAAAGATCCCAGGGATTGATTCAGGAAGGAAGGGGCATTACAACACAGAGCACCTAGCCATTCCCCAAATTTTCATTTGTCCTACACTCTTGCTTTTCAACCCTCTCTTCTTTCTTGGCTCTTTTGCTTCATAGCTTTCTCTCCACTTTTAAAATTTGATTCCATATACACATCTTCTTACTCCGAGAAGATACCCTAGTTCCCATTCTTCTCATAAAACAGCTTATTTGTAAATAAACTATATACTTTCACCTTAATTTTTTTTGTGTTTCCTGTCACAGCAGGAGATTTTGAAATTGGTCCACTTTCAAGGCTATTTTGTTGGGAAAATAAATATCCTTTCCTATCTACAGAGAATTCGTTAAATGCAAATCAAGGAGATGAACATAATATGAGATGAAATATATTAAAAACACTGGGCTCCTACCTAGTGAACATAAACTGCTGGTATTAGGAAAAGTGGTATGTAATTAGCCTAGGGTATTTTGTTAGTATTGTCAAGAAATTTCAAGGTCATGAATGCTTTCATTCACACCTTGACATTTCGTGAGTAGTTGGTTGGGGGATATGATACACATACCGGCCCACATATAGGGTATATGGGTTTTTTTGTTTTGTTTTGTTTTGTTTTGTTTTTATTTTGTTTTGTTTCAGATTTTGAGAGCGAAAGAATGAGAACACGAGCAGGGGGAGAGGCAGAGGGACAAGCAGACTCCCCCCCCTGAGTGGGGAACCCCGTGTGAGGCTTGATCTCATGACCCTGAGCCGAAGTCAGATGCTTAACTGACTGAGGCACTCAGGAACCCCGATAAGACATCTATTCTTACATACATTTATATACATATATTTCTACACATACATAGCATAGAGAACACATGTTGTGCATATATATATGGAGACTAAATTGAGTGTTATTCCCAACTCTGTTGCTAAAGGCTTGATGGCCTTTTAAGTCAATTAACTACATTGAGCTTCAGATTTATCAGCTTTATTTTTATTTCTTATTGAAGCGTAGTTGACACAATGTTACATTAGTTCTAGGTATACGACATAGTGATTCAACAATTCCATATGTTATGCTCACCACAAAGGTAGCCACTACCTGAGATTTCCCAGTTGTAAAATGGAGCAGTTAATCTAGTTGCTCTTTCAGGGTTGTTTCCAGCCTTAAGGTTCTGAGATACTTAGAGTACATGGCCTAATCCCTGCCCATGAGAAACGTTTATTGGGGAAGCAACTGATGAAACTATTATAAAGTAGCATGTGATTAAGTGTAATGCCCCAAAGAGCAAATTGGAACTGTCCTAGAAGATATTTGGAAAATGGACTTCAAGTGATAAACTTGGAGAGAAAGCTCTACTCAGCAAAATAGAAGTCCAGAGTCTGGCATAAGTCTGCCATTTTGAAAGATTTGTTAGGACTGGCTTGGCTAAAACAGTTTTTACCGTGAAGCAGCAGAGAAAGAATTTCAGTGATGGTAGGACCTGACTCCTGTCTTCACTTCTCAATAATGGAGTCCACTCCAAAACCATTCTTTCTTGACCATAAAGCCTCAAATACTCCACTTTGTATTTTATCACCTCCAGTAGAAAGGAACCAGCGACATTTTACATGGAGATGTGAAATTACTAATGTGTTTTATAGCCAGAAATTTCTACGTAGATTCTAGTGTCTTGTCTTTGTGAAAAGTTGATACTCGGGAGGGCATTATGTGAAATTGAGCAACATTCAGTCTTATTTAGAACATCCCTCTCCATTCCACATGTTTTTTATTTGCTGTAGGCAGGAAGCACCTTTAACAATCCTGGTATTCTTAGGAATCTCTATTATATGGCAGATTATTTGTACGGGATCTGACAGCCCCCTGAGCAAGGATCTAGAACTTACCATTAAAAAGAATATCATCATATGCGGATAAACTTAATGGATTCAGGGTTCCATGAAGAAGTCAAAGTGAAATAAGAGGCAATGGAACTCCTGAGAGAGCATTGCTACATGTGAAGTGGGGGGGAGCTAGTAGAGTAGGTTATTCTCTAAAGCAGCACCCAGGGGCTGACCCATCCCTCTCCCTTTCCACATCACAAAATAAAGAAAATGCTTCCCCATGGCTAGAGAGAGAAGCCAGGACAGGAGATCTGGTGGCAAATGGAAAGGCAATCCTGACTGTGACAGCAGTGAGAAGAGTTCAGTGCTCTGTGTTTGCTTCAGGGGACCATCGGCCAAAGAGTATGGACTGTAGGAGGGATTAGCATTAGTTTTGACAGTTTTCATGGTGACCTGCAGGATATCATCAAGGTTTAAGAAGAAATTAATGGGACAATAAATGACAACAGAGGAGAGGAACCATAACTGCCAGAGTAAATGGTTTATGGGAACATAACCCTTTTGTATTTACAGAAAGTCCTAATGAGAACTGAGGTTCTGCCCTTGGCAAATGGGTGACTATTGTCTTGAAGAATAACCTATTGAAATGACTTTACCCCTGTGTGGGGCTGAGCTAATGTTTCACAATTTTGGCTCCTCCCGTTTGAACACTTAAATCTATATCGCACACTTTATTCCTTCTACCCATATTCAGAAACCCAAATACCATCTACATATCCATGCTTAAAAACATTCATACACTCAGAAAACCTATCTTTGCTTTTTATTAAAACTAGAATAACAGCACTTTACAAATTTGGTCTAAGGTTATAGTAGTGTGACTATAACATAATTAAGTAGGGTTTATTAAGTTATATAAGGACATTAATCTTATTCCTTTAGAGTCCTGGCATATAATTAGCAGACTTTTTCTGAGTTAGCCTGATATAATATCCTTCTGTTTAGTATCAGCTATAGTCTTGTCTGTACCTTTCTATGACATGAAGTACTTCCTATTCAGACTTAAGCTCGGCTATCAGGGCTGTAAGTTACAAATACATGTTGATTTGTGCGGCTTTCATGTTGAAAAAAGAATGCTTAGTTTAAGTCAATGGAACACTAATAGTTGCAATAAAAATTTGCATTAACTGAATGCTGTGATGGTGTAAAATGCCATCTTTAAGCTGGTTAAGGGATCCTCATTTGCTATTATTTGTATTAATTGCTTGTTCCTGCAAAACTAAATTTCTTCTGCAATTGTAGCTATGTGATGGATGGAGCTCTCATTATGTAAAGCTGAGTTTTCAGGTTATAGGACGGACATTGGGAGGAGGTAACAAACGATGATTTCCATTGTTTTCTATTCTATTTTTGAACTGGTTCCTTTCCTAAAAGTAAGAGCTCCTTCGAGCAAGATTTATTCTCCTTTCTCCAACAGAGGTAGCAGATAAAAGCATATCTAAAAATAAACTCCTACGTTGAGGTGAAACAGACTTTCCATAAACATACACACATGGGCTTTTTCAGGCAACGTAATCTGTTCTAGTTACGGTCATTTTAGTTTCAAGAAAGACTCTGCAGCTAACTCCACAAAAAACAAGGGGAAATATATTTTCTTATAAAGATAGCAGACAATTGTATCCAAAGATAGGACGCACAGTCTTACAGGGACTGAAACTAAGTAGTAGGAAATCAAAGGTTCTCTTGTCATTTCTTAGGAGCTACGTGTTCTCTCTAATCTCAGTATGTGGGCTGCTTGCTCTTTTGTCTTTTTTCCTAATTTATTATTTCTATTCTTTAATAGTCTCGGCTTGTGAGTAGTTTTGGCTTGCTAGGGCACCAACCTCAGTCCTGACTCTGTTTCATAAATTTTCTGTTTTTTTCCCCAGACTCAACCTCATGAATTATCTGTTTCAAGATCCCTAGGTAACCAACAATTGCTTCTGGTTTTCTAATTCAAGTTCCCAGGAAAGCAATCTAATTGACCCATCATATTTTTTAAAGCCAGCTACAGAAGATTTTTTTCTTAGGTCAGGTGTGCACACCTGAGGAGGGGGGGCTGAAATGCTGAAATCCACCTAAGACTGTTGTGTCATGGCAAGGAGACATGGGAGTGGTAGGCTTACAGCTGGAGAGATGATGTGTTGAGAATAAATTTAAAGTAAGATTGAGAAGACTCAGTGTGAGAGTAAGGAAATCAAGAAATCAAGAGCTTATGTTTAGATAACTCTAGATATTGCCTGTCTGTCCTGCCATTTATTAACATAGACTGTCTTGCATAGGATTTCCAAGCAGAAATGTCTTCTCCTGTGATTCTCCAGAAGTTTGTTTTTCTGCATCCAAATTTTTAAAAATTAGTTGAGAAATCGGGAGCCTGAGGAAAAGTATTTTAATTCTCTTGAAAGAATTAAAGCCTGACAGTCTACCTGGAGGTATTCCTGATTTTAAGGAAACCACTGATATCAAGTTTAAAGCAAGAACAGGAAATGTTGATGTTCAGAGTCAAAGGTTAAATCTGACATTTCTGAAAACAAGCACAGAAACACTTAGGAGACAATCGATCACGACTTGATCAGCCAGGCTTGATCATAGCTGCTTCTGTGTTATGTGTTTGTTCATAGTGGTCCTGTCTTTTGTTGATAGTGAGTCATTCCTGCTAATAGATATTAATAAGTTTGTACATAGTGTACTTTATACAAATCTTGTAACAGTGTTTCAAGAAGTAACACATTTTAGAAATAGTCTTTTTAACCTTGATAGGAGATCCAACTGTTGTTCAAAAACTAGCCAATAATGTTTGCTAGTGTTTTCCAGTGTTTGATTATTTGTTATAAGGCCAAAATCTTTGTACCGCAATATTTTTAACGAAGTGAACATTTTATTATCTTAAAGAGTAAAGAATATGAAGAATGCTGGAAATGGTCTATGAATAACCTATGATTTAGATAATTCTCATTTCTTGTTCCCAAACCCAAAGATCCATGTATTGGGAATATGGAAATACATGTATTTCAAGGAACTCCCACCATTTTTGTTGCCTCAATAATACTGAACAGTACTCAAGTATTGATTTTTTTTTTTCCTGTCCCTTCTGCCCTCACTTCTCATCTGTAGCTACTTTTCTGTTTGCCAATTGAGTTATTTCTATCATCACTAACATGAGATGCTATAACGTTTTCTAGAGGTGAAGAGAAAGGACCTCGTTCTCTCGCAGGGATAAATTTGCTTATAGCACCTCTAGAAATTTCTCAGTTATTAAGAACTTTATTTTAGAAGCTCCCTGAGCTGCTAGGACTGCACTGCTTTGTGCCATCTAATCCACTTCCTTTTTGTCCCTGTCCCAGATTGTCCATCACGGATCCTCAGGGCTTGCTGGAAGGTGTGTTCAGTCATTTTCTCACTGCTAAGGTTCCATGGGTTCTCATGCCAGTAGGACCTTCTTCATGGGGAACGTGTTCTGTGTTTAGACATGTCCTGAAATGCTAGGTTTCACAGCTCTGTTTGTGTCTTTGTTATGGAAACTTCTCTCATCTGTGTTGGAAAAATGATGATCAATCTTCAATAAGGCCACATGTGTTAATAAAAGCCTTTACAAGTCATTTTTCATTGAAATTATTGAATCTCTTGAGGAAAATAAACCTGTTATGTAAATCTAACCATATATGAATCAGAAGAATGCCAATGACAAAATTAGCACTCCTTTTAAACCCACAAAATATTAAAATAGCCACACAAACACAAGCCTTCTGTCTTTAATCTGTTAAAGTCCAAAAAGTACATTCATGTGATTATCTCCTCTCATTCTTGGAGGGGGGGAAAAAACCCCAGGAGGTGGTACTAATATGAGTCCCAGTCTTCAGATGTTGAAACTGAAGCTCAGATTTGAAACAACTCGTTCAAGTCTGTACAACAGATGCCTAGCAGCAAAGGGGCAGGCTCTAGTTAATTCCACGCAATCTACCATTTAATGACTTGACTACAAGCACCAGCATTTAATGGCACTGTGATAGGTTCTGGAAAAACAGAGATAAATAAGATAAACATCTAATCTCATGTAATATTAGCTATTTTTCCTATTTTCATGTTGCTTTTTTATGCTGAGAAGTAATGGTCAAACCACAGGATTTGGGGGAAAACATCAGTTGGGTCTGTTGCCATCACTTTCTGGTTTCTGGACCAGTCCCTGACACTCAGGGGCATCCTGGATCCCAAAGGCTAGCCTGATGCATATGAGGGCTGCATCACACTTCGCCAGCTCCTGATGATGACCATTGTAGTGGTCCTCATTCTGTTAGAAGAAATGTGCCAGGTCATTCATTCCTCCATGTCTCACGATTATCTTTGGTAGCTGTTTCATACTGATGGACTGACTGATTTGTATATTTTTCCCATTAATCTTTTTTTGATGTATCAGCGTGTGTAGGCTGTGTTCAAAATTATACCAAAAGCCAGATTCAAAGCTATGGAGCTTTTATGAAGCTCATGACCTGATGTTATTCATTACTGCCATAGATATTGGTTATTTTACTGTACACTCTCTTTGAATATAAAATCAACTGACACCTTTTTTCAAATCATCCCCTGATTTATATTCTAGGGCAGAGATGTTTTCTGTGATACTCAGTGAAATTCTAGATATTTGTCTGTGACAGACGCTTGTGGAATTTGGACTTAACGACATTTAGCAATTGAATTATACTATTAGAATGATAATATCACAGTGTGTTATATTGTTTCTATTTTTTTCCATTAAGAAAAGCTTTGAAAAGTGAAACATAACTTATTGAGGACAGCTCAATGAATTGCTTTGTGTGTGTGCACTACACACTCTTTCCTGGGTTTGTTGAATTACTGAGTTCTGCATGTACAGATATGGTTGCCAATTAAAGGACAGCTTTCTCCCCGATCAGATTACAAAATAATTTATTTTCATTTTCCCCATACTGCCTTGCCTGTGGGAAAGCACAAAGTAATTATATCTTAATCCGCTTTTTTAGAAGTACCTTTATATGAGGGGCAATAAAAAGTGCTGAGGGTTCTTCTTGGAAGCTATTTTTGAGTGCTTGAAATGTGTGTAGCCTTCCAGAAGACATTAAAAAATTGGTTACAGGTGAGAAAAGTGAAATTTTTCTTAGTTTCAGGGAGTTTTAGGTCTATCCTGGGAAGGCCTATCATCTAATAGAAATTTTTTTCATCACTGAAATAGACTTGAAGCCCCTCTTGAGCCCATTCATGAAATAATGAGCCTTTTTAACGTGATGTTGGCAGCTGAGCATTAAATGATTTAGACATAGAATTTACTCTGCACTCTGGATCTGCTCTCAGCATAAACTGGAGATAAACTGAGGATGCTAACATGAATATTTCTAATGGCTGAAAATTTAAAATGCAATTACCAGTGTCCCTACAATATATTCCTCAAATGTTATAGTCTTCCTTCTGTCTATCCTGTTTCTTTCATTTCCACTGTTCATATGAATCTTCCTCAAAAACATTTAAAAACAAGATAAGGAAATAAAGCAAAATGCATATCCTTGTTGATTCATCTCATGTTTGGATTCTGGATGATCAAATACAGTACGTTAAGGTTAAAAACAAAACAAAACAAAACCCCAGTTTGGACTTGAAAGACTTTGGCTGTAGTCTCATCTCCAGCTTTGTGACTTGGGCAGGATACTTTCTATTTGAGTCTCATTTTCATCATGAATATATGTGTGAAACTCCTTTCCAGTGCTAACAGTCTGTCATTCTGGAACTCAAATCTCAATCCTTTTGTGCGTCTATTTCCACAGAAACCCAATAGGAGTAGATGATGAAATAGATGATCAGACAACTTAATGAAGTGACTACATACAATATATTAGCAAAGGAAACCCCGAAAGGATGATGGTATTATCAAGCTAATTCCAATTTGAAGACATTGTCACCATTTGGCTTGAGTTGGTAGAGGAAGAAGTACCAAAAACTGAAGAATAAAAGTTTTAGCACAGGACCGCACAAGAGGAGCTGTGGACTTCAGTAGAAGGGTACAGATATGGCCAACGGAAGCCTTGGCAGTGATGGTGTCAGGCAGTTACATCCTCAGCCTGTCTCTTCTCGGAAATCATGTTAGTGCTTCCCAATGGCTAACCCCAGCAGGGAGTTAGAAGGCAAGGGATTCCAGTTGAAGCAGCCCATATACATCAATTTTCTGGGACACATGGCAGGGTGAAGGGTAGAAAAGGATCTGAAATTATTATTATATAAAGAATATCCAGCTCAAGGTTATCCTACTGAACGATGGAAGAGAAGCTGGTTGTAGGGATGAATAAGCAATACTTTATGGCAAATCTTCCTCTTCTGGATTTTAGCTGCCAAATCTACCATGACTAGTACATCTGGAATTTTACCAGGAGCCTCAGATGTGGCTGAGAGAAATTGTTCTTAGAGAATGGAGAGGATGGTAAAAAGGAGAGGGATTGGAAGTAATGTATTAGATCTTTCCAAAATCATTCCTTTTATATATACATAATCCATCACTTCCCACTTTGTAAGAACAAATACTTTTAAGATTGCTATCATAACAGAAGTATTTTATTTTCCCTGTGTTCTCCCCTTATAATGAAGTGGATGTAAAAATGATCAGAACAGGATAATTTTGTAATGAAAAAATTCCATGGGGCATACTTTCCCATCTGTAATTATTTTACAAATGTCTATTTTGCATGAAAAACAACACAGTTGTAAGGCCTGCAAAGCTGTGTTAATGACCAGCTATATTTCCATAAAAGCAGATGCCAAGAAAGCACAGTAAGGACGTAAAACCAAATTGAGCTTACAATGAACACCGAAACTGGACTGTCTACTTCTGAAACAAATGAGCATATTGTGTAAAATAAATGAATAAATATGCACATAGTTAACCATAGCTTATACCACAGAGCTAATTCTTCAGAAATCTCTGTATTTCTATGTATTTAAATTTGCTGGCTTAACTAGAAAATGCTGTTATTTTAAATCTAGATGCCTCAGAAGATCTTTTATGATGGGGTTTTCAATATAGTCAAAATTGAGTGTACACTGTAATGCATGTTGAGTTGTAAGAGATGCCTTAACTGTTAATTTTGGGAGAAGCAATATGTGGTTTCAAATCTAGTGGGTGAGCAAAATGAAGATTGGAAGAAATTGATTACCTCTCTCATTTCTTTATTTCCCAGACAACAACATTCACTGCTTTGCTGCTGTACTTACTCTAGCTAAAGGTCATCTGATCTCTAAAACAACCTTTCTTTATGTTGTGAAAGAGGCAGGAACTGAGATTGGTTAACCCTCTGCTGCACTAGAGTGACTAGTTGCAAGTAGCATTCAATTCAGTGGAGGAATTCTGTTCAGGTACAGAGGATTTCGTCAAGAATACCAGGGCTTCACTCTGTAAACTACTGGGGTTCCTGCGGGAACCCCACATGCGGCCACCTTCGATTTCATTTGAGGGAATAGTGATGCTTTGCTATTAATAGCATCCTAGAGTTGTTAGCATTCCTACCTCTGTAGAATCCCTTCCTAATCATTAACTTTATGCTTATACTTTGCCCTATGTATATTTCATTCATTTGAAAGAAACAGTTAAATGAGCCACAGACTTATTTCCATGTGGTAAGATTGCTTTACCCCATGATTCTGACTTGATTCCAAATACTGGTTCATCCATTTATATGTTCTCATATTCAACCGGTGAACTGAATGCTGTAGACAGCATCTTCTAAGTAAGGAAAATGAGGCTCAGGGAAGGAAGGTCATTTTCCCGGTTACTAAGCCTGAGCAACTCACACATGGGCCCGGACCCTCTCATGGATTCCTTCATTCAATGTCACACAAAATACTAAGAATAACAAAAACACCTTTCCTCTGATAACCAGAATAAAATCACAAAACCTACTAAAAACAATATTCTCCATAAGGTCATTATTCATTTTATATTTTCCCCAACTTCCTGGTAGTTTTTTTTTATGCCTTTTTTGACTTTTCAAACTTTAAAACGTCCAAGAAATAATAACCCAACTATCCATCTTTAAAGGAAGTAAGACCTATCACTGTACTTTGCCTTTTTTAATGTATTTGGATTGGAAAAATTCGATGGTAAGGATTTTTAAAACATTATTCGAAATGATTGCTTCTGAATTTTTATCACAGGCATCAACTGTTAGCTACTACTAATGTGCTAAATATACTATTATAACCAATTGCAGAAAACAAACTTAGGATAACTTGTTTATGAAATCTAATTATTATAGATTTATTATAACATGGTCTCTAGTCACATCATAGCTCTTAAACATATTTCTATATTTAAAAGGAATTGTGTTAACTACCAAAAGGTAAATCCTTTTTCTTAAAACAAAATCCATTGTGGAACTCCTGCATGCCATTAAAACACCATATTATGTTGACCCATTAGAATTTGCTAACTTTTCGTGCACTGAAAGAATAAGAATTACTGGCAATGGAATATTTCAAGGAAAAAATATTCATTGCAAACCATTAACCTACATAGTGTGCAAATTGCTTATTGGAACTAAATCATTTTTGTATGAAGAAATTTATATTTAGCTCATGTGATTTTCAATGTGTAACTTGTTGAATTAACTCATGAAATTCATTAAGATGCTTAATAAAGAAAATTTAATTTAACTTTCTATTTCAAAGATCAGTCATAATTATATCAAATTTTTTTTCTTCCTAATCACAGTACTAGAACATCTTTCTCTGTTTCCATTACTTGGGTGTATCCATGGAATTTGGGTAAAAGTGATGTACTCTTAGGACTAGCCCATAAAAAACACCTCCAAAATTATCTCACCCCATTTGTTGGTTGAGCAATAGACTTGATAAACTTCCTGGTCCTAATGGTGGGTGATCATGTAAGATTGAGGAGCTTGGGTCTCCAAACCATTGTGTACGAGGGCATCTGCCATCACATGAATTATATTGAGTGTGAAATAAACTTTGTTGCATTCACTGCTGTAATTTTGGAATGTATGCTTTAGAAGTTCAGTTACTTCTTCCTAATATATTCTCAAAGTTCCAAATTACCTGGTTGTATCATATAGGTTTATGTGTTTTCATATTCTATTCCCTAATTGTGCCGCATAAAAATATACTTCTAATTTAAAAGTCCTTGTTGAATCCTTATAACAGCATTCTGTGTGGTTATGTGACATCTCAATATTTGGTAGCAAAAAGGAAGCAGTTTACACAGTCATCTAGACATAGCCTATCTTCTTATGTCTTCCTCTACTTATTCAAATGTCAGAATACTAACTCCAGTCCTTGCCACACGAAATGCAATTTCTTTAAAACACTTGCTTGATCAAATAATTGCATTTCTAGATCACCTGGAAGATTTTACCTGAAAAACAGGATGTGTGTCTTTCTGTTCAGCCTCTTGTTTTATAGTTTCGTGCGTTCTCTAATCTTACAGTATCCCATACTTGATATACTCAATTATTGCACATATGGATCCTATTTCTAAGTGACACTGTGGGATTTCTTTAAGTATCTCAAGACTTCCAGTTAAAAAAAAAAATACTTCTATGTTGATCTCATATTTTGATTTATCTTCTATCTGACCTTTCTAACTGATAAAGATTTGAATTCATTAATGACATTTTTGTCTTAATGCAATAATCTGGTTTTCAACTGAAAATTTCTTATGGATTTGAACTATCTTTCCTCTTTAAAACGCTGACACTAAGCTCTGAGTTTTGTAGTTACTGACAAAAGCCTAAGAATCTCAGGCCTCTTCAAAATGCCCTGAACTCCTTAAAACTTTGGCCAGGATACCAAACCTGGCAATGATTCATTGTGATAATTCTCATTGTCTGGGCATACAATTACAAAACAGAAGCATCTACTTTTCTCCTTTTCTAATTATGCCAGCCTGTAGGGACTGTTAGATGCACATATTCTAGGAATAGCTTCTCAGAGAGGAAAAAGGCATCTACACAGTGTTGCAAGGAGGTTGGGAAAGGGTAATCCTGACCCTGTTTTGAGTGTGTTCTCTCCTCTGGCCATGCTCATTCTACTATGTCAGTTCAGAGCAGTCTGAGCACCAGCCTCTGGACTGGCAGTATGTTGGAGCTAGACTCCATGTACTGAGGCTTAACTACAGGAGAAGGTCCATTTTGAGCATAGTTGTGGCAGATGAACTCACTATTCTTTCAAAGATATCATTAAGTCGATCTCAGATTTGTCATTTTATGCACTTGGACTACTTGGAGTAAAGAATGACGTCCTCGCATATTTCAGATGGTTCAAAATAACTGTCTGGTTATCACATTAAAAATGGAATTTGGTGAGTATGGAGTTTGGGCATTGACGGGCCCAGCCAAAATGTGAACACACTGGGAACTAGAAATATGGTAGACAGTGATGATGCCTAAATACATTAGAAGTGAGATCTAAGCAATCAGCTTTTTGGATAGTGAAGGACATGGGCAATATGGAGCTCTGAAGAGTGATTCTAAATGTCAGTCGGAGGACAAGAGCCAGGATATCTGCATTCCAATCATTTGGAAATCATTTTAATAAAGATTCGTTGTTCTCAGTGTCAGAGATTTTTATTCACTATGTGCGGAATAGGAAGAGAGCATCTGCATTTTAATAAGGATGTAGTGACTGGTCTAGAGAGCTAGGAGGCATTTTTGTGAAGCATGTCATTCATATAAAACAACAGGACTCTGCCTGACAGGGATAACCCTTAAGCATTTTTGTTGCCAAAGCGATAAAATGTGCCCAAGGATGTGGGTAGGAGTGGAGTGTATGGTGTTTTAATAGTTGATTTCACTTCATATCTACATCTTAAAGGAATCCGTTTTATAAATGATATAAAAAGTTAAGAAATGTTAAAGTTGATGCATAACTGGCCCATACAAATGCGCCCATTTGTCTTTTAGCTTTAATAACTGTTAGATAAAACAGTATTTTGTTTTACAGTTTAAATTATTAAATGTTAACAGATTGATAATATAGGAATTGGGAGTCAGGATTTTGTTCGCTTATCTTAGTGGATGATATGAATCTGACAGACCATGGCATTTTTTGGTCTCATTGTTACTCTTTAAAGATTTCTCTGTTGCCTTAATTCCTAAGCTCTATTGCTTTCTTCTTGTGATGACGTAAGTTTTACAAGTGGAAAGTTTTTACTTTGTTATAAATGTTTCATTATTTTTTTGGCTGTGTTGTAAGCATTATTAGGCTGTTTTAGTAAATCTTAACTCTCACGATGGAAGATTTTGAAGCTATTAAACTTTGGCTTCTGTCTCCTACCCCACCCCTTATTTTCTGCTTTCTTTTCTCTTTCTGCTCACTTTTTCTCAGTCCTACGTTTGTATTACTACCTACCATGTACAACAAATTGCCTTCAAACTTGATATACAACAATGAATAAAGATGTCCCTAAGGCTCCTATCCTCAAGTAAGAAAGAGAAAATAGTTGCATAAATAATTTAGATGAAGGAGTTTATCATAAACGTGTAATAGGAGACCCAGTTTAAGCCTAAGCTGGAATCAGTGTGTGGTTTGGCTTAAAATAAATATTTACTTGAGGGACAAAAGTCTGAAAAATCACTCACTCCAAGTACAATGGAAGCAGGCTTGGTGACATTGACTTGGCATATAACTCAGATGGGAAGGCAATAGTGATACTAAATACTACAAGGTATCATCATGTTCCTCTATAATGATGTTTCAGGCTACAGTTGAGACCTACCTTTATAAAGAAGTATTCTTCACAGAGCTGATTAGGACATTGGTTAACAATGTAGATAGCATGGCAAGATAGAGAAGGGATAATCCTTTGTTTGCCACTTGCCTCATCCTCATGTTTAGAGGGGAAGGGAATATTTGGCAAGAACGAAGAGCACTGAACACTTGTGGAAAATTGGTACAATCCTGCTTCCATGTCTTAAATTATTTCCCATGCATATCACATTTTTTTTTCAGAATTCTTGGAATAGGAATGGCCAATGAAATGGGAGCCAACAGGAAACCTTAGAAATTAGAATAATAGAGGGGTGCCTGGGTGGCTTAGTTGGTTTTAAGCATCTGACTCTTGATCTCAGCTCAGGTCTTGATCTCAGGGTTGTGTCTTCAAGCCCCATGTTAGAGCCTACTTGAAAAAAAGTAGGTTAATAGAAATGTGAAGTGTAGTAGTTATTTTAAGTCTTTAGAAGATGATTGGTTTTGAGCTGACAACCAGAAAAATCCCAGTGTAACGCAAAGGTGCATACATGTGATACTAGGCATCCCTGAGTTAATATTTTTCTTTCTTGCACTTCAACACCATTGGTCTCATTGATCACTGCCTCTATCTACAAGATCTTTTTGAATCAAAGTGCATTAAAATGAGATCAAGAACTAGGATCAGAATATTGTCCCCAAGTTGATCACTGCCTTAAGTTTCAGGGAGTACTCTGCTCCTAAAGTTTAACTTACCTGTGGTACATGCCACTGTGCCTGTGGTTATGATTCAGCCTAGGGTGAGGACAAAGGTCTCCAGTGGGTTGAGCATTTTAGAGGGAGAATTTGTATAGAGTATTGTCATTGCAGAATGGGATTCAATGGTTAAGTTTTATTGAATTGAAAAGGAAGTTGTTTCTGTAGGTATTGGTGGGTGATGCATATATACCACCAGCTCCAGGAATATGCGTAATCTTGAGAGTGTGAGGAAACCAAGTAACCATAGCCTCAAGAAGGTGAGGATGAAACACTAGCAGTAACTGTATCAGAAACAGAAGTTCAACCAATTCAGAATGCTAGAATATTCAGAAGATTTGGCCAGGACGTTATGTAGGTTCCTTAGAGTTCTTCACAGGATGGTGTCTACAGTGTGTCAGAATAGCTTCCAGAATAATTCCAGAATTGCTCTGTAGAAATGAGTCAATGTGTACTATCGTGGGTCACTGTCCCTGTTATCTGTCAGACTCTGAATAGTGGATATTAAATGGCATTGCAAAGTGCTGCTGGAAATTCTAAGGTGTCATCCAGAAGTAGAATATGTATGAATGGTAGAGGCATACGTCGCCTTCTCCCCACTCCAGTAGAAACCTGGAGATTAGAGTCTCCTGGTACAACCAAATGTGTAGGAGAAAGAGGGATGCTGCCTCAGAGTCTCTAGTAAATGCTCCCAAATGATGAAACATCTGTGTTGTTGGCTGTTGGTAAATGAGAATGCTGGGTTCTAAGATTCAGTTATTTCTCTATTACCTATACCCCATTGCTTACAGCTGGAGGTCACCCTTACGTCGAAGAGGAAGAAACCGTCACTATGATCTCCAGTCTTGGCCCTGCAGTGCCCCGTGGGCACTAATTTTGTCTGATACAAGATGCAGAGTCAATTGTAAGCTTTCACAACAAGGTTCTGAACCTGAGTTAATGTTCAAGGAGCAGACATTAGTCTCAAATGTGACCAACGTGCTACAAATTAGCAAGCTGAGGGGGAACCCTAGAGGTTATATCTGTCATGATTCTAGTTCCAAGTCAGCAATCCAAACAAAGTATGTAGCTGAGGGAGCTGGGACCAAGAAGCAGAACTCAGATCCAGGGCAATGGGAAAATAAATACCAGATAAAAACAACTATTAGAGTAGATCCTTAGGAAATGATATGAAGTAAGGGTATGGTACTTGCAAGCCCTCCTTTCAAAGTGTTGAAAGGCTATTTTATAAGGCATTCTAAAAAAAATATTTCGATGCTTAAATTTTAACTCCTTTTCATTTTAAATTTGAAAATGGAAACTTATATGTGACCATCTGTCCCATCCAGTCTCTTGTGAGTTTGTCCCAGATTATTAGAGGAGCTCCTCCAAGAGAACTAGTCTGCAATCAGTAAACAACACTTACTCATGGATATTTGTATAATTCACATGGAAGTCTATCAAAAGACATCAAGAGAGGAGAGGCATGTGGGACTTCACCTAAGTGCAAGCTCCTTTTCCCCCAAGACAAGGGACAGGGGGAAAGAAAAGCTGAGAGACACCCATAAGACAGCAGTTTCTTTTTATTCCAGGGTCTCTCCTGGTGAAGGGAGGGCAAGAGCCCAGAGAAAACCCTTCCCACAGACACTCTGAAATTTCAACTACCAAAGACTAGATGAAGGCACAGCAGGAAAGCGAAGCTAAGCAATTCTAAGCCATTCGAAGATTCCACCAAAGTGATGGCTTGCAGACAGTGGAAGTTGTGAGGGGGCTAACAGCTGAAAGAAATTTCCCAAGGTGCATTGCTAGAGAGCAGAGTACTCCCTATGACTTAAACCTAGAGAGATTTCTCTCTCTCTCTCTCTCTCTCTCTCTCTCTCTCTCTCTCTCACACACACACACACACACACACACACACACACACACACACACACATATTACTCAGCTGTGAAACAAAGGAACCTTACTGGAATCTCACCAGTGCTCAGATTCAAGCTCCCCTGAAAGGAAAATAATGATCCAGCCCACAACAAATATAAAGCTAGTGGTAAAGTTAGTCAAATTACAGCTGCCCAGAGACCCTGTGGAGATTGATTTGGCAGTCTGTGTGCAGCACGGCAGAAAAGGAGGAGTTCCACTTCCCACAAGTAAATGTTATTACTTCAGTATCTACTGTTCCTTTAATTAAAACTTCAGGCATATAATCAAAGATTAGAGGACATGATAAAGCAAGAAAATGTGATCTGTTCTCAAGAGAAAACAGTCAATTAGCAAATTTAGAGATGTCCAGATGTTGAAATTATCAGTCAAAGGCATATGAATTACTAAGATAAAAATGGAAAGGGTAGAAAATATGGAAAAGGAAATGAGAAACTTCAGCAGGTGCATGGAAATTGTAAAATAATCAAATGGAAGGCAAGGATATCCAATTGAGAAAACTTACCTGTTCGAGTAAGAAATTCTTGCTGTTAGAGTAAGAAAAATAAAAGTTCTTGTTTTACCTTTAATTCTTAAAAGATTTTCATTTTTAGAGTGAGAAAACGAGGGGAGGAACAGATGGGGAGGGAGAGGGATAAACAGACTCTGCTGAGCACGGAGCCTGACATGGGCCTCAGTCCCACAACTCTGAGATCATGACCTGAGCCTAAATCAAGAGTCAGATGCTTAACTGACTGAGCCCCCCAGGTGCCCCTTTTTACCTTCAATGATTCTTTAATGCACTTTCCTACTTTATTAGTTCTGAGTCTCTGAGCTACATTATTTTTCTTCTCTCTAGAGAACTTCCTTTAACACGTCTTGCAAAGGCAGGTCTATCAGCAACAGTCCCTCAATTTTTGTTTGTCTGAGAAAGTCTTTCATTCTCCTTTACTGCTACAGAATTCTAGGTTGGCAGTTTTTCCCTCAATACTTTGAATATTTCACTCTACTGTCTTGCTTGCATGGTTTCTGAGAAGTCAGATATAATCCTTTATTTCTCTATAGATAATGTGTTTTATTTCCTCTGACTTCTTTCAGGATTATTTCCTTATCTTTGATTTTCTACAGTTGGAAAGTGATATGCCTAAGTGTAGCTTGTTGCCTTTTATTCTGCTTGGGATTCTCTGAGCTTCCGGGATCTGTGTTTTGGTGTCTGACTTTAATTTGTGGAAATTCTTAATCATTACTGGTTCAAATATTTCTTTTCTTTTCTCTCCTTTTTCTAGCATTCCCATTAAGCATGTGTTACACCTTTTGTAGTTGTCCCACAGTCCTTGGATATTAAGCCCTGGTTTTTAATAGTTTTTCTTTGCTTTTTGGTTTTTAAGTTTTCTATTGATATATCCTCCAGCTCAGAGATCCTTTCCTCGGTTGTTTCCAGTCTACTAAATTGCCCATTAAAGGTATTCTTTATTTTGTTAGTGTTTTTGGTATCTAGCATGTCAAAAAGAAAGAACCAGAAAGGTTCTTTCTTGGGATTTCCAACTCTCTGCTTACACTGTCCATCTATTCTTGCATGTTAATTTACCCATTAGACCTCTTAGCATATTAATCATAGTTGTTTTAAATTCCCAGTCTGATAGTTCCAACAGCCCTGCCATGTCTGGTTCTGATGTTTGCTCTGTCTTTTCAAATTGTGTATTTTGCCTTTTGAGATGCTTTGTAATATTTTCTTGATAGCCAGAAATGTACAGGCTCAAAGGAACTTCTGTGAATAGGCCTTTAGTAATGGGGGTGGGGGGGTTGGGTAGAGGAAGCTACACTACTATGGTTAGGTCTCAGTCTTTCAGTGATATTGTACCTCTGGACTATGAACTTGACACATGTTTCTCAGGTACCCCTCACCCCCAGGTTGGAATGGATGGTGAGGTTGAATGAGGGATTGGGTATTTTCCTTTTCCCCAGGTGGAAGGCTAAAGCCAGCTAGAGTTTATTTCCTTCACGGCGTTGTTTAGATTCTGATAATATCCCAGTAGGCTGGAATCTGGTTAACTAGTTTCCCCTGAAGTCGCAGGCTTGCTAAAAATAGAATGCTCTAGTATATTTCAAAATGGTGCCTTTTCCCTCTCCCTGCCATAAACATAAGAGGATTTTTACCTGACATTTACTGTGGAAATTTTGTCAAGATCTTGGAGAGAAATCTAACAGTATTTTTGTGGCTTCCCCTGGGACTGGGTCCTTCTAAAGTTTTTAACTCTCGAAATTGTCCACACTGGGCCTCCAGCAGTTTGCCAATTACAGTTCAAGTGTTCCTACCCTGGCACTGGTCCTGCAGTGGTTTCCGTTCATGGGTCTCTGCTCTAGTAAGCTATATTATTCTGCCCCTCTATTGTAAGGGGCAGAGGCTTGCCCTGTGTCTTCCCTTTTCTGACGGAACTAAAAAGATGATGATTTTTCAGTCGGTTCGGCTTTTTACTTGTTAAGGAGTGGCAACTTTTAAGCCCTGTACATGTAAGACTGGAAACCAGAAGTGTATGCGTGTGTATATATTTTGGTGGTTACGTGAACGTATGTAATTGTTAAAGCTTATCCAAATAAATACTTAGATCTGTGCATTGTTTTGTCTTCAATGCCTCAAATACATACATATGCATATAAACACATATGCATAGATAAAGTTTATACATGCACAAACAAAAGGTGTTAATACCTTTAAATAAGATCTACTTCCTGATATATTCAGAAATGAGATCTATATCTGATGGGAATATCTATAATCTTGAGTCTATACATACCATTAAAATCATGTATAATTTATTTTCCTTTTTCTGCTCCATATGACCTCGTGCATCTTTCTCCATATACCTCTCCGTTTGTGTATGTCTTATACAGATACCTTTGTCCACAAGAGTGAGCAAAAACACTTGAACTTTCCCAACCATCTACAGATCTCCTCCTCACTGCCAAGCCCTGCCATTTCCATCCAGCACAGCTATTATAAAATCATTTGTAACATGTTTTCCTTTCCATAAGGAATGGAGACACAAGGAGGTGAAGCCAGTCTGAAAGCATCTTTTATAAAATACTGTATTTGTTTCAGTAGGAAGGAGCAAATATTTCCATCACTTTAGGACTGAAAAGCATGTATATTAGCTCTGAAATTGCCAAAAAAAAAAAAAAAAGGACTTTATTCTTTTGCTTCCTCCTTTGTTAAAATTATGTTTTTATATTTGTTCAAGCCAGAGGAGGCTTACCATTCCTTATCCTTCAAAACCAGAAGCACCAAGCTGTAGGTGGGGAGTTCTTTAGTTGTGGTAATGCTTTTTCTTTCCTTTTCTTTAACTCTTGGGTTTCTGTACCAAATTGCTGTTAATTATCACTGTTTTCAATTCTATAGTGTCACCATGAACATTGAATTAGTGAATCCTGAGCTATTGTTCCTAGACCTAACAGAGCTCATTTCCTATGAGCCTCTGGTTACATTTTCATTGAATTATTAGTATATAACCTTGTTTCATGTATGTTTCTGTTTAAAGACACCTTATTTACTATATATGTATATATGTAATTAGATACGTAGGTTTATATACGTATATGTGTATATATATATGTGTGTGTGTGTATGTATATGGTTGATTCATCAACGCTGAACTCACCAACAATGACACTTCTGTCTGAACAAAGCTCAGCTAACTCGTACATTTTCTCTGTGAGGCATGGCACAACCTTCTTGTACTTAGGAATGCTAGATAGCACTTCAGCACTATGCATGGGGACCATTTTAAACAGTGAAACCATAAAAACATCCCTACAAAAATGTGAAAAATGTGGCACGAAACAGACTGTGAAAGGATGCTTGTTTACATTAAGAGACTTGAAACAAGAGGGCAGAGCGTTGTCTTGTTCTACCCGAGCTGAGAATTTGCACCCTGGTTCCCCAGATTTTTCGCTCCTCTGCTCATGTGCATGTCCATAAATGACAAAGCATTGGGAGTATTGACTTTGAGGTTACAAATAAGGTTAAGGGAATAGGCTAATCCACAAATGAGCATCCATAGACCCTTCATGAAAACAATGCATAGAGTTATTTTCTAATTTCTATGTTTATGACTTAGAGTTTCTGTAGTTTCCTAATACATACAAACTTAGGATTTAAAATCTGACTTCTCTGATTCTTCTACGGTGGGAAAAGATCTTTTCCACAATTGTTTGATTCAGTTTTCATTTTCTCAAACATCCATACTATGCTATTATCCCCAATGAAAAAATACAGTAACAAGTTATTATCTCTACTTCAAACCTGTGAAACTTAATTACAAATATGGCGTTTAACTTATGGTAAATAAAGGCAGGGATAAAAAGGAGGACATAGTCAAATATGAGGTTAACAGAAAAGGATTATAGAGAAAGTGAAATTAAAGTTGACCCTTGATGAAGACACAGAAGTTTGCCCAGTGGAGAAGTGTCGAGTGCATTTAATAAAGATGGGGGTCTGGTGATGTGCTTAGGTGGTTTTGATATTGTAATTTTGATCCAGTGGAGGTTTTTATTCCACCACTTTGATTCTGAAAATATTTGGAACTGTGTTTTTCAATAAAAACATGAATATCTGAATTTTACAAGGACACATTTTCCAAAAATGTCTGGAGTATTCTCTGAAAATGCTAATATTTTATGTGTAAGACCATCAAATTATCTTTTCCATTTTTGTATTTCTATGAATTGGGCAAAATCCACACATGGCTCTGCAGTGGAGCTGAAGTGATGGTGTCTCAACATGTTTCTAGGGCAAAGGTGTGGAGACCTAAAACTGCATGTTGGGTTTAGAAAATTGCAAGACAGTTAGGAGACTATTTCCATCATACCTGTGGGAGATCATTGCCTACACAAGGGTACTAGAACATTGATGGGGGAGGAGAGGACACATTTGTGAATTACATAAGGTTTAGGTCATAATATCCTGTGAATGTTGATGGGAAGATAGATCATTTAGAGAGATGCTCAGACATAAGGCGCTCACATAGCATGTGATGATAACGAAACCAGACATAATCCTTGCCATTAATTGCATACTTACGATGAATCTAGTGCCACAGTATATATTACATCATCTCATCTAATTCTAACGACTCCATAAAGGCATTACTATTTTTATCTTTATTTTTCGAATGAGGAAAATCAAATGCAAAGAGATTGGGTAACTCTTCCAAGGTCACAGAACTAATAATTGGCAGACCTAGCATTTGAATAAGTTATATTCAATGATTAATGTCCTATAGGATAACATTTTCAGTTATACTGAATGTGTGTATGTGTGGTAGGGTAGAAACATGTGCATAATTTTTTGTAAACCCTACTATTGCAAGGAGATTGTGAACACAAAAGTTCATTCTATTATGTTTTGATATATTAATATATTTTTAAATGACTATCAAGAAAATATTTGGATTTTGAAAAAAGTTAAATATTTTCTTAGTATTGTTTGAAAGCATGTGATCTCCCCTCTACAATAATTGGTCAGGAAATACTGTTTTTAGAAAAAATTAACAGTTAAGACTAAACAGCAATATCTGAGAAAACATAGCCTTGGAAATGAAAGGAATGAAATGATTTAATATTTCATTTGGTGGGTTGATAGAATAATCTTTAATTGGATGCTAAAATACTAATATCTATTTCCCAATTAAGGATGCACGTATAAGTATAATCCAAAGGCAAAGCTTACAATGACCTTTATATTATTAAAATTCATAGGCAATATAAAAAAATTTGTTCTAAACCTCCTGGTTATGAAAGTCCAGTGCAAAGATTAATACTGGTAATAGAAAATGTTTAACCCCAAGGAATTTATTTCTAAAACATTTTTTTTGTATAATATCTAAACCATTACTAGTACACATTACAGTGACTTATAAATAAAAATATTTTTTTCAGTTGTTTTCCTCAGTCCTTAAATGGGAATGTCTGAATTGCAGCTAGTCATCTGATCAATTTTGGTCGTGAGTTTTACTTAATGAGAAGCTTTGGTTAAGGGCAATCCATTTCTTATGGGAAATCAACTTGACACTCATCCCTTTCCATATTTGAAGTGGGGAGGGTTGCCATACAAAATCATTGCTATATAAGGATAGTCAGAACATCATATTCTAGGGACTAGTAAATCAATAATCAAAATTCAGTGTTTTCTAATACCCCTCTGCTTTAAACTCGATTTCCTTTAATGGTATCCCCATTCTCCCAGTCATTCAGGTACAAAGGCTCTATAAATTCTTGACCCATCTCTCACATTTGTGTTCCACATCCTAGCAGTTGCCACTTCCTCTCTATCCTGTCTTTGTGATATGTTTTAGTTGGCCCATCCTGTTTGTTAAAAATGTTTATAACTTAAGTTAGCCTAGTACACACTTAGGACAGTTGGGATACAATTGCAATGATCTATTTGGCCCTTTACTTTTTGCCAAGGATTTTATAGCTGCCCGTCTGATCCTTCTGAAATAGAAGTGTAAATTGTATCACACCAGTAGGTTCCCAAAGTTGTTAACACAAATTCCAACACCCCAATTTAGCATGTAACACCCTCCAATCTCTGATCAGAATATAACTTTCTGGACATAGTTTCTACTAGTCTCTCATGTAACCTACCAACCAAACTAAAGAACATCCCTCATGTGGCTGACTTTTTTTTGTTTTTTTGCTTTTGTTTTTGTTTTTGTTTTGCAATTTAATTTCCTTAATTGTATCATTTCCAACCTTAGGATGACATTCTCTCTCAACTCTACATGTTAACATCCTATCTCTTCTTTAAGATCCAACTTACATGCCATGTGACTTTTGTAAATTGTCATCTGAAAATGATCTACTCTTTGCATAAATGTATAAACTGCTTTGTTTTTCTCTTAAGATAGAGTATGATCTACGTCTTATGGATTTTGTATTATTGCAGTCCATCACAGAGTATTTTGTTCACTGTAAGTACTCAATAAGTACAAGGAATGGATTTTTGTATGTCAATAGAAAAGCTTATGGGGGATAGAAAGAAATGTCATGTTGTATGCAATAGAGAATCAATTACTTAAATCCAGACAACTGAACTGTATTGGCAGCATGGCTACGGAGACAAGAAAAAGTCATTAAATTTCTTGAACTTTAATTTCTCCACATACTGGTTTGCGTGGTATTTTCCAGATTTCCTTCACACAGAACCATGACAGCTTGGTAAATACAATGGTAAGACTCTTTAGAACTTGATTTATAGTAGAATATGACTTATGAAGGGATAGTAAGTCAGTAAGTCAGTGGACTTTAGATTTGTGACAGCTCAATAGCAATATAACCTTCATTATTTGACCTCTTCATATATTTTGTGAAACACAACTCTTCTTTCAATCCTACCAAAGAAAAGTATTAATGTGAATTAATGACTTGCACTTAATTTCCTACTCAGACTCACCCTTCCCTCTGTAATAAACTGAAATAGATGTCAACTGTCCTATATATCCAGTCCTACTAGACTTCTGTAAAATAATCAGTAAATGTTAACTTGATGATTATTCATTAATTTATCTAGTCTAAGCAATTCACAACTAGCCTAAGAAATAGTTGTAACTAATTCTAATTCAACAATAAAAATGATATTTATGTAGCTCCCAAATTGTAAAGGTATAAGAACAAAACTGCAGCAGGTTTTGTTTTGTTTTTATGAGAAAAAAAAAACCCAAAAAATAAAAAAAAATAAAAAAAAAACATTCCTTCAGGCCTATGGTTAAGTGATTCTATTCAGATCTGTCACTAGATACAATAATGCCTGTTGTCCTGGGACTCCACTTGCAAGGTTAACCATTGGCTACATTCTGAAGAAGTATCTTCAGTCTACTGCTTTCATGTGCCCAGTTTCTTCCAGCTGTTGCCTTCTGCTCCCCTCGTGGCTGCTGCTTGTGCCAGCTAATAAAATCTTCTGTCACAAAAATGGAGATGTTTTATTTTTTCACAATGAAATCAACTCTTTAATTTGCATCCAAAATCCTGAGGTATTTGGTTTTTTAAAACCACGCTTCTCGTATGTGGAATTTTCAGATTGAAATCTGTATTCCCTTTTTCTCTTTTATAATGTAGTCTCCAAAATCCATTTATTGAAAGTATCAAATTTACAGAAAATTTGAACATACAGTTCAAAGACTTCTTTTACCTGAGCCATTTTAGAGTCACGTACCCATATGAGATCTTGTCATCCCCAAGTACATTAGTATGCACTCCATACACACAAGGACATTCTCCTACATAATCACAATTCAAAGCATGAAAGTAGGGAAATTAACAATGATATGTAATTACCGTCTGAAATATGATACTCCTATTCCATTTGAAGTTTTCCCAGATTTTCCAAAAGCATCCTTTGTAAGGAAAGGATCAAGTTCGGAATCCTGTGTTGATTTTACTTGCCATGTGTCTTTAAGCTCCTTTCTTGAATAGTTATTCAGTATTTTCTTGATTCTCAGGGTTTTGATTTTTTTTTTTTTTTTTTTTTTAAGGGAGAGGGAATAATGAGGAGCTAATGTTTAATGGGTATAGAGTTTCAGTTTTTACAAGATGAAAGATTCCGGAGATTGGCTTTGATACTTCTAAAGATTATAAGCCTGATATTTTATGACACGTCCTTCAATTTGGGTTTATCTGATATTGCTCAAAATTAGATTCAAGTTATGCATCCTTGGTAGGAATATCACAGAAAGGATTCCATGTGATTCTTACTGCTTCTGATCAGGTGGCATCTAATTTTGACTTGTTCCATTATTGATGATGTCCATTTGGATCATTTGATCAAGATACCAGGCTTCTCCCCTGTCAAGTTATTAATTTTGTCTTTGTTATCAATCAGCAGTTGAAGCTCTATAAATACTCCTTGCCAATATTTTAATTATACTGAGGATCCTTGGTTTCCTATTTTATTCAATACATTATAATATCCTATCACTATTTATATTGATTATGAAATTTATATGGATTATGATCCTACCACTATTAAATTGATTATGAAATTGATTATAAAAAGTTGGCCAGGGGAAGCCCTTTAAAGCTAGTTCCTGAACTTTTGGCACATTGCCATCAGTTTTTAAGCACTTTTGCTTTCTGACTAAACGAGATGCAAACTCATCTTACATATCTTGTGCTGCCCAGTCATGGCATCAGCCATTTCTTCAGAAAAGGAAAAAAAGTAGAAAATAATATTTAGAAACCAATATCTACATAATTGGTATAACAGCTCCCAGGTCCTCTTAGTGGACATAACTAGAGACTATGTTCCTATACTACACACATCTATCCTGTATATCTGTATTTATATCTGTATTGATTGATGGAAAACCATGAGTTCCCACCAATACTAATAGCAAATATTTAATTTGTTTCTCTGTGTCAGTAACTGCAGCTCCCTTCTCTGACAATGGGAATCTTCTATTTATCTTAATATGCTTATTTGCTTGAATTCTTACCATATAACCAATCTTCTCTCACTGCTACCAACCCCACTTCATACAGTTGCTCTCCTAACACCATGGGCTCTAACATCCTCTGCTGGGCTGCCTCTCCTGCCTGGACATCCTCTTCACCTGACCCAAGCTCTTACACCCAATATCTGATCCTTGATGTAGATGCCTTCCTTATCCTAATGGGCTTTGATATTATTGCCTGGGTGTGCCTTCACCCCAATGTCCTCCTTGAGTGTTTCATAGAAGGTCATGGATACCATTTTGAGAAAACTACTCTAAGTATGGACTTAGGAGCAGTCATCACATATGGCTTAATTTGTGTTTTAGGGAGACTTCAAATAGTATAAAAGAACTGAATCAATGCGAATCTAGAAACAGGTTGATATATCTATCTTCCCAATTTTATTACCCAAGATATCTCAATAGAAATTCCAGTGAGTAGTGTCTCTCTTACACTCTGTGCTAAGTATGAATAACATTCTTACCATGCTTTCCCCCTTCCTCTTATAATGTTCATGTCATTCCTTTCGGCCTGTTCCAGTATAGTGCTTCAAGAATTTCTTTGAGAACCACTCCCCTACCGTGGCTCTTACACTGATGTGGGGCCATCCCCTCTCATGTGGATGTTCTTCTCACTTTGCTCGGCCTCTTGTATAACTAAAAAAATATTTTATTTTTTTAAGATTTTATTTATTTATTTGACAGAGACAGCGAGAGAGGGAACACAAGCATGGGGAGTGGGAGAGGAAGAAGCAGGCTCACAGTGGAGAAGCCTGATGTGGGGCTTGATCCCATAATGCCAGGATCACGCCCTGAGCCGAAGGCAGACGCTTAATGACTGCACCACCCAGGCGCCCCCAAAAATTATTTTAAAAAATTATTTTAAATTACTCATTTAGTAATACCTCCCTATGAACTCCTAAAGCACTTCCTAGTATCAGTTATTGGACATTTGCATACTCTACCTTTCATTGTTGCCTTTTTCCTTTATAAATTATCTTCCTGTCTATTCCATAAGCTCTTTGTAAACACAGATCCCGTACAATAATTATTTATATCCCCACAGCATATCGCTTGGCATTCATGAGGTCCTTGAAATACTTGCAAGGGAGGTGAACAAATAACCATAGTCATAATTCTTTTAGTTATAAAAGAAATCCCTGAGAGTCAGAGTGATTCTCATTCAAAAGTTGTTGGAGGATTATAATTAAGATTGAACAAGAGGTGATTGTAGCAAAGATGGTACAAAATGAGTTATTGCCTTTTGTATGTGAGAGGGCAATTCATCTAGAATCATCTTGGATATGTTGGTAACATTTAGAATTAGCATCTGCAAAGCTAACAGCCACTATTTGATGGTATAAGAGAGAAAGCTATTGGTATATTGCTCTTTCAGCAAATCCGTAGACTCATGATGCTCTCTTAACTTTTGGCAAAGAATTACATAGATGTGAATAAGAGAAAAATAGATTTAAAAAATACCCTGGGATCAGAATAACTATCTTTCTAAAGCAGTATATATAATCCAATGGAAAGTGGTCCGGCCTGTCAATCTTCCTCAATGTCATTCGAACTTATACCCAAACTCCAGAAGCCAAGGAAAATAGCATTGAAGACTTTGCAGGGTCTGTAGGACCTGATTGAAACTACTCCAAAAATTATGTGCTGCTCTTTTGAGGGGATTTCAGAGTTAAAGTGGGAAAAGGGTTTATTGATCAGAATGTAATGGGAGAGAAAGGAATTGGAAAGGATCAATGAATTCATTGAGTTTTGCTCAGCTTGACCCTGCACACAATACATTTAAACATTAAGAAATAAATACACTTGGAGCTTTCCAGACTGGCTCCTTACAAACCAAATTGATTGTATCATTGAATGAAAATTTGAGAAACCAATGTTCTCTAGTGTGATAGACATATGGTCAAATGGTAATGTAAATTCAAATTGCTGCTTCCCCAGGATTTCACTTTTTCCTCTCACCCCTCAACTATATATGATCACAAAAAGGTGCAAGTAAAAATTAGCAGAAAAGTTGATATACAGCTGAAATTTCAGGGAGAAAAGCAGCAAATTATCTGTGGCAGCAATGGAGTATGAATTTTTTATGTTGAAAAGATAGCATTAGAGGAAAACATGATAGAAATGATTGCAGAGGATTGCAGGTGACGCATTACACAACTGAAAGATGAGATCAGTGTAAAGTGTTGCTGTTGAAATAAGGTAACGAAGGAGGGGGCTATAGTTGGGATAAAGAGTAAATGACCCAAAAGGGCTAAAGCATAAAGAAAGATTTGTGTCAAATGTAGGGACTGTTGGGAAAGTTATAGTAGTTCTTCATATTATTACCCGAGGTTATAAAACCATAGTGATTGCATAAGATGAATATAATTCATCCAAACATAGTTATGGAATGCGCCAAACTCTAGTATCAGCTCTGAAGATACACAGGTGATCCCTGATGAATGATTGTTTGACATATGACATTTTGACTTTATGATGATGTGAAAGTGATACGCATTCAGTAGAAACCATGCTTGGAATGTTGATCCTTTCCCAGGTTAGCAATGTGTGGTTCCATACTCTCATGATGATGGGCAGTGGCGGTGAGCTGAGGCTCCCAATCAGCCCACAATCACAAGGGTAAACAACAGATACACGAACAACCATTCTTTCACTTGCAGTACAGTATTCAATAAATCACATGAGATCTTCAACACTTTATTATAAAACAGGTTTAGTGTTAGATGATCTTGAACAACTAGAGGCTAATATAAGGGTCTTGACCACGTTTGAGCTAGGCTAGGCTAAGCTATGATCAGTAGATTAGGTGTATTAAATGCATTATCAACTTACAGTATTTTAAACTTATAGATGGGCTTATCCAGATATTAACCCCCTTGTAAGTTGAGGAAGATCTGTATTTCATTTACAAAAAACCAAACCTTGCCTTCATGAAGCTTACACACTAGTGTTCCAATAGAAGGAAAACAGATGGTAAATAAATAAAAAATAAACATGAAATTAATCCTGTGATGGAAGTGCTTTGGAGAAAGATAAAACAGAGAAAGGAGAAGAAAATGAAGGGATGGATGAGGTGTGCTAAAATGTTTAATGTGCTAAAAGGAGTCAGGGAAAGTCTCACTGATAAGTTAACGTTTCATCCAGAGATAATCATCAGAGATAAAAGTTAAAAAAAAACAAAAAAACAAAAGTACCTGGTAAAGAGCATCCAAGAATGGTCAAGCAAGTTCAAGAGCTCTGAGGAAGCATGTCTATCACATTTAGGAACTATCATGGAGTCCAGTGGTCAGTCCAGTGTTAACTGAGTAAACTCCTATGTATCATATGCATGTCATACATCAGAGTATGAAATGATGGTAGACACAATACATCAAACACTTACTTAGCGCCAATATACAAGGAAGAATTCTCTTTAAGATAATTGAAAACCATGAGTGATACAATGTTTCTCCTACCTCCCCTTACACACAAGTACATACATTTGTGCAGAATAAAATCAATTTTTATAGTTCTCTAAACAGAAAGATAGAACTATTTCCATAAATAAGATTTAATTTTAAGAGCAATCATAAGCCTCAAGGATTATATTAGGGAAAATTCATGCTCCTTAAATTGTTGGAATAAGACCGACTATTGCCAGTTTCCGTCTAAAGGGATCCATGTGCCATATTAAATTCCACACAATAGTTGGTCTATCACAGGGTCCCCAATATAATTTTTTCTTCTAAAATGAGAAGGGGGGTGCCTGCGTGGCTCAGTTAAGCATCTGCCTATGGCTCAGGTCATGTTCACGGGGTCCCAGGATGGATCCCTCTGTCCGGCTCCCTGCTCAGTGGGGAGCCTTCTTCTCCCTCTTCCTTTGCCTGCTGCTCTGCCTTCTTGTGTTCTCTCTGTATCAAATAAATTTAAAAACTCCTATAAAAAAAATGAGAAGGATCACAATGGGAAATTCAAAATTTCAGTTTATGTTATACTTCCATAGTTAACATTAATTATAGAACCTATATAAAGCTATGCAGAAGATACATTTAGAATTTTTTTCAACAGTCCTTTTACTATAAACTAGCTGAGTTCAAGGTTATCAACTGTTAGGTTTTTAGATGTGTTAATGAATATAAGAATTCAATCTGAAAAGTGAAAAACTTAAATTCATTTAGAAAACAGTACACTTGAAGATCCTAGGATGCATAATGAATTTTATCTACAACTTCTGAAGCTGTGCTTTGGAGTTATTGAGAATAACAGTTACTTTGTATGTGTTTTGTAACCAATGTCTTAGTAGTTTGTGCCTGAATGGAAACTTTGTCCTTAAATCAAGAGTTATTTCTTTCCCTCCCCCCTGCTCCTTTCTTTAAGAGGTAAAAGCATATTGAAGGGAAAGCAATTCACCAGACATGAGCTAGCCTTTGTTACTAAGGCATAAATGTAAAAGAAAATATATGCCACTTCAGAGTTCAGTTTCCAATTTGAATGTGTTCATTACTTTTACCAAAACTACATGAAAAAAAAGTGGGGTTGTAAGCAATTGGTGTTAAATATTATTCATAAAAGTATTTATAGACATCAGGGTAAGTGATTCCTTACTCTTAGAATTAAAACAAGAACTGAGTCTCTCGATAGCATTGTAAAACCTTAATTCAAAAGATGTCTTTTTGTTATTTTCATAACTATTTTTGTGACTTGTTAAACTTTGATGCCTCGGCAGTGTTCCCTCGAGTCTGTTTTCTGCCTATGGCCTATCTCTTAGGTGGTAGGTTTTACATTTATTATAATTGAACCTCATCTTCCTGCAAACATGCAATTTGTCACATGATATTTCTATTCTGATTCCTGCAAGCTGCTGAGGAGAGGGATTTTATAGTGTCTGCAAGAGATAGCAACGTCTAGGTTGCTTGTCAAGCAAGGGTTTTTATTTACAGCAAGCTAGATTAAGTAGAAAGTGACTTTGGTCCCTTCTACATGGATGCTGGAGGGACAAGTGAGAATGGATAGGCTTTAATGTTGTAGATAAGAAGGCTACAAAATGGGAAAATAATTTGTTCATTAGCACAAAGGAATGGTGATTTAGAAGAAGAAGGGAAATAAGCCTGGCTAGTGGTAATTCACACAGAACCCATGTTAATAGTTCATCCTAGCATTTTTATATAGTGGCTTACTTGACTTTGCATTTAATTCATCTCCCAAATAATGTGTTTTTATAATCTGATACATTGCAGTGCTTCTGATCTCACAACTGTGGCTCTTGATTTCATTCCAAACTTATGAATTATTTAGTCAATAATTCAGGGAATCAACAATATTTGCCCTGATTCTTTTTTTTTTCCGAAGAAGACACCTTACACTCATAATTTTCTAAGGCATTAAGGAGATAACTTGATTTTTTTAAATGACTTTAATCATTAGTGTTAAAATTCCAGGGACAAAAAAAAAAATCCCCTGGACCCAATGCTGTGTGATGGAATATATCAAAGAAACTCTGAAAACAAGTTAGTTGTTAGAGCTGTAATGAGGTTTCATAGAAAAATATATATACTGCTCTATTCTGTTTTATCGACTTAATACAGAAATTTTATACTGTTTTATCTTCACAGTTACAGGTTGTATTAATTTATCTGCAATCTGTTTTGCCACCTGCTTGTTTTGACAGGAGGTCTTTGTTTTGACATAGAATACAGAGGTATCAGTAACCCAAATTGAATTTTTTTTCAAAACCAGTAACAAATACAACTTAAGTGTTCCTTCTGTTGTAGAAAATGGTCCCTGACATGGGGATGACTAGCTCTATGCACAGTGCATACTTATGAGTAAAAACTGAGATTAAAAACCTAGAATATTGTGTATTTAAAATTGCATGTAGGGGCGCCTGGGTGGCACAGCGGTTAAAGCGTCTGCCTTCGGCTCAGGGCGTGATCCCGGCGTTCCGGGTTCGAGCCCCACGTCAGGCTCCTCCTCTATGAGCCTGCTTCTTCCTCTCCCACTCCCCCTGCTTGTGTTCCCTCTCTCGCTGGCTGTCTCTATCTCTGTCAAATAAATAAATAAAAAATCTTTAAAAAATAAAATAAAATAAAATAAAATTGCATGTAAAATAGAAATCACTTTATTTCTGATAAATTTATTGTCATGATGAGGTTTACTACTTCTTAGAAGTATACGATTTGGTTAGATAATGAAGTTTTCAGACAAAGTCATCACTGCTAATTGTGCATAGCCTCTTAGACATTTTGCTTATGGTTGGATATACATTGGCAAATGTTCTTTTAGATCTTAGAGTCTCAGGGATCTTATACTTCTATAGTCCTTGGTGAATGGATGAAAAAACAGTGGAAACATGATGGAACCTATGATTTATATTCTGGTAATTTTTGATTTGCTCAAATGCAATGGATGCATATGGTTGTGTGACTATGTACTTCTTACATTCTTTATTTCAATCTCTAAATCTTTTGGAGATAAGATTTCTTGTGAGATTATTCTTTTTCTCTAACGCATGGTAAGTGCCAATCACATGGAACATTCCTCCAAGCAAGATTTCTGATGAGTGAGCAATCAGGCAATTTGAATCCATTTTAAAATACGATCATTGTCTATCATCCCCAATGACACATAAGTTATACCTAAAATATCTTTTTACTTTTATCTAATATGATATAAAAATGAGTTAAGTTGAAATCCAAAACTGCTCAGGGAGGATGAATCAATTTGGAGTAGAGCTTCCATTATGGTGAACGTGGGTGGAGGTGTGTGGGTCATGGCTGAAATGCCATGTCCCTTTGCTGTTCTTACTGATTTAGCAGATTTTCTTAAATAAATGTTTCTCTAGTCAGTGTATGCCCTGACAATTTTCAGAGACTTCAAGTGTTTCTGTATTTTCATAATTTTCGCTAATTATTGCTGTTTTCCTGGGGAGAGGGTCCATGAAGATCCTCACACCACAATTCTAGAGATGAGATCCTTGGTGTGGAGTTTCTTGAACAGAGACTGAATGTGTTCACTATCTGTTGTCTGTTATAAAGCCAGGTTCTGGAAGCAGGGGGACATTTCATATTCTATGGGAAACAGGAGGGGCCCCAGTTGGTGGAGCAGAAAGATATCAAAGTCTCTGGGGGAAAGCTTTGGAATGAAGAGTAAAAACCTGAGAGATCCTATAAAATAGAGCATAGGACAAGATTCTGATAAAGATTCCAGCAGTGTACTTTCATATTCAGTGATTTCATTTTCTTGGGAAAGGAATGGAGCAATAAAGAGCTATGCTCAGTAGCATTGGCTTGAGCAAATAACACTGAAAAGTTCCGTTTCCTAAGAGAGAAAGACCAAGTATATGTTGGCTTTGCTAAGACTCCATTTCTGCAGTAATGTTTCTTTAAAAAAAAAAAATCTTTTGGCTTTCTACTAAGAGTAAATGATCATTTACCTTTTTATGTATGAGAAATAATTTGTCCTATACTTTTGAAATGACATCCAAGGTAAAAAACAGAAAATTGATGTTAAATGCATCCCTAGCACAGTGTGTTAAATAGGGAGCATGAAAAATGCTTTCCTTGACATTTTTTATAATAGGAAAAAATGTGGCTAAATACACAGAAATTATTCTTATTCATTACTTTATAAAAACCATAGCCTCCATTCTAGTTTTTCTTTTATAAATCTGGAATTAATTATACTTGACATAACTTAGTAATTTACTGTTGTTTCTTTTTAAACATAAAATCCTCTGTTTATAATTTTCCTATTAAGAATCTAACTATTCAGCTGCTGAATAGAAATCATTAGGACAACTGAAGTAATGAAAACCAAGAGAAGGTTTTGGCAAGTAACAGTCACTCAAATACGAATGACTACAAAGGAAACCTGATTACTTTTCTTTGTCTGACATTTCCTGACTTGTGTACTTTATCATGTACCATAGCATTTGCATTAACTCGCAAATATACCATCTTTGTACAAAATTAAGGTGCTGAAACTAGTTACATCTATTTGGTCCTTAAGAATTTGAAAACTCTGCAAATGATATTTCTTGCTAAAAATAAGCATTCTTGAATTACATATTTAATAAAGGGCATCCTAAGTGACAAAAAATTCGGTACCTGAAGGTACCTAATTGCATGCTGAATAGTGTAACTCTCTATTTTGAAATGAACTGTAAAAATTAACCTACTTTCTAATGATATTTACTTAAATCTGTGCCTAGATCAAGAAAAAAAAAAAAATCACCTGCTTGCCAGAAGGCCTTCTTGCCGTTTTGAAGTCATAACCTACCCCAATGGGTAATTCCTCATTTTTAGCACCAGAGATCAGTTTAGTTTTTTTTTTTTAAATACAGATATACAGTATTATATTTTTGAATGTTTTTCAGAAATTTTGGTGAGATTTATTTTAATGTGGTTGCTATTCGTTCTCTTTCGTACAGATTAGTCAATATATATTTTGTAGAGGTATAGAATGCTTCCAGTATTAATGCACTTAGAGGAAAGACTTTGGGGGGAAAATGTTTACCAGTCCGGTTCTTATATTTACTAGTAATATATGGATTCAAGGTGACAACATCTAGAAGAGGTATCACAGGACATCAGCGCAATCACGGAGCTTGCCAGTCAGTCGGGGTTTTTGGCTCTCAGCCTGGTCCCAGGCATCTGAGAAGTGACAAGTCAGCTCATTGAAGAGTGGAAGGCTGATTGAATAGGATGCCTGTGGATGTATTTGTCCTTATAAACTCCGCCCCCCCAAAAAATGAAAAGAGAATAAGATAAAGAATAAGAAAAAAAAATGTGACGTGGCCTTACATAAAAATGCAGTCCTAGAATTAAGGGTTGACTCCCTTGTTTTTACCTACGGAAAGGTGTCCATTTACAAAAAGTTTTCAGAATTACCTTTCTTCAGAAAACAGTTGAGTTGGAACTATCAAGTTGATGAATGACGTTTGTCATTTCATGATTTGCTCCTGAGTAGTGCTAGACTTCAGAGTAGACCAATTTGAGTTATTGACAGTGAAACTCCCAGAGAAGGGGCATACAATGAAGTGACTTTAGAAAGGTCAGGAGTTGAATCTGTGAGTGGGAAAACAGCCCAATACTGCTAATGTGTCAAACCTATTTTACTTTGGCTATAGAAAATAAAATTCAGTGTAAACACATTATTTGAAAGCCTGCTATATGCTAGGAGCAAAGATGTGTTTACTTTGTTAATGTCAGTATTACTTAGGGAATCTTGGCAGAAACTAATTTATTTACTCTTTTAGGTTATGTTTATAGCCAAGAAATTAAATGTTAATGTGCTATCCTAATATTACTGTATTCTGTATAATTGCTGCTTTAACTACAAGATACAAAACAAGGAGAAGCAGTCAACAGAAGTAAAACATTAAATCCTGGATCTTAAATGGTTCTATCACTGTGTTATTAGATACTTGAAGCAGAACACTAAATGTATGTCAAAATTTAATATTAGTTGTGCTCAAACTTGAGTGTGTGTGTGTGTACACATGTGCATTTCGAGAAATGAAGGTTGTTGCAATATTTAGGTTGTACGTTTTTGTTGAGGCATCCAACTCACCACAAAGTTGTTGTTTTGTTTTTGTTTTTTGCTTTTGATAATGTCTGTATTCTTGCCACTGATTTCTTGAACATTCTTTTCTTACTATAGTGTTGAAAGTAAGTGTACTTTAATAGATGAAAAAGTAATATTTATAGGTGAAAAGAAATTGGAAAACAATAACTTTCCCCATGTAGATGTTGGGATCTTGATTCCAAAAATGGATTTAATTTATCTACCATGTGACTTACAACTTAAAAAGCAGAGACACTATTTATTTAAATGCCCCCCCCACACACCTTGGTGTGTGTGTGCATGAATGTGTGATGGCTTGTGCCTCTGTCCTCTTTTTTTATCCAGTTATCAGCATCCTTAGATACTAAACTGCATTGGTAGCTCAGTTCCATCAATCAGAAAATTCATTGGCATTTTTTGTGTAATTCCCTGCTATTACCAGTGACAGTTTTTTCCCAGCCACTACCCATAGGGATTTTTACCAATTACTAGCTCTCTAATAGAGGCAATTTAAAAATCACTAGAATCTTTAAAATGAAACAGTTGGCTGTTTCAGGCAGTGGTAGATTTGAAGTGGGGTTCTGGGGAGTTTTTCCAGGAATGCTATGCATGCCTGGGGCAATGGTCTTACGGATTAACTAGATCACAGCTGGGATTCTGAACAGCTGAAATGAATAATGATGACTTTTAGGTCCCTATGATGTCTGTTACCATTTCCTAGCTTAAGTCTTTGAATTAGAGTATACAAGATTTTTGTTTCTTATAGAAATTATCTAGGTAGTTTAGGCCCATCAACAAATAATATAAATGTTTTCAATAAAAGAATAGATAAATTATTGATTTTCTTGGATCAGAAACTTTTAAAGATGCCACCACCTTTTTTGAAGCTTGTAATGTTCTTTTAAAACCTCCTTTTGGGGGTCTGATGAAAAGTAGTGTGTGTGTGTGTGTGTGTGTGTGTGTGTGTGAGAGAGAGAGAGAGAGAGAGATGGGGAGTATGGCTGCAAAGTGTATTCATGGCAGAATTCTTCTTTGTAATCTGGTATATGAGTCATGTTTTGAGTGTTATGCATGAAATGGGAAAGAATGTGTGTCCTGCAATTTAGGTTAACTTTGATAATCATGTTGTTCAACTTTTTTATTACTGATTTTTTTTTTTTTAGATTTGATCTAACAATTGAAGTCTGCCACTGTGGTTGTAGATTTATCCCTTATTTCTTTTAGGTTTCTCAATATTGTATACATCTTAAGATAGCAAATTTTAAATTGTTATAGCTTGCTGGTGAATTAAACTTTTGATCATTACACCTATAGAAATCCTTTTGACCTTAGGTCCATTTTGTCTGATATTAATAGAGGAACAATAGCTTTTTTTTTTTTTTTTTTTTTGGCTGGTATTAGAATGGGATATCCTTCCTCCCAGAGGATAGTTAGGTGGTCTCAGGGGAGAGAAAGGGGATCAAAACATGAACCAAAGGTTAAGGGCTTATCCCCTAGAAATAAGCACACTGTGCCAAAAATGGCAGTGAAGTTAAGATCAGCAATAATTATTAAAAGTTGTGGAGCTGAAAGATTTTATTTTTAAATTTTTAAATTTATTAATATTCATAACAGCCATGCTAGAGTAAGATAAAATTATCTATTTGCAATGTAATGAAAATAAATTATATGCAGTTAATAATAAAGATGATGTTATTTCCCTTGATTTGTTTGTGATATTTGTACATGTTTAAAATCTTTAATTTCTCACTCTGTGTAAGTGTGCATTTTTGATCCTCATGTTACTTTGATGATTTTTATTTTTCTTAGAGGTCCCTAAATTGTGTGTATTTCAGGTCCTATAAAACATGGACCCACCTCTGCCTTCAGCTTTTGATATTTCTGATGTCTTTCTGTAAAAATGACAATTGGGTATTTTATATTCTTATAATCTCTGGAGCATTTACTTATTTAGAAGTAATGTTATGTGTTTATCCTGCCCTGTTTTTTTTTTTAATCCATTTATATTTTGAGGATTTGTGAACGTTCCACTTATCATTTTTGTCCTCTTCTACTTTGTCCATCACATGCTGCATTTCCTTCTTTTAGCTATTGTGTTAGAAATTATAGCGCACACAGGGGCGCCTGGGTGGCACAGCGGTTAAGCATCTGCCTTCGGCTCAGGGCGTGATCCCGGCGTTATGGGATCGAGCCCCACATCAGGCTCCTCTGCTATGAGCCTGCTTCTTCCTCTCCCACTCCCCCTGCCTGTGTTCCCTCTCTTGCTGGCTGTCTCTATCTCTGTCAAATAAATAAATAAAATCTTTAAAAAAAAGAAATTATAGCACACATAATTTACTCATCGGTGTGCAAATTTAATCAATATATTTGCTACCCTTTTAGGAGTTGACAGAAAAAGTTAAGGTAGTTTAACTCCATTTATTTTTTTTAAATTGCTGTTTTATTATGTATTTTAATGTTATCTTTCAATGAATTGTTAAAGATGAAAATACCATTTAAGAATAAGATAATTTTTACTTACCGTTTTTTGTTTTATACGAGCAACTTGTTTATATGGAAAACCTACTGAACAATTGTCATATATTCTCACATCTCAGGCCTTCCATTTTGGAACACTTTCCTCATTTAAGATTGTTTTTTAGAATTTTCTTTAATAGCGTCTGCTGGTAGCATATTCTTTTCCTCAAAATTTGTTTCACCCTCAACTTTCAAACACCGTGGACTAGGTATGTGAGTCAGGCTTCTAGTTGTTTTCTTCCGGTTCATTGAATAGCTAATCGACTCTTTTCCATGATTTCCGTGGTTTCCCTTGAGAAATTGGCTATTCATTCTTAGGTATGGATTAAAAAACAAAACAAAACCAGCTGGTATTTACTTATCAATTACTGTAGTTTACCAGTATTGGAAATTTTTGAGCTGTCACAATTTGAAATTTATTACATTATTTTCTTCTCTCCTTCTAGAACTGATTTGACATGTCACTCCATTCTTCGTGTCATTTTCATTACCCTTCATTCTCTTTTCTGATTACACCTTTGTAAAGCTCAAAAATGTTCTGTTCACTCTATACCGTCTAAGTTGTCCCTTGAATTTCAATGTCAACTGCTGTCTTCCATTCCAAAAGTTGATTTTTTTTTTTTTTTCAAATCTGCTGGGTCATTATGTTGCTTGCTCCCTCCAAGTATTTTCAATCTTGTCTTTTCTCTCATAAAACTTATTAGGCATTGTTGTGTCATTTTGTTTGACGATCCCACTGCTTAAAGTCCTATGCTCTGTTTTTGTCATTTCTGCTTATTCCTGCTCTACTTTGTTCCCAAAGAGGCTGGTTCCCTTGCATGATGCTGGCTTTCCTTGGTGATAGTGGAGGTTCTTTGGCTTAGGATGAGGGTCTCAGATTTTTCAGTCTAAAGGGAATTCACTGTGATTTCATTTTTGGCCTTAAGCTTTTGGAGGCTCAGCTTGTTAGTTACAACTTCTTAGGGATTCCACCAATCCTCTTCTCAGAACAGAACAACACTTTTTATTGGTACCTGGTGGTAGGGGGTAAATGAATTAAAGATACAGTATAAGGAAATGACCTGAAGACCAATCAGGGACTTGATTGTGGACAAGATACGTTTGGGATGTCTGTTAGGGTTCCGAAAGGAACAGACAAGGAGGCAGCAGGATATACTGATAAGGAGCTCATAAGAGAGGTCAGGGCTGCACTGTTGTATTAGGGGGAAGCAGAAATAGGGGGTTTTCCTCTCCTCTAGTTAAAATTCACAGCTCAAGGGTGATTTTTTTTTAAAAAGATAAATTAGATCATGTAATTCCTTTATGTCTCCCAAATGGCTTCCTATCAATGATAGAGTATAGATTACTCATTAGTTTGGCTTCTAAGACCTGACATTTTTTAACCCTCTCCTTTCTATTGATGATATTGTTTTACCCCCCCCACTAATGAAACCAGGTTTACACTTGTCTGTCTTTTCCTGTATCACACAAAGCTCATTTCTGTCTTAGTGCCTGTGTGTGCTCTTATTTTTCACGATGAATGAGATTACTCTAAAATCTTTTTTGGGCTCTAACTACAGTTATTCAGATCAACTGATTTGGGGTCTGTCCTCAGCACTGATGTCCTTCAGAGTTGCCCTGTTGATTGTGATGTTCATAATCAACTGACAGAGCTGTTCCACCCTGTATATAGGTCTCTGTTCTAACCTTAAAGGATTTTGTTGAAACGTCACTTTCTGTAATGTGGTCACCTTTCTCTTTTACTTTTTATATTTACCATTATTCATTTATTGATTGCTTTCTTTTAATGAGGGAGATCTGTGTGTCCTGACAGGGAAGTTCTCTAAGGGACATTAAGCTTATCTTTTTGAAGACTTTATTTATTTGAGAGAGGGAGAGAGCACACACAAGAGTGCATATGAGCGGGTGAAGGAGCAGAAAGAGCGGAACAAGCAGACTCCACACTGATCCAGCCTGATGCTGGGCTTGGTCTCATGAGTCTGAGATCATAACCTGGGCCAAAATCAGGAGTTGGATGCTTTACCAGTTGAGCCACCCAGGTTCCCCTATTTTTTGCTTTTATCTGCTATTAGAATATGAGCCTCATGAAGGCAAATCTTTTTGTTTTGTTTACTGATGACTCTCCTGTTTACAGAACAGTATGTAAGAGAGTGGACTCTCAAATACTTCTGAGGAATGAGATAAATCTTTCACAGTCTTCAAGGACTCTGATCCCAGACATTTTTATACTGTTAAAAATAATTCTCCCATCCCATAGTAGCAATGTGCCCATCTAGCACCTAGCATCACCATTCTTGAAGAAGATTCTAGAACTGGGACAGGTGATACACATGATTCTGAAGCACTTTGTGGTATCAGAAAGGAAGTGCTGATACCTTTTTTTTTTTCATTGTTGTATTGTTTATGTTAAAATAAGAGCAATGATAATTTAAAATATATGGACACATCATTTGAGTTAGGGAAGCTCTGTCAGAGGCATAGAGATCTGATGACAAGATTTTCTGACTATAAAAATGTATCAGGGGGTGCCTGGGTGGCTCAATCATTTAAGTGTCCGCCTTTGGCTCAGGTCATGATCCCAGGGTCCTGGGATTGAGCCCCACGTCAGGCTCTCTGCTCAGCAGGAGCCTGCTTCTCCCTCTCCTCGCTGCTTCCCCCTGCTTGTGCTCTCTCTCTCTCTTTATTCAAAGATAAATAAAATCTTTAAAAAAATATCAAGAATTATGATTTTTAAAGATTTGGTAGTACAGATAAATTATATTTCTCTGGAGCACAATTAAAGTAAATGGATTCTATTTTACACAAGACTGTATTTTTCTTAAGATAATGACTATGTTGACTTTATTTTGTAGTAAGATTAGGACAAGGAGAAGCCATTGATTTCCAAAGCCAATTAGTGGGAGGCTTTTGTTTTTTTCATTTCCCTCCATTCTATATTATCTTCTCTAAAGGCAATGAGAATTGTAATACTTAATTTGTCACCTTCAGAAATGAACATGAATGCCAAGAAATAAGAACTACCTGCATCTACAGTCATGTTTTAGCATTTGAATTTGAGAGTTGGGTTGCATTCTGAAGAAGTTACATGAACAATAATGGTGATTTAAGTTCAGTATTTCATGCAAAGGCAAACTGACATGCAGGTAATTTCACAAACTGAAATTACAGTATTCTGTAATTGGCTTAATGATTAGTCTTTCTTTTTACAGTTTCATGTTTGAAATCCAAAAATTCTCCCACTTAGTCACACAGAATCAAGCAATAATTTTCTTCATAAATTACCATTTTCATGACATACTTGGTCAACCTTTCTAGAATATAACCCATTTGTCTAACAACTTCTCTTACTGAAATTCTTCCTAATGGAGAATTGAAGGGTTTTTTCCCCAGGAAAAAAAAAAAATCATAAATCTCCTCCCAACATCTAGTATCTTCTATTTCCCCAGCCCCCATACAACCCATTTATTTGTTGTCTTATTGGCTTAAACATTAATCATATATTGCATCAAGAAAATATTCATTTTCAAACAATCTGCTATCTACATTAATAAATTTACAATTAGGTGCAATTCCTAATCCAAGTATGTTTATGAGTAATGAATCCTACACCTGGAGATAAAGTGCCAATAGCTTTATAGATGATACATCCGTTTAGAATTTTCTTTATTCATGTTTGCCTCCCTCCCCCTTGCCAATTTATATGTTGTTGAAACCCTAATACCCTAATGGAATGGTATTAGGAATTGGGGATTTTGTGGGGTAATTAGGTTTATATGAGGTCATGAGGGTACAGCCCCTATGATGGAATTAGTGTCCTTAAAATGAGACTAGCTCTCTCTTTCGGCCATTAAGGACACAGTAAAGGCCATTGTCATTTACAAGCAACTGAGGTTTCACCAGATGCAGGATTTGCTGGTGCTTTGATCCTGGACATGTCAGCCTCAGGTACAACTGTGAGAAAGAAATGTTTATTAAAGTGACCCAGCCTATGTTGTTTGTGTTACAACAGTCTGAACTAAGAGAATATAATATATAATCAATTATAGGAAACTTCTAAAAATCTACATAATATTCAGGAAACTATTCCTAGAAGATGCCAATTTACATGGAGGAGTGAAACAGAAATCAGAGTATTTCAAAAGTGGGATTTTCAAGAATTTTTCACTATATAAAGTGGCATGACAAATTTCAGTTACGGTGTAGAGAAAAGCTAATTAAGGAGTTTTTTGAGGAGATTCTCCTTAACTCTTTACCTTGTTTCATTGGCTATATTCCCACCGTATTCCGGTGACTGACTCAGAAATTTCACATGACAAAGTCTGACCCTCAAACCCCACTAATAAACTCAAGGGGTCAGAATTATCACTGGTGAAAGTTACCCTGCTATTTTGTCATCAATTTATTTCCATTGAGCTAAATCCTTTAAGGAAATGTGTTTCAGTAATTGGGGCTATTCACACATCTTGATGTTTTCTGTTAAGTTTCTATACATTTCTGTACTCTTTCTAAATAACTGAAAATAGTACTGAGGTTTCAATAAATATGTTTATTTTAAAATGGGCTAAACACTAAATGACTTTTAGGTCATTCTGGCATTATTTTTGTCAAATATTACTTAGTTTGGTAAGGTTTCCATTGCTTGTAATTTTCTCCATGTCTTTTAGTCCTTGCCTTCACTTTTCATTTCTCTTATTAAATGTGGAGTTAAAGTGAGCTAAATATCTCCACCATTTGGGGATCAACATGTATTTCACTGCTTTTCTCAGTGTATTTGCTAGGTCTGTCGTTCTCCTCTGAAATAGGTCTTAGAGCGATTCTTACTATATCTGACTCCTTTTGTTAACTAATGTATTCCTCTGTGGAAATGCTAATCATTTTCCTTAAAGCAGTAACTGATATAACAAAATCTTGCTCTTTCTGTCATCTCAATTAAAGTATTTATTTTTCTTTATTTGAGGAACATTGCAAAGTTTCATTGAATGTTTTCCTATTTTGTATTCCATGAAAATAGTACAATGCTGTGATTTAACTAGAGTTAAATCAATTTGCTTCTAAGCAGAGCTAACTCAATTGTACATAATTCGACTTAGTAGTTTTCCTCTGATGTATTTTCACCTTCTTGAAATCTGAAAGAGAAGAAAAATCAATGAAAAAATTCATTTTGAAAAGAAACAATGAAAACTGAAGGATTATTATAATAGTTGCCCTGAAAGATAGACAATAACATCTATTTTTTATTTTTTTTTAATCAACTGGGTTAAAATGGCACATAAAAAAAAAGTGTCTAGGACACCTGGGAGGCTCAGCTGGTTAAGCATCCAACTCCTGGTTTTGGCTCAGGTCATGATCTCATGGGTTATGAGATCAAGCCCCTACCCCCCCCCCCCCACAGGCTCTGCACTTAGCAAGGAATCTGCTTGAAGATTCTCTCCCTGTTTCTTTTATCTATCTCCTCTCCCTCTCTCTCTCTCTCTCTCAAAAAAAAAAAAAAGTGTCCAAATTACTAATTTTAACTAAATTATTCAGGGGAGCCATATTTTTATATAGCTGCTAATTATGAAATTTATAATAGTCATTTTCTACCATTTTAGATTCTCTAGTAATCTTAGATATACACTTAATTTGCAATGCCCTTTATGAATACTAGTAACTGGTCATTGAAAAATAAAGGTTTGCTTTGATCACTTTGTTTAGATGGTATTTGTCAGTTTTCTATAATGTGAAGTTAGTGTATTTTCCTTTGTAATTAGTGTCTCATGGGGAAGTATTTTGAGACTGTAAATAACTTGTTTCTCCTAAAATTACTGGTATTAGATTCTATCATTTATTCTTGCCTAAGTCAATTATTTTTGTGATAGTTGCCAAATGGTGACTTTTCCCTTTCCATCATTAAATTTCAGTATAGTAGTTTTATTCTATCATAGGGAAGAACTTTCCATTCTCTTATTATAATAAGTACGTATTATCTTCTGTTAACACTTTTTGCACTTTCTCATATTCTATTTCCTAATATTCTTTCTTGGTACTACTTATGTTGTAGCTTCTCTAGTAGCCTTCCCTCAATCACCTTTCAACACAACGATCTGCTCTTGGTTCTAAATTCTAGTTGCACAGTCACTACTAAGCAACCTAGCACTCAATAATGCAATGATTTATATTTACCCTGTATTATTTCACTTAGAGATAATGTTTTTACAACTTACCAGAAGTACTGATTCAACTACCTCATTTGAGGAATTATCTTCAATTTCTTTCTCCTGTCTCTACGGCTTCTTGCAATTTCAAGTCCATAGAAAGTAGATAATCAATCCTTATGTACTTGTTTAAAAGAGTTGGCTTAGAAAATAGACTGAAGCACTAAAGATGAGTATAGCTATAGGCTATAAAGTTAGTTTCCTTCTTTGATTATTGGTTGGGCTAACCTGGTATTTCTGAGACCACCTACACTATGACAATGAAATTGATTTAAAAAAAACTTGTGTATATTATGATTTTTTCCATGCCATTTGTGGATGTTTTTCAGTTACTGACTTAATTATTTCAAATAAAAATTTTGTGACAGGGCTATACAGACAGGGTCTTCAAGACCAAGAGAAGATTTTGATATCCACTTTGAATTAATTTAGCTGTGAAAGATAAGTGCCTTGTATTCTGCAATTTGAGACAAGGAATGCAATGCAAAGACCTATTAGAGAAGCAAGTCACGTCAAATCAATTTAAGATTGCTTTAAATACATTTTAATGGGGGGAAAGCAAGAAGATAGCAGCCCCTTCTGAAGTGGCCGATTAAGTCCACATACCCAACCATGTCCCTCTGGTTCTCCCACTTAGGGTCACTTGACACCTGCCTTAACCACCCTGGAACTAGGTAACAGACAACCAAAGACAGGTCCAATGCCTAAGATCCTGCTGAAAATTATTCAAACTATCTTGGTTTCTTCCTGAGAAAACCACAATGAAGGCTCTTGCCCACAGGTCATTTCCACCCCACCCACATTATGACCAACCCCTGTGATTACTTGTGTGGTCCCCACCATGGCGTTATATATACTCTCTCTGTTGAAATCGGTGTGTATAATAAACTCCAATGGTATTCTCTCCTGATCTGTTAGCCTTATCATACCTGAATAATAAAGCTTATTAAAACACAAAGATAAAATAAAGGTTAGTTTCTGTTCCTACAGACTACAAAATTAGTATTTTTTTTATTGTAGTTGACACACAATGTTACATTTTTCAAGTGTACAACATAGTGATTCAACAACTCTATACATTAGGCTACACTCAACCCAAGTGTAGCTACTGTCGCCATACAGCACTATTACAGTACCACTGACAGGTACAGTCCTATGCTGTACCTTTCATCCCTGTGACTTATTCCTTAAGTGGAAGCCTGTACCTCCCGCTCCCCTTCATCCATTTTGTCCATTCCCCCCACTCTCTCTCCTCTGGCAACCATTAGTTCTCTGTATATATGGGTATGTTTTTTTGTTTTTTGACTCCACATATAAATGGAATCATATGGTATTTGTCTCTCTGGCTTATTTCACCTAGCATACTTTAGATTCATCCATGTTGTGGAGAATGGCAAGAGCTCATCCCTTTTTATGGCTTCATAATATTCCATGGTCTGAGTGAGTGTGTGTGTGTGTGTGTGTGTGTGTGTGTGTATCTTCATCTATCAACGGACACTTGGGTTGCTTCCATGTCTTGGCTATTGTAAATAATGCTAATAAATATAGGTGCGTTTTTTTTTTTTTTTTTCAAATTACAGTTTTTGGGTTTTGGGGAGTAAATACATAGCAGTGAAGTTAATGGGTCATATGGTATTTCTGACTTTTTGGGTAACCTCCATTGTTTTCCACAGTGGCTGTACCAGTTTGCATTCCCACCAACAGTGCTTGAGGGGTCATTTTCTCCAGGTCCTTGTCAATACTTGCTATTTCTTATCTTTTTGATTCTAGGCATTCTGACAGGTAAAGGTGATATCTCATTGTGGTTTTGATTTGCTTTTCCCTGATGATGAGTGCTGGTGAACATCTTTTCATGTTGTTTGTTGTCTATCTGAATGTTGTCTTTGGAAAAATGTCTATTTAGGTCTTTCTTTTTTTTTTTTGGTATTGAGTTATGTAAGTTCTTCATAGAATTTGGGTGTTAACCCCTTATCAGATATATCATTTGTAAATATCTTCTCCCACTCTGTAGGTGGCCTTTCCATTTTGTTGATGGTTTCTGTAAATTAGCATTTTATTATGTGGTTATTGATGCCAGGATGGAACTATATGCAGAGTATTTTGGAAAGACAGTAAAGAGGAATAGCCAATTCATTTTACTAGGGATATATCATTTATCTGTTGCTTCACAATCAGTCACAACCAAATCTAATGACTTAAAGCAACAATAATTTACTTTATAATACTGTGTGTAGTCTGGGTGGCCCTTTTAGTCTGAGCCAAGGCTGATCTCTGCTAACTTGATCATGAGTCTGCAGTCAACCGATAGTAGAAGCTGGTGGGTTTGTGGTAATGAACACACTTAGCACTCAGATCTTGATTTTTTTTAATACCATTCTTCAATTTAAAAAAAGCCTCCTTGAATATCCGATTCTAGGGCAGGGACAGAAAATATACAAGAAAAGCCTGGCACATCTTCTAGTTCCAGAAAGTGAGAAAAACACACACACATGCGCACACATGCACACACAAACAACAATGGTGGTATGCCAAAGGAATGTTGGCACCAACTGAAAGAGTTCCCAGTAGCTAAAGCTGGAACAATTTGAGCAAAGTTGTATTGGATTATAATTCAGAGTTTAAAATAACTATGCATAAGTCCGTGTAATATAAATAAATAGTTGAATAAATGTGAGGGAAGAGAGAAAGTTCCTACACTGAAGAATTACAAAAAATTTAAGGAGCTATTCCATCCTCCTTGTGGATCTGAAGGGTATGGATCAGATGTCCCTATACAGTGTACAGTCCCTACACTGTGCTGTGTACAGTTGACTTTCATCAAAATCGTACAATATGGAAAGGGAGAAAAAGGAAAGGGGAACTTTATAGTGGAGAAAGCTGATAAACACCACCGCAAATCAAATGATTAAGATTAACATCAAGGGTAATAACTCATACCAATAATGTAGCCTTGGGGTGCCTGGGTGGGTCAGTCAATTTAGGGTCCAACTCTTGGTTTTGGCTCAGGTCATGATCTCAGGGTTGTGGGACTGAGCCCCATTAGGCTCTATGCTCAGCAGGGAGTCTGCTTCCCCTCTCCCTTGGACCCTCCCCTCGTTCACACACATATACATTCTCTCTCTCAAATAAATTTTAAAAAAGCAATAATATGTAGCCTTGATATGATTAGAATGTATCTTACCTCTGTGGTCTTCCCAAAATACATTACACTGGTATAATTACAAGAAAAACATTAAATCCCTTTTGAAGGGAATTCTACAGAACACCTGAGTAACCCTTAAAACTATGTAAGGTCATCAAAAACAAGAAAAGTCTTAGAATTGACACAGCCAAGAAGAGGTTAAGGAAACATAACAACTAAATGTAATGTCGTATCTTGGTTGGAATGCTGGAACACAAAAAGGGCATTAGGAAAAGAATCTGAATAAAGCATGGACTCTATTTAGTAAAGTATCAATGTTGGTTTATTAATTGGAGATGTGGGAATTCTCTGTACTATCTTTGCAATAATTCTGCAAGTCTAAAACTCTCTGGAATAAAAAGCATTAAAATGATACAGCCACATACATAAATAAAACAAAAATGCTCAACTTTATTAGTTATTAGGAAAATGCAAAGTAATGATATAATGCAAGATGACTGTTTACCTACAGAATAGCTTTAAGAAAAAGAATGGCAAGGGTTAGTAAGGATATGGAATGAAAGGAACACTTATGAACTACTTTGAGAATTTTTTTTTGTCAAATCTCTGTGGAAAACAAATCTCTATTAAAGCCGAATATATGAACATCCCTACAAAACAGCATTAATATGTTTGCATAAGAGACAGCACTGCAGAATAGGCTCAAACTGAAAAATAATGCAAATTTCAATCAAACTATAATGGAAAAATTATGACATAATCATAGAGTGGAATACATTATAGCAAAAAAACTACAACAATAAAAAATCCTGTATCTTGAACGATGTTGATTAAAAGAAGTCAGACACCAAAAAGTGCATACGTTATAGTTCAGTTTCTAAAATAGATAAAACAAATGTGTAGGATGTTATCTTTAGAGTGGTGCTCATTAGAGGGGTCATGAGATAGTCTTTGGTGTCACTGGCCATATTCCATGTCTGAATCTGCTCATGTGGTTCTATTTACGTATAGAAAAATTCATGGAGTTGACTTAATGTCAATTCCTAACTGATGCTCTAGTTTGTCCGGCATACGGTTTCATGCTCTAGTGTATACAATGGAGGCTCAAAGGATTGCTTCAAACTTTATATGCAGTTGCCTAAATTAATTTTGAGTACCAACTAAGATTCTTTGCGTATTTAATGCATGGTGCCTTAGGCTCACTCCATTTAAATATCAAGACAGTCCTATGAGGTGGGTATTACTCTAATTTTATGGATAAGTGAGGTTAAATAATATGCATAAATGATCAGCTCATGGGTTACAAAAGCAGAATATACTGGTATACATCGTATCACTTTCTAAATAAAACTCTGCAATTCATTTAAAAAACAAAACTGATTTGAAGTTTCTATGTTAAATCACAAGTGATGCTAAAATTTATAAAATTAATATTGTTTCAGATTTAACATGTAATAGCTATGAGAGTCCTTGCCAGTTGGCCCTTTGTTTTAGAAAGGAACACAACAGACACAGTGCTTGTCCGTATGGATTTTCAGTGTTGTAGGAAACACAGAAGTTGTGTGTGATAAGAAAAATATGGATGTATTTCTGACTTGCTCCGTCACAAAATAAAGAGTTCATTGACATTAGGGCAGCATCTACAATTACCGAAAGTGAATGGTTTGTGAATGGACCCACATTTTTCTATGAACTAAAATTCTCATTTCAAAAGTTATAATAGATATGCATGGAGGAGATAAGTAGTCCTATCAGTCATTTTATAATATCATAAAAACATGCTTTGCTTTATTACTATCATTAGCATAAATCAATGTACCATAGCTATTATCTATGGAGGAACTCTTTTCATATCATTTAACTCCAGTGTGGGGGGAGGGGGAAACTTTTGTTTTCATTTTGGTTTTTGCTTTCCCAATGTGAAAGAAAAGAGTTGGATTCATGTAACAACCTTATTGCCACCGAAAAGGTTTAGGATATGGTAAATTAAAAAATAATTCAATCATTGCCATCACATTGTGAATTTTACACTGTAACATTTTAGTACGTATCTACCCAGGGGAAACCTCAGCCTAGTTAGGATCTTTCACCTTCTTTTTGTTGGAGAATGCATTCAGTGATCAATATTTGTATAAAAGCTATGTTATTGGCATCTACATAGGGGCTCTGCTTGCAGCTTTAAAGTGTTTATAGGGAATTAAGCTCTTTAGAGTAGATGAATTATGTGGATGAATTATGGGCAGTTATAGTCACTATCTCAGATGTGCCAGTACTCAAAGCCCTAGTTTATGGCTCATTCACTCCTCTGTGAAATATTTATTGAAAAACTACTATGCACTAGTCACAAAACAATTTAAGATCCCTGCCTTTAAAGAATTTATTTTGGAATGGGGGAGAGGCAGGCAATATACGATAAACATAACAAAAAAGTAAAATATATGTAATTCAGGTGACATGTACAGTATAAAATTGGAAATTGTAGATAAAGTTTGGGGGAATAAGTGGTGGGGGCAGAAGCTTTCTTTAGGGGCAGGGTCAGTCTCATTTGGCAAATGAGATTTGTTTACGGGAAGTAAGGCATAAAATCAAGTAAATATTTGGGGAAGTTGGTTGTATTCTAGCCAGAAGGTGTATTTAACACAAAGGTTTTAAGAACACAGCTTATTAAGCCAAGTGCAAGAAGGTCAATGTGACGGGCAGGAAGAACAAGGGGAAAAGGGTAAGGGGTGAAACAAAATCAAAAAGTATGTGAGGCAGTGCAGATAGAGAATATTGCAGACTTGCCCATGAACGCTCTTGTCAAATATGAAGTTAGGGGTTAAAAAAAGGTTTGGAGAGCTAGTTGTGCATGTATATCCATTATAAATATGCCATGAATCAGGTTGGAACTTTGTAAACGTTCAACAAATAAATACTTCAGCCAAGTGCTGGATGGCAAGTATTCAAATCCGTGTTTTTTGGAAGACAAATATCACCATTACAGAAGGAAGATACAAAATAACCTAGAATTTTATCAACATTTTAATTTTGTTTTATAGTTGTATATTTTCAATGTCACAGGCTAGTTATAAAAGTGGAGCGTTCTCCAGCAGGCAGAGAGGTTTTCCAACCCTGCCAGCGGTTACATGGGTGCTGTGGTCCCTCTGCTCCTTGGTACAACCAGATGTGTGCTCACTTTAAGTCTCCCAGAGGCGGGAGATGGTTTGGGCTACACGTGTCAGAATGTGTTTTTAATGTTGCTGAGGTTGATGCCACTCTCTCTAGTCCCCAACTACAGATTTATTAGGTTTGAAAGTCATAGCAAAATGACTTCATGGAAATGGTCCTGTAAACCAAAGCTTTGATCCTCCACAAATAAGATACTTTCTAAATATTTTTTCAGAAGTGGATCTGAGATTTACTGTCTCATTTATACATCTCCTTCCAAGAATTTTGCATGTCTTTTCTGCTGTGTATAGTGAAGTAAGAAAAAAATGTATCCTTAAACCTTGGAGGTAGAAATGTGGCAATGGAGTAATATAATTGGCTTTCAAGATAAAATCACCTTTGAATTTCCATCTGTATCTTAGCTTTCACTGTCGTAGCTGTACACCAATTTCATTATGTTTTGTAGAGTAAGTTCTTTATACCAGAGATCATGGAGAAATACATGCAATCTCTGGAAATGCCAGTTTAGTTATTTCTTTATCAAGTTCCAGCAAGCAAGCTAATTGGTTGTTAGCAAGTCCTGATACAGGCTATATCGTAATCTGTAGGATGTTAAGGATTTCTTTTATTTAAGCAGCCTCTTTAATGTGTAAGGTAGCTTTTCTTATTTAAAATGTCTTATTTGGACATCCTGTATAGGAATATGATAAACTGGTTTTAAAGCCTCTTGTAGATCATGTGGCTCGTCTTTGAAGACAGATGGTGCAAACCATCTATTGTCTACTTACAGTCAAGGATTGTATGACCTTATACTCTTATATTCACTTCTGAGAGTATTTGTAGCCTTTAACGTGCATGTTTAGGTGGGGGTACAGCATGAGGGTGATGTATTATGGGTACAGTTGGTATTGAGACCAAAGGCTTGTAGGTTGCCTCCTCTAATTGACACCAAGCATGGCCCTTTCACTTGTTCTGACCAATTCAATGTAAGTGTAAATTCCTAAGGCCACTTCTGAGGAGCGGTATTAGTAACTATTACTTTGTGCTCTTTTTCCCTTGTCATGATGACATCACATCCCAGGTCTGGAACATGCTTTTAGCCAATATCCCTAAATGGTATAAATACATGAAGCAGAGGCCCCAGTGGACATACAGGCAATAGGAATGAACCACTAGCCGATGTACAAAAAACATATTGCGAGCAAGTGATAAATTTTGTGAGACTTCTGCATTCTAACATTTTGACTTGTTACTGCAGTATAACCTAGCAAGAGCTGGGTGACATAAATAGAAGTGGAGTTACCTTAACAAAAAATAAAAATTTATAGATCCCTGACTTTGGGAACAGAAGGCTAATGGAGAAATCTGTTAATGGTGGCCAGAAAAAAATGACCCAAAGTCAATTCATATTAACCTGTGGTAAAAAGTTTGGTAAATATTTTGCCTGCAAATATTTGGATGATATATTTTGTAACTTTGAAGTCATAGTTTTAACAAACCAGTTAGGAAACAGATTGTAATGGAGTGTCTTGACTGAGAGATTCAGTAAGAATTAGCCAATCAGCAAGTTTGCAAGTTTAAAAGGAATGTAGAGAAACCATACAGACTTTCAGAGTTGTAAGATGTGTAACGTATTCTATCACTGAAAAATAAAACTGATAAACGATTTTCATAAAGCATAACGAAAATTGAGCTTCAATGGCAAAATAACCTATGATGGGCTGGATTTCAAAATTCTGATTAAAATAATTAAGTGGACTAAGTTATTTTCCGGTACGGCAAATTTACTCAAGGAAAAGAAAATAAGGGCTTGTATTTCCCAAGGAAGCTGGACAAACTCAAGTTACCTGCAAATAATTTTAGAGGGAGGGGCAGTTCTCAATTATGTGTAAAATTATCTGCTCATGGAACTAACTGTAATCAAATATAGAATCAGCTCTGTTTTTGAAAGAAATTCACTGCTAAGAGTCAGCATCTTGGATTCAAACAGGCTGGCTTTTAGAGACTTGAACTGATCCTTGGGCCTACAGCCATATATTTTATGAAAGAAAAATTTAATAGGTCATAAAATATTAACATAAAACAAATATGTGAAAATTATTTTAGAGCCTGTTTTTCATAGATGTCCACCTAGTGGTACAAGAGTAAAAGCTGCATTAGATGAGTGCCTGCAAGCTTCTCCCTAAGTTGGTGTCCAGTAGCCATCAGAGACTTCTGCAAGATACACCCGCCCATACGCCACAAATGGCTCCACACCTGTATTGTCTGGTTTCAGACAGCCCATTTGAATTAAGTCTGGATATGCCACACATGTAGCCTCATCAAATTTGTTTGCCCAAATGTAGACATTTGAGAGTGGGGGGTTTGTTTTCATTGACTGAAAGTGCAGCAAGTCCTTCTCCTCTATGTTGCGCTGACTACTGATGAGGCTTTTTTTTTTCTTTTTTCTTTTTGGGTCATGTGGTAGCTGTGCTAATTTTTTCAGGAACGTCCATACTGTTTGTCCCAGTGGCTGCACCAATTTCCATTCCCACCAACAGTGCACAGGGTTCCCTCATCTGCACACCATTGACCACACCTGGTGTCTGTCTCTGGGATGATTGCTGTTCCAACAGTTCTGAGGTGATAGCTGATTGTGGGTTGTTTTTTTTTTCTTAATTTTTTTTTATTATGTTAGTCACCATACAGTACATCATTAATTTTTGATGTAATGTTCCATGATTCATTGTTTGCGTATAACACCCCCTGCTCCATGCGATACATGCCCTCCTTAATACCCATCACTGGCCTATCCCAATCCCCCACTCCCCTCTCCTCTGAAACCCTCAGTTTGTTTCCCAGAGTCCATAGTCTCTCGTGGTTCATTCCCCCTTCTGTTTACCCCCCCTTCATTCTTCCCTTCCTTCTCCTACCGATCTCCCTGCTATTCCTTATCTTCCACGAATGAGTGAAACCATATGATAATTGTCTTTCTCTGCTTGACTTATTTCATTTAGCATAATCTCCTCTAGTCCCATCCATGTTTCTGCAAATGTTGGGTAATCATTCTTTCTGACGGCTGAGTAATATTCCATTATATATATATGGACCACATCTTTATTCATTCTTCTGTTGAAGGGCATCTCGGCTCCTTCCAGAGTTTAGCTATTGTGGACAATTCTGCTATGAACATTGGGTGCATATGGCCCTTCTCTTCACTACGTCTGTATCTTTGGGGTAAATACCCAGTAGTGCAATTGCTGGATCATTGGGTAGCTCTATTTTTAACTTTTTGAGGGACCTCCACACTGTTTTCCAAAGTGGCTGTACCAACTTGCATTCCCACCAACAGTCTAAGAGGATTCCCCTTTCTCTACATTCTCTCCAACATTCGTTGTTTGTCTTGTCCATTTTTGTCATTCTAACTGGCATAAGGTGATATCTCAATGTGGTTTTGATTTGAATTTCCCTGATGGCTAATGATTTTGAACATGTGTCTGTTAGCCATTTGTATGTCTTCATTGGAAAAGTGTCTGTTTGTATCTTCTGCCCATTTTTTGATTTGATTATTTATTTCTTGTGTATTGAGTTTGAGAAGTTCTTTATAGATCTTGGATACCAAGGGCTTTAAGACTCCTGTTGGGTGAAGCAAGAATTTCACTGAGAATCCTGCTGTTAACCTCCCATAAAAGAATGTTTCCCATGCCTCTCTTCATAGAGAGGGGCCAAGGGGACCATAGAAAAGAATAATCTTCCATAAGGAAGAGTCGAGAAACATAGAAAACAGTGGATTATAGAGTACTTTAAAGAGGACATTCAATTGTCTTTTATTGTTTCTATGAAAAAGCTTCTATGTTTTTTTACTTTGTACATAATGTGATTCCCCCCCCCCCCCAAAGTTTCTTTTAATAGTTTTATCTTAGTCTTTAGTTTCTAGCAGATTTTTCATGATGTGACTAGTTGGGGATTATTTTTTAATTATCCTGTTTGGAATCCATAGAGTTTCTTAAAGGGCTCCATATGTTTTATCACATTTTGTAAATTCTCAGCCAATATTTTTCCAAATATTAATTACACCAATTCTCTTTCCTATACTTTGGGATTCCAGTTGCATGTATGAGACATTTTCAGCAAGCCTCCTGTGTCTCTTAAGCAGTTCTATCTTTCTCTTCTCCTTGCACTAATAAAAATATTCTGTTGACTTATTGTTCAGCTTACTAATCCTCTCTGCTATCTAAATTACTGCCAAATAATTTCATAATTTTCCATCTTGTGGTTTTCCAATTTGTATACCAAGCTAAACCATTGTCAACAGCCTCAGAATAAGAGTTCTACCCATGTCTGCTTTTGGCTCTAGATAGTTGTTTTTGCTTTGCTGAAACGGCAGTGAACCAGGACCAGGTGTTTAGTACAGGAGATGAACTATGGATCATGGGCTGTCTAGCTGTTTTTGTAAACAAAGTTTTATTGAACACAGAGCCACTCATTCATGTGTGTATTATCTGTGTTGCTCGCAACATCAGACTTGAGTAGTTGCTTCAGAGACCACACGGCCTGTACACCTGAAATCTTTACTCTCTGGCCTTTGCAGAACCTGTTTGAGTGGACCTTTGGTGAATTGAGGGCCCCATTGAGCCAGTAGCTTGGCCTTAGGTGGCAGAGCAGAAGATAGTTTTCTCTGAGAGCGGGGTGGCTTCATTCTTGAGTATACCATCTCTCTGTGAGAACAGAAGATTTTGGAGGCCGGTCCCTGTTTGTTAGTCATTGAATTTGAATTCGTCCCCCAAAAATGGGAGTATGAGGCAGGAGTTTTCCAAGTCCTCCATGGGTCAAGTGTGCAGTTTTTGGTAAGTGTGTTCAGTATTAAACTAATAGCTGCTTTTCAAAATGAGGGTAATTGGTAGTTATGCCAGGGAAGCCACAAGCCCTGATTTCCAAAGGGCTCCTCCAAGTGGAGGCCGTGTTCCACTGGAGTCTCTAACTGGCAACTACCAGCCACAGAGTCTGCACTGTTGGCAGTATCAAAGAGTCTAATGGGCTCTGCGTTTCTATTTTTGGTGACAAGAGATCAAAGAAACAGCAGTTTTTCTTTGGCTAGAAGAATTGAGACATGTGATTCCAAGCAAAAAGCTCCTGAATTTTGTTAGGGTTTATGAGCTGCTCCTGCTGGTAGAGGTGTGACAATAGCAACATCAGTTCCTGTTCCCGGGTTCTGTTCCAACGGTTCTACTTTTTCATGTTCACCTGTGTTCAACTTGCAGCAATTTGCTAACAGTTTTAGTTGGCTTCACATAGTTCACTTGTAAGTTGGCTGTGTCTTTTGCTGTGCTCTGCCCCAGGTAAATCCGTGCTTTTGTCCCGTCCCTCCTTGGTGGTGCCGTCTTCCCTTAGATTTCAGGCGAGCAGTTTCTGTGTGACCCCAGCTCTCAGATGTGTTCAAGAAAAGTTACCGTGTAGATTATCTGACTTCACTGTAGTTAGTCCGTGCCATTCTTGTTATGTTTCTTAAGCAGAAACTTAGTCTATAAGATAGTTTTGATTAAGATAAAAATCATGATTTGGAATTTACGTATGCATTTATTAATGAGGCTGATCTATTGTAGATCTACACCTATCAGTCATCATAACAACCAAATGAGACAATTTGGTTAAACTAAACAATACAAGACAGAGGGTGGGAGTGGGAATCAAATTGATATTTATGATTCCTTCAAACCTAAGAGTTAATATATAAAACTTTAAATATTTTTTAACAACCAGAAACGTTTAAATAAACTTGACTAAATTCTAGTGATTAACAAATTTTAGTTTTCTAATCTTTATTTTCTAGAAATAAAGACCCTTTCTCCCATTCCGTTTCAGTGTATATGTCACGTGTGTGTGTGTGTTTTACCCCCCAACTGTATTTGTTAGTTTGGTTTTACAGATCCTATTTTTGCCCAGACTTAATTTAGTAAAAGGTCAGTTCAAAAGGATAAAACTGTATCAAAGGATGATTGCATATAAATAGATAGCTTCCTTGCAAGTAAAAAGAAAACTGATATATTCATTGGTAAACTTTGTAGGACAATGTGAACCAAAAAGGGCTGGGGACAAGCATGTGTTACTGTGTTGTGGCAATACGCCCCCATTCCTTCTTTAGGCACTTATTACTGAAAGACATTGGGAGTAATCCTATTCCTCTAGGAAGGTTGCTATTTTAATTGCTGACTGGGATATAAAAGATTTTGAAAGAAATTAACAAAGACATTTTGGCATACATCTATCACAAAGGTCATATGGGGTCAACTCTAATAATTAGTAATGTCCACCTATTGCTTCATTGCCCAGTACTTCAATTATTTTAATTGTTTCTTGATCATGTTACCTCACAAAACCATTACTCACTGTGGTGAAACAGACAGCTAGTGCATCATTAATATTCATACCAAAGAGAGAGGGAGGCAAACCAAGAAACAGAGTCTTAACTATGGAGAACAAACTGATGGTTAGCAGAGGGGAGGTGGGTGGGGGGATGGGTGATGGAGGCGGTGGGTAAGGAGTGCACTTGTGGTGGTGGACATTGGGTGCTGTATGGAAGTGCTGAGTCTGTATGTTGTACACCTGAAACTAATCTTACGCTGTATGTTAACTAACTGGAATTTAAATAAAAACTGAAATATACCAAAGAGGGATGAATTTGTAAGAAATGGCCTTCTATATCATTTTCTCAAATATTTTGCTTACTACGTAGCTCTAGAGTCACTGAAACTTATTTTCAAGCATAGGCATGTACCTTGAGCCATTTTGGGAATTTAAAGTTGACTTCAATAAAGCCATGTATTTGATACCTTCTTAATCTCTTTAAATTAAACTGGCTGCATGCCACTGATACTGAAACTTGTTGATACTAATTCAAACACCAAAGTTCTCTGAAAAACAGTATTTTATTATGAATGGAAGTTGATTCAGCAAGTTCTAGTGGGCGAGGGGTGTGCAGAGATAGCAAAATCGTATCTCAGACTCTCAGCTGATAGTGTTCAAAGACCATCCACAGTGATTTCTGAATTCTTTGTGAAACTAGGGCTACTGCATGGGGCGACTTTGATGCTGCTCCATAGCTTTGCACACCTGGAAGCAATGTGGCAAAGAAAAAGTTTTGCTGGTATGAGAGAGGAGTAGGGGCCAAAAAAGAGGGGGGGGGGGAAGTTTCAATTGCAAAGGAATAGAAGATTTTTAAAAATTCCTTCTGCTACTTTAGGCTACTTCTGCCCCTCTGAATAGCTTAGTTGGTTTATCTGCAAAGTGTAGATAAGAATATTTGCTTCTGTCTATCTTCAAATTCTGTAAGATTCTTGAAAGGAATAGAAGTTCTAAAGGTTCATATATTAGAGAAAAGTGGCTATTGTCTAATTTAAACTATTCTGAAAATGAAGCCCATTCTCCATAACACAATATTGAATTTAACTTCATTGTAGAAAAGGATTTTAAGGAGGTATTTGTTGTCAGAATAATGTGATTTCTTCAGAAGAAAAGAACAGTAACTTCCCTGAAATGATTAATATTTACAGGATAATAAAAACTAATACTATTAAAAATTAAATACTTCTAGGTTCAATTTTTAGTAATTCGTTGAATTTTCAAAGACTTTTTTTTTTTTTTTAAACTACAAAGTTGTGTATTTCTTAATGAGCACCTGAGAGAGCTAGGCAAATGGCTGGATGAAACTAGTCACATAGAAGACACTTTATTAGTTTGTGACCAAGTCAGTCGCGGGCATATTTTTGCAGGAGGTGGAAATATAAAACTTAGATATGCCTCTGAGCCTTCTCTTTCATGTATGTCAGTTTTGAATCCATATTGATTCTCTTCTTTGTTATATTTGAGGTAAAGTCAAATACATTCATTACGGAAGTAATAGAATTTGTGATTTTTACTTATTCCTTAAAAATAAGGCTAAACAAATAGAGGACAGTAAGCATGATAATTTAAGGTTGACAATTTAGTACTTTTCAAAAATATAAAATGATTTCACATATAATTTAGATGAATTATGTCTACCTACTCCCCCAAAAGATTCATATGCTGGAGTTCTAACACCCCCAGGACCTCAGACGGTGATTGTATTTGGAGATAGGGTTTTTGTTGTTGTTGTTGTTCTTCTTCCCAAAGATTTATTCATTTATTTATTTTAGATAAGGAGAGTGAGAGGGGATGGGGAAGAGGTGGAGGAGGCAGAGGGAGAGAATCCTTAAGCAGACTCCCCAGTGAGTGCGGAGCCAGATGATGACTCAGGGCTGGATCCCAGGACCCTGAGATCATGACCTGAGTCGAAATCAAGAGCCACCCAGGCACCCCTGGAGATAGGGTCTTTAAAGAGGTATTAAGAGAAAATGAGATCTTTAGGGTGGGCCCTGGTCTTCTGTGACTGATGTCCTTATGATAAGAGGGAATTAGGATGTGGATATACACGGAGGGAACATATGTGAAGACACAGGAAGAAGACTGCTGTCTACAGGGCGAGGAGAGAGGCCTCATAAGAAACCAAATTGCTGACACCTTGAGCTCAGAGTTCCGGCCTCCAGAAATGGGAGAAAATAGTTACTTAAGCCATTCAGTCTATGGTGCTTTGTTATATCAGCCCCAGAAAATGAATAGAAAACTCCAGTAAATACGCTAGATTATTAATATGAATAAGAACAAATAGTGTGCACTAATGAGGAACCAGAAGTTGAACTGCATGGAATATAAGCCCAGCTAATAATCATCCTCATCATTTACTTGTCCAACAAGTACAGATGTGACAGACACAATTCACATACATGAACTATCCTGTTGACTCCTCACCAAAACCCTGAGGTAGTTACTTTTAACTTCCTTATTTTATGTATCAGGAAAACTGAAGAATGTGGATCGTAAGCATTTTGCCCAAATCAGAGGGAAATGATTGAGGTAGATGGTGTAGCTAGGCAATCAAACAATAAATTTTTGATTATCCAATGGCATGAAACCCATGTTAAAGGTTCTTCTCATTTTGGAGATGATCATAAGCCATTACATATATAGCTTCTGGGAACAAGTTGTGAAAAAGAAATATAAATTCAGTTAATATGAAGTTATTTTGGATCCTAGAGAATTTTTTTGTATGTGTATTTGAGCATGAATATTTAGACTATGGGTAATAACATATGAACTATAACTTTTGTACTTTTTTTAAGCAATTTTCTCACTCAAATACCTGCTTTGTTTACAGTAACTTGATGTCAGTCAAAGATGTCGAATATTCCTAATACTTTATGAATACAGGCTATACTGAGTGCTCACAATAAACTTATGTGCCACTTTGATCTTGGAGCTCGGCGTTTGTAGTTGTGTTATTTTGAAAAAAAAAAAAAGAAAAGAGGATAGGAAGAGAAGTGAGAAATGGTAAGGAGGGAGAGAAGGAAGGAAGAGACAGAAAACCAGAGTACACATGCTCACTTAAGAGTGTGTTTACTTCTTTTTAAATATTCTGAATCTAGATACATGTAAATATTAATTGAAATGAATAGACTATTTCTAAAAAGAACTCAAAAGTGTTCTTACCTCTCTTTCCTTAAAATGAAGGCACGTGACAGTAGAATAAAGAAAGAGTCACAAGAAAATCATTTGGAATATACGAAAGACAAGAAAAATAACCTCCTCTTTCCATTTATTATAAAAAAATAATCTATATGAACCTCATCTCATTTTGGGGATAAAACACAAGGAAATACAGGCCTCACAAATACATCTCCAGTACAAAAAAGGGCAGTTTGATAATTTTAGTTATATAAGTAATCAAATTTTTAGGAAGATTCTATTTTGCACTAAGTAAATTTTACAAATGGAACCACATGGAATTAGTGCGTGATGAGATAAGACAAACATAAGGAAAATAGACTTATTTTGTGAAAAATTGGAAAGTAAGAATGGGAGATTTTTATTCTAAAGGAAACTTGTGAAAAATAATGAGAGTATACATTGCAGATTAAAAAAATTCCTTGGAGATTCAAGTTTACAATCTACAAAGCAGACAATTGAAACAATAACATAAAGGATAACTTGAGAGGTCCTGTAAGAATATTCAGTAAAATAGAAAAGATGATCTTATGAGAAAAAAGATAACAAGTACTGAGAGAAAAGAGCAGAATAAACAGGAAATGAATGTATCTGCTGAAGATGTAACATGAGAGCAAGACTTAACTCTGTAGCTACAGAGAACTGCTCTGGAGATAAAACAATAAGGAAGATCCAGTTTCTACCCATATGGACCCTATGTGTTAGTGGTGTTAACTAGCAAATAAACCACGAACCACCATCCGGGCTCCAATAGGCTTATGCCCAGGCCCCCACTGAGCATAGGAGATGGGCATCTGAATCATAATTATGAACACTGAATGACACTTCCCACAGAGATGAGACACAAAGTACCAGAGGAAAAGGTAGGATTTAGATAGGTTGAGATGAATGTGGGATAAGTGAATGTATAAACTTTCAAAGCTATGAAAATCATTTTATTTAATGGTAAATGGTGGTATTGTATTTGCATTAATTTTTTATGTTGATGGAATTCACAATATCCTGAAATCCATGATTTAATTTCTGAAAGCTGTGGCATTCTTCACAAATCCTGTATATGTTTCGGTTTTGTGTAAAAGAAGTGACAACATTTCAGAACTCTGAAAATGTGTTTTTTTTTTGTTTTTTTTGTTTCTTTTTTAAGAATTTTGCAATGGATGCTTTGTTTTATCCATGTAGTGGAATTTCAGTATTTAAAGAACTGTAAGTACCAACTGATCATTGAAAAGTCACTACTAAAGCAATATTAAGTTTTGGGACATGTAAACATCACAATACCTTTAAAAAAATTGAGTTGGGACTCCTGTTGGCTAGAATCCTAATTACAGGAAGAAATTACATATACCAGAAAACACCAAATTGATTTGTCATTAGGAAATAATTTGTATTCTTTGAGTTTCGCATGATATCAATGCCGTTTGTAAGCCTCTGTGCCAGCACATCTTTCTTTAAATACTTTGTTCTGCCAGATATTTGTTATGATAACCGGACAATTTATGTATTAACCTCTTTGTGCTTCAAGTTGCTTGAGTATTTAAGAGTTGAGTGCTGATTGGATTAATATAAGATTATTAGACTAAAGATGGCTGTATATCTTCCTTTCCTTAAAAGGTGGAATCTATTTTCTCTCTTTGAGATTCTGTACTGTCCTGAAATCGCCTTGATCCACAGGATGTGGCAAAAGTGATGCTGTGTTACTTTTGAACTTGTGCTTTAAGTGATCTTCTGTTTTGGGGGCACCTGTCTGGCTCAGTTGGTAGAGCATGTGACTCTTAGAGTTGTGAGTTCAAGCCCCACATTGGGTGTAGAGATTACTTAAAAACTCTTAAAAAATCTTCCACTTTTCCATGCTTGGGTTATTTCTTCTTAGTACATAGTCTTGGTACAATTGGAAGTTCAAACCTTAAGTAGAAGTCTGGTGAACGGGGAACCAAAGTGCTCTGTCGAACAGCTTCAGCCAACAGCCAACCCCAACTGTTAACCGTAGGAGAAAGTGATCTTGGAAACTGCAGCTGAACTAAGCATCCAGACAACTGTAGTCAAAGCTGACACCACGTGGAGCAGAAGAACCACTCATCTAGACCCAACCAACTCACAGAAACCATGGAAAATAGTCGATTGTTTTGTCGGTGGGTGATTCGTTACATATCAATAAACTTTGAACAGTGTCTGCCCCACAGTAGGGTCTCATAAAAATTGTAGCTATTGTTATTTTAAAATAGGAGGTTTAGGTTCCGTTCTATCCCAAGCTCTCTGTAGAGTTCATGCTACCTGATAATTCTACGTAGTTAATAAAGTCCTATGGCTACAGAATAATTAAGGAATAGAGCTGTATTTCAATAGTTTTTCCTGCACTGAATTCCCCTCTTGCATATCTACCCTTCCATGTTTCCAAATCCCTCCTAACATTTTAGGCTAGGTCATTGGTGTCTTTCCGTTCTGTAGAACGTGATCATGTTCTTTCTCTGAACTTGTATAGCTTGCACTTCCTAGGGCTATTAAGACTACTTTCCACATATTTACCTGTGATTCTAGTTACTTTTATTTTACTTTAATATAATTTTAAGGGAAATGACTGTTACTTTTCCTTTAAATTAAAACAGTTTTTTAGAGCAGTTTTAGGTTCACAGCAAAATTGAAGTGAAGGGAAAGAGATTTCCCATATATCCTTTGCCCACACACAGACTATGTCACTTTTATTGCTTTTTATAGGGACTATCATGGATTGGTGGTCAATACCTTCCCTTGCCTTTATTTCTTATACACGTAAATTATTCTTAATGTCTGATTTGAGGATAATTAAATTTATCTTTACACAATGTCTTGTCGTCTGGCTGCTATTTTAGATTCCTAAAGTGTGCTATTATAGAGAACAATGAGCCTATAGTTAAGACACTAGATTTCTATCCCAGACATTAGCTGACCATAGCTTTTAAGTCAAGTAAGTTCCCTGGAGAAGGGTTTCCCCCACTATAAAGTGAGGGGTCAAACTGGATGATTTTTAATAACTCTCGGCTAAATAATTTTGATCTATTGTATTTAGTGAAAGTGAAGTGACTACTTAATCATCTTAGAACCAGAAGTGGAAAATCAACAAGGTAACTTATATTTTTCATAAGTATTAGGGAAGGAAGTTTAATTATCATATAATTCCCTATATTTTACTTTTTAATTATAGCTAGATGCTACATACAGAGCTAGTTTCTCATATGTATTATGTTTGTTTTGCTTAGGAATAAGCTCCCTATTTCTAAAAATAATTCATATATACATGTACACACATGTATATGTAAATTTTGAAGTTCTCTCCCCACGATGACATAATATTCCTTTCCTGGAGGAAAGTAATGACTACCAGGAATCCCTTTTCCAATACTTATTAATCGCAGGGTAATTTAAATATGATAATGGAAATATGGTAAAATTCAGAAGACTATATGGACAGCAGGAAAGATAGTGATTCTGCTCTCACAAGCCTCCTCTTAATTTTACTTTCCTCCAATCATCATGTTGAACTCAAAGACGTGTAGTTTGTGTTATACCGTTTAGTGACTTTGTCTTATGTTTTGGTATTCAAACTTTGCACACCTTCATCTTTGAAGAAGACTTTGCCAAAAGTTTACTCAGCAGATGACTGGGTATTGTAGGATTGGTGATGGGCACTATGAGGTCAATTTAAAGCTATCTGTTGATTAAATAAACAGATGTTCATCATTCACCAAATATTGGCCATCCAAGTTACCTCGCAGGTAGGGCTTAGATAAAGGATATAAAACAAAAGTTTCTCCATTTATTGTTTATTTTTAAAGATTTTATTTACTCGAGTGAGAGAATGAGCGAGAGAACGAGGAGGGGTAGTGACAGAGGCAGACAGAGAAGCAGGCTCCCTAATGAGCATGGAGACTGATGAGGGGCTCCATCCCAGGACCCTGGGATCATGAGCTGCGCTGAAGGCAGATACTTAATGACTGAGCCACCCAGGTGTCCCAGTTTCTGTTTTTATTTTGAAATGTATAAACATTAGGCATTTATATGTTAATTAGTTCTCATCACTATATGGTAAATGCATTTGAAATTACTTTATCTGCAAATGACTTATGCTTAAACTTTAATAGAAGATATTGTCATTCATATTTGTAAATTGCATATAATTGTTCATATTTTTCAAATATGAGGATACTAATTCGTGTCCTGAAAAAATAGTACTAAAATATAAAGTTTGCCAAATCTATATAACACAGACCTAAAATATTGACCTGCCCACAAACATGCCATTTAACTCTTTAAAAATACCTAGCAGTTAATATTAAGCTAATTCTGATGTCTGGATACTTTTCTCAGAGTTAGTAGGTCCCATATAGGGTACAAATATTCTATGTGCAAATTTAAGAAATGTTTCTTAGTAAATAAATATAAACTCTATTTAAATAGCCACTTAACGTTCAGTTTAATTTATTTAGGAAAATTCTCACTAATATTGAATGCCTCTTAAATGTTATCACTTAGCAAAGGTAAGTCTCAACTTGGGACAATTGTGTCTCCTCATGTAGTATTTGGTTTTGTCTGGAGACAGTTTTGATTATCATGTTTGTGTGGCTGCTACTGGCATCTAGCAATGAAAGAAAGCCAGGCAAGTTATTAAACACGCTATAATATATAGGACAATCCCCAGAACAAACAATTATCCAAACCCAAATGTCAATATGGCCAGGTTTGTGAAATCCTTGTTTGGCATTATAAAAAGGGAAATATTCTTTGAGGGCTGAGGAAAGCTATTTTTCTCTTTTTTATTTAGTTATCAAGGTGGTACACTTTCATACCGTGACAGCGTATTTCAAAATATGGCACAGGTCAATTACTACGAAGCATCAGAAAATGTGCTATGTATAAGTTAATAAAAATCTAGTATTTCAATATTGGGAATTTTCTTTTTAACATCAGACAGTTAAAATAATCCGATTGAAATATTAAAATTGGCTTGATGATACTACTCAGCCATCAAAAAAAAAAAAAAAGAAATCTTGCCATTTGCAATGATGTGGATGGAACTAGAGGGTATTATGCTAAGTGAAATAGGTCAGAGAAAGATAATGACCATATGATCTCACTCATGTGGAATTTAAGAAACAAAACAGGATCATGGGGGAAGAGAGGAAAAAATAAAACAAGATAAAACCAGAGGAGACAAACCATAAGAAACTCTTAATCATAGGAAACAAACTGAGGGTTGCTGGAGGGGAGGGGGATGAAGGATGGGTAACTGGGTGATGGACATTAAGGAGGGCATGTGATTTAATGAGCACTGGGTGTTATATAAGACTGATGAATCACTGAACTCTACCTCTGAAACTAATAATATACTATGTTAATAATTGAATTTAAATTAAAAAAAAATGGCTTGATGAGATTTTCCTAATAAAAATTCCCCATGTTGTGGTACCTGGGTGGCTCAGTAGGTTAAGCATCTGCCTTAGGCTCAGGTCATGATCCTGGGGTCCTGAGATTGAGCCCCACATGGGGCTCCCTGCTCCGCAGGGAGCCTATTTCTCCTTCTCCCTCTGCTACTCTTTCCCCACTGCCCTCACTCCCCACTCATGTTCTCTCATACTCTCAAAATAAAATCTATAAAAAACAATTCCCCATGTTGTTTTCATCAAATATTTTTCTCCTTTCCTCCAAACCATTTTTTAAATGTGCATAGCTAGTATTACTTTACTCCTAGGCTATACTCGTTAACTGGTAAAGTAAAATACTTTAAAGAGAGCTTTAAAAACTGAGCTAGTGGTTTATAAGAAGTAAGCAGCCTAAAGAGACAATGAGTGCAATATAGAATTTCCTAAGTGCCATTAATTAATGAAATCATCTTTTGAGGCAGGAGAGCCAGATGCTAGAAACAACCTCAAATTCACTAAGAATTCAATTTCAAATTAAATTTATATTCTTTATACTTATGCACATGTTATTATGGATTATGCTCTAAGTCTTTTGTGCTGAACAAAGTGTAAGGCATGCAGTAGACATTAAACATAGGATTGAATGAATTAGTTCAAATTATTATACCTGTGTTCTAATCTTCCATGGCTCATTCATCGTTAGCACATTTATTTTTTAATTTTATGGAAGAATGACTTTTCCCCTTTCATGAGAAAATTTGACATTACCAGCCAGTGGTCAAAATGACACATCTGTCACTTAGGCTGCCATTTCTAATTCTGCTTTTGAAACCCTGCAGAATTATGGCTTCAACTGAAGTACATGTTCTTTTCAACATGTAAATTGCACCCTCGTGGATGACTTTCTGTGCAGTCTCACTTGCATGAGTTGATCGTGATCTGCAACTACAGTGATTTTCAGAGATGAAGGTCTTATAATGGGCTTTCAAATGTCAGAATTTACCTGTGGCAGTGTGTTGACTAATGATCCTAGAAGAAAGAAAAAAATTGGATATAAGAGAGCAGTTTTTCACTTTTTTAAAAACCACTTCCACATATGTGAAACCTGTGATTGACCATAAACCGGGTAGTATACTCAATGCTTCTCCTTCTTTCTCTTTTAAAATGAAAGCATCGGAACCCTATACCTGACATAGCTCAGATTGCATCGAGATCAGCCATACAGCATTGACGTAGGTGACTGATACGCGTACCTATGTCAGTGAACTCACTAAGGAAGCTTTCTACACACCAGGAAACTTTGCAGACCTACTGGATGGCCACAACCCTAATTTTGTGGGCTGTACAACATCCCAGAGGAAAGGACCTCTCAAATCCCAAATGTTGGGTAATTGCTGCTTAATTGGACCTTTGGGTGTCTTATATATTTCAGTCAGATATTTTCAAGTAGATTAAATCTTTCTGAAGTTTCTGTTGCCATGATTTTGGCATCCTCAGACTATTCTGCCTGAGTGTAAAGAAATTTCTTCTTCCAGATCAAGAGTATGCACGAAACCAGCTGTCGGTGGAAAATGCTACCTCATGCAGAACATTTTCTGATTGTTCCCTGGAGAGCCCATATAACAACTTAGCTTTTTTTTTTTTTTTCATTTCCTCCATCCTTTTATGGATCTTTAGAGGATATATATGTTAACATCAAACAAATAGTAAACAACGAAGTCCACTGGGTGGCACTTCAAAAGGTCTGATTTTGTAAAGTGAAACACTCCAGAAACTGTTTTCTCTGAGACACTGTGCTTGCGACTTGAATAATCCGTTTCTTACTGACAATGGTTAATCGAAACAAAACCACTGCCGGGATTCTACATCTGTGTGAGCTGCCTTCCCAGTCGGCCGGACACAGCACTTCTCCACTTTGTCATATCTCCATTTTGTCAATGGGATATTGACAGAGTGACACTTTGTCAGTTTCGCCGAGGCATTAAGAGTGTTCACATGCCCCTGTTTATCTGCTTGTACTAGTGTGACCTACAAAGAGAAAAACCTGCTTTAATTGGCTACTGCTCCAGGAGACTGGGGAAACATGGGAACCCGAGCCAGAAGCCCGCATCCAAGATGAAATGCAGCCTCAATCAAAGCCACTCAGACCACACGCAATGTTGGAAGCAATCTATTTGCTGTTTTAAGTTACCGAATGCCGGGGTGGTTTGGTGCATGATAACTGGGACGATAGGTGACTAAGACGTGCCCTTCAAAACAGTCTGTTTTAAGGGCAAAATGAACAATGTCTAAGCAGCTATGAATTATAAACTTTAAAACCAAATTTATCTTGATTAACTAAATTTACCCTGATAATGAGGAAGCTCATTATCATGGAATTCACTCACCATTATGGTATTTAATTTGAGAGAAGATGATATGCCTTATTTATATGCTCTCTCTAGTAGGTGTTAGCTTCAAAAATAGTGTGTTCAGTCTCACTCAAAAGATCCTAAATTTGAGAGTAGGACTTATTTTGTCTGGAACTAATGACAGGTTTTATAAACACAATAAATATAACAGATGTTGCTGAATGATTATATATAAAGGGATATAGGTAATATAAAATGATGTCCTACTTAAAATTGAACAAATGTGGGGGTACCTGGTTGGCTTAGTTGGTTACGTGCCTGCCTTCGGCTCAGGTCATGATCCCAGGTTCCTGGGACTGAGCCGCACATCAGGCACCCTGTTTTGCAGGAGGCTGCTTCTCCCCCTCCCTCTGGCCCTCCCTGTGCTTGTACACTGTCTCTCTGTCAAGTAAATCTTCAAACAAACAAACAAAAAATCGAACAAATGTAGATTTTAATAATTTAGTGAAGTTAAAATTTAAAGATATATATATATATTTACATGTATATATATTTACAAGCAAAGACACTTTCATGTTCTATTTTTTCAATAGCTTTGGTTGAATTGCATCATAATTATTATACAGGTATAATCATAGTAATATATAATTACCATATATATGCGTATATATGCACACACATTTTAAGTGTTGGAAAACTGCATGATTTAAATTCAGATCAGCATAATTTGATTGAAGATATTGTTTTATAGAGGATTATAGCATTTCTCAATAAGCATTTGCTTATGCTATCCGACAAATGCAAATGCATCACTAAATCCTTAAAATTGTATTCCAAATTAAAACCTTTGTTCTTCAATGTTAAACTGCAAATTTGCAGTGGTTTTAGAAATATAAAATTTGCCATTTTGCCAATTATTTTTGCTATCTCTGAGAAAAACTTTATTTTTACAGAGCTACATTTTTATTTTACAATAAAACATTTGAGTTGTGACTTTAACAGAAGCATTCTTCATATGTGTAATTGGATGTGAACCTATCTTACAGACAAAAATAAGTGAGAAACCTGAGATCTAGAGGTATAACACATTGGAATTAAGCATGTATTTACGTTGCTTAGTCTCCTGGGAGCAAGCAGGAAAGCAATCATAGATACTTGTCTAGGTGACTTTAATAATACTTTGACCCCAATGAGGAAAAAAAAATTTTCATTTGAGTAATGTGATCTGTAGCAATTCTTTACTTCAGTTATCTAAGATGAAAGCCAGAGTCTTATGTACTGTAATAGAAAAAGCTTAGAAAATCTATTTCATGCTCTCAAACAGACAATCTACAGATAATCACAGTTCACGGTCAGAAATATTGCTTTAACCCACATTTCCTATATAATATCTTAGTACTATCAAAAATGATATTTTGTAGCGGTCAGGTCTCCAATGATTGTGGTCAGCTACAAGAAGGAAAATGTCCAAATGTATTGTCAAAAAAAATACAAAGTAAGACTTTGGAAACAATGTTAAACGATATCAACAAATGTATAACATTACAAATCAAGTTTAGGTATAAAGAAAGTTGCGCATGTAACGATTGAAAAAAATATTTAAAGATTTTTCTCTTTATCAGGGAAATACCAGAAATACAAGTGAGCTATTGACAGAAAATAAACACTAAAAACCTTGTGGGATCAAATGCTGAAAAGTTCCAAAGTAAAGAGATTAAAAAAAAAAATCAGTTTAAGGAGAGTAAGATCACTATGAGCTAGAATGGAACAAATCATTATGATTTAATTACTGAATATTTTCCATGGATGGAAACTTTGTTACAATGCATGTTTTAGAATAAATGTTTTCCAGAAGTTATGGTTTTATTTCTTCTTATTAAGTAGAAGGACTTCACTTTTTGTGCTTTAGCAGATTACATTTTTTTTTTTTAAGATTTTATCTATTTATTTGACAGACAGCCAGCGAGAGAGGGAACACAAGCAGGGGGAGTGGGAGGGGAAGAAGCAGGCCCCCAGCAGAGGAGCCCGATGTGGGGCTCGATCCCAGGACCCTGGGATCACGCCCCGAGCCAAAGGCAGACGCTCAACGACTGAGCCACCCAGGTGCCCCTAGCAGATTACATATTAAGCAGGGTATCCTGCTACAAATACATGTACATCCTAAATAAATGGAAAAAAAATTACCTGTAAATTTAAATCATGGACAATATTTTGTAAAGCAAAGAATGAAGAGCAAAAGGAGAATAAAAGAGGAAAAGGAAGAGAAAAGCAAGAAAAAGAGGTGGAGGGGAGGAGGAAAAGAAATCTAAATTTCTAAATTTAACCTCTTGGTAAACAAAAGTAACAAAGTGTCCTTAATTGAACTGGCTGACCCCTGAGCCATGCACATAGGAAGAAAACTACAAGAACTGAGGTAAAAAGGCGCTACCATCGTACATTGTTGTAATCCCAGAAGGAAAATAAGAAACGCAGGACAGTATTTTCAAAGCAAATGAGATTATAAGAATGACTGACTTGATAGCTTTCTTCACGTCCGTTCACCTCCACTCTGTTGTACGAATTCTCTCCTCCTCTTGCACAATTAGTGGTGCCCCCGTTTTGTAATGCATTTGGCAATTAGCCAGTCTGTGTAGGATTGTCATTATTCAAATGCATGCATAAGTACTGGAAATACCTGAGTAGTATATGCGGACATTCTCTCAGGAAATTTCTCATGTAATTGTCTATACCATATATTGCAGGCTGATCATTTATTGACAGAAGCTGCTTTGGCATTGGAGAAATTACTTGTGGTCAGTATTTTTTATGTGATTATGTCAGTTTGCTGCTTAGAGATGACCAGCATCTTTAAAAATTTTCTACTTGGGGTTTGGTTTATTATAGCTAATGGGAATATTTAAAGGTTTGTTTCACTCTTCCTTTCATTGAGGATGGCTGCTTCTGAGCATGTTCAAAGAAAGCCTCAGGGCGCCTGGGTGGCTCAGTCAGTTGAACATCTGCCTTCGACTCAGGTCATGATCTTGGGGTCCTGGGATCCAGCCCTGCATTGGGCCTTCCTGCTCAGAGGGGAGTCTGCTTTCCTCCTTGCCCCTCTCATTCTCCCTCTCTCTTCCTCTCCCCACTATTCATGTTCTCTCTCTCTCCCTCAAATTAAAATTAAAAAAAAAAATTTAACAAAGGAAGGAGGCTTGGTAAACCTTTCAAGATGTCTGGAAGAGGAGAGGGAGAGAAATGGCTGAGGGAGATTTCAGCGTGTGCTGTTTGTATGTATGTATACATATAAACACACAATATCCGATTGGGGGAGACTTAAATATGTTCAAGCTGACTTTAATGATCTGGTTGGTATTAGGGAAAGCAATTGATGAGAATAATTTGCACTTATTAAGAGTGGGCTGTGCATAGTGACTTTCCTCCAAGGAGTATAGCATGGAATGGGAGTAAAATAGAGTAATTTCGCAGTGAAGAAACTGATACACGCTACATCAGCCTGGGGTTCAAAATTAGCGTCCACATCGATAAGTCATGTTGATGATAGACATCCTTGATGTGATGTGATGAAAATGACATTTTGACTTTGCAATCTTCGTCCCCCCAAACCCGTAACACTACTTTCATTGTGAGAAAAAAACATGAGCCAAATCTCCGCTGAGAGACATCCTATAGTAGACCTGACCTGTACTCCTCAAAACTGTCAAGGTCATCAAAAAGAGCAGTGTGAGAAACTGTCATAACCAAGAGGAGCCTGAAGAGACAGGAGTAAATGTAATGTGGATATTAAACGGATATTGAAATTTCATTTTTTCCTTGTGACATCAACCACTAAAATGAGACCGGAGAAAATTTTATTATAAAGTTGAATTTGAGGACAAGAATGCTTGTGCAATGTAAAATGCTGGACAAATTTAACAAAGAGGCTATCATGGTATAATCTAAAGTTGCTGGCCATGAAAATAGGGTGACTGTTGTATTAAATTATTAGACAAGCAGGCTGTGGAGCAGGTCTTGAGACGTGTGGGGGCCCATATAGGTTTTGGATCTGCTAGTTGTGTGAGATAAGAATGTAGTGTTTTGCAAGAGTGATACCAAAATGATGGAACCTGGATAAGAGAAGAATGTTCTTAATCGAACATAAATTGCTATCCATCCATATCAACAATCTATATTCCTAATTTCAATAAATATTGTATACTTCTCTATGCATTCATCAGCACTGAGACGTATGTTTTTATTTTTGATAATTTGATAATCCTATGTACGTCAATCCTTAGTTTGCATTATCTTGGTTACTGTTAATATAGTCAAGATCGCCATCCCTCAAAGACCTACTAGTATTTCATTTTTCAAAGTTTAGAGATATATTCAAATTTTGATAAGGTCCCTTCTGTATTCGCCATGTAAATCATAACTGGGATTTTAGGTGGTGATGTGTTTTGTCAGCCCTTCCTCAATCAAATTCACCTGCACTAGAGTATACATTATTCAGAGTGTTTTCGGCATGTGGCTATCATCCTTAGTTTAAAGCACATAGTTGTTTTGTTTAGTCATTTTATAGGCAATTTGTCACATCAAAGGAGTGGACTAACAAAAAAAAAAATCACACCCATTTCTGTTTTCCAGATTTCGCAATAAAACATTGTTTTGAAAGTTGTGACCAGTGTTCTACATGAGGAGTAATTATGAGAAAGCAGGAGATAAAATTATCAAACTTGTACTCGAATCCAAAAGTTTTATTAGAATTAATTAAAATATTCAGTTTGGAATAAAATAAACCTAAGCACATTCATAAATAAGAAAAAAATTGATAAGAATAAATTTGCATACCTGGAGGGCCATGGGACATAATCTGTGCGTAGATGATGCGGTAAAACCCAAGTGTTCTGCATCAGCACGTTTCAGAGCAGATGAGCCATAGACTTCGTGATGATGTCAAATTCTATGATCGAAAGCTTTATAACCACCGAGAGAGTTAATATGAAAATGTTTTAAGATATGTTTTATAGTCAAGAGAGATTCAGCAACAAGCATAAAATGGGGAGGGGTGTCAGATGATAGAGCTTCTTATCCATCATGTTGAGGATTATTATGAAAAAACTGCTAAAAAAAAAAAAAAAACCCCAAAAAACAAAAAACCCCAAACCCAAAGGCATTAATAATGGAGAAAGGCATCAATAATGGAGAAAAGCATCATATTTCTTGGTGGGAATACTGAATATAGTTAAGATGTTAATTTTTGGGAAAACAGGTTTAATGAAATTTTGATTATTGAGAAATTTTGTAAAAATGCTGAATTCTTCTAAAAATACATAAACAGTCATTTTTCATTATAGACTAATCAAGATATAAAAGCAACTAATATATTGCAAATATAGGATAATCAAAATAAGGGGATTATCCTCAAACACACAGAGTGATAAATATAACTGAATCAATAAAACATCTTAAAGTAATGAATGTGCTATTATGTTGTAAGGATTAGTTATTCAACTGATGATAAGAATTAGGTAATTGTATTTTTTATCCAAATCATTATCAAAATATATTTAAATGGATTTAAAAGTTACATGTTAGTGGGTGACTTGTGTTTGGTTATCTCCTATTATTTAGGGTGAGGGATCCTTTCTTCAGGGGTGAATAGATGATTAGAACACGCATCAACTTTTGTAATGCATCACCAGTAAAAACAGAAAGGGATTTAAAAGTATGTATTAATAAAGATAATTGAAATGGAATGAAACTTTAAGTTTTCAGTAGGGTTCATGCTTTGTCTGGCAACAATTGAGACTGACGATATTTTGATCATTTTAAATTCAAACACCATTAGTGGCTATTAATAAACTTGATACAATTTACTCAATTACTTCTTGTTATCGTCTCTGTTAAATATAGGTGGATTCTTCATAAGATGACGTTGAAGAAAATATACTCTGAAAATTTAATTTCAGAGAATAAATAAAGTGTAATTCTACAAGATTAGTGTTACAATAGTTATGTGATTCTAGCATCTGGGTGACTCAGTCAAGAATCTGCCTTTGGCTCAGGTCATGATCTTATGGTCCTGGGATAGAGCCCTGCATTGGGCTCCCTGCTCAGCAGGGAGTTTGCTTGTCCCTCTGTTCTCCGCCCGCCGCCCCCCCCCCACCACACTGCCCACTGAAATGAGTCACTTGTAGGCAGCATATAGATGGGTCTTGCTTTTCTCATCCCATCTGTTACCCTCTGTTTTTTGATTGGAGCATTTAGTCCATTTATATTCAAAGTGATTATTGATAGGTATGTACTTATTGCCATTTTGTCACTCGTTTTATGGTTGTTTTGTAATTCTTCTCTGTTCCTTTTTTTCTCTTGCTCTCTCTCTGTTTTCTGGCTTGCTTTAGTGATATACTTGGATTCCTTTCTCTTATGATTTTTCTTGCATATCTATGACCAGTTTTTGATTTGTGGTTACCATTAGGTTTCTGTGTAATATCTTATGCATATAGCAATCTATATTAAGTTGATGGTTACTTAAGTTTGAACCTATTCTGGGGAGCCTGGATGGCACAGTCAGCTGAGTGCCCAACTCTTGGTTTTGGCTCAGGTTGTGATCTCAGGGTCGTGAAATCGAGCCCTGATTGGGCTCCATGCTCAGCATGGAGTTTGCTTAAGACTTTCTCTCCCTCTCTCTCTGCGCATCCACCCCACTCTCGTGTGCTCTCTCTCGCTAATAAATAAGTCTTAAAAAAAAAAAAAAGGAAGAAAAAGTTTGAACCCATTCTAAAAGCATTAAATTTTTATTCCTCCCCCTCATCCACCCATGTTTTAGGTATATGGTGTCATACTATATATCCTTTTTAAAATTTTAATTTATGTATTTTGTGTGTGTGAATCTCTTAACTGATTTTTGTGGATATACTTAATTTTACTGCTTTGTGCTTCCTACTTTTCATACCTCTGTTTATGGTCCTCCTTTCTACTCAAATAGTCACCTTGATCCCTTCTTATAGGACTGGTTTAGTGGTCAGGAATTTCTTTAACTTTTGTTTGGGAAACTCTTTATCTCTCCTTCTATTCTGAATGAGAGCCTTGCTGGGTAGAGTATTCCTAGCTGCAGGGTTTTTTTGTTTTGTTGTTTTTTTCTCTTTTTCTTTCAGCACTAGGACTGTATCATGACATTTTCTTGTGGCCTGCAAAGTATCTGCTGAGCAATCAGCTGTTTGCCTTATGAGATTTCCCTTGTGTGTAACTGTTTTCTTTTCTCTTGCTGCTTTAAAAATTCTTGCTTTATCATTACTTTTTGCCATTTTAATTACTGTGTCTTGATGTGGACCTCCTTGGGTTGATTTTGTTGGGGGCTCTCTATGCATTGTGAATCCGGATTTCTGTTTCCTTCCCCAGATTAGGGAAGATTACAGCTATTATAGCTTCAAATAAATTTTTTGATCTCTTTTCTCTCTCCTGGGAATTACCATAATGCAAATATTATTCCACTTAATGGTGTCACTGAGTTTCTTTAATATATTCTTTTTTTATTAACCTTTTTTCTTTCTGTTCAGGTTGCTTTCCATTACTCTGTCCTCCAGGTTGCTCATCCATTTCTGCTTGCTTTAGTCTACTATTGGTTCTCTCTAGTGTGTTTTTAATTTCACTTATTGAGTTCATCTCTGTTCTTTTTTATGCTCTCTCTTTTTGAGGGTCTCACTGAAGTCTTCCACTCTTTTCTCAAGTCCAGTGGGTATCTTTATGACCATTATTTTGTATTGTATATCAGACATATCATCTCTGTTTCGTTTAGCTCTCTTGCTGTGATTTTGTCCTGTTCTTTCATCTGAGGCATAGTCCCATGTCTCCTTATTTGTCTGACTCTGTGTCTGTTTCTTGAAAGTAGTGGCCTCATGAAGAAGAGGTCCTGTAATGCAATGTCCCTGGTTCACTAGAACCTGGCACTTCAGTGGTGTCTCCTGTGTGTGTTGTGTGTACCCTACTGTTGTGCCTGAGTCATGTTTGCCTTCAGTCCAGTTATCTGCAGTGGTTCTCTTTGCCTATTGCAGGCAGGCTTGGATGCCTGTGTTGTTAAGGGACAGTCTTCGGTTGCATTGGGCTTAAACTGAGTCAGACCAGATGTTTGCCAGGGCTATGGTACAGAAGCTGCAGGGCACTCTCCCTGTGTTGTCCCCTGAAAAGGTTTCACTGGTGTGTGGAGTCTGCAGTAAGACCAGATGTCTTCCCTTGGCCCACTGCTGGGGCTGCAGTTAAACTGGCATGTGTGGTTATCTTCCCCTCTCCCTGTGGCCAGAGTCACTTTAGAGTGTGCTGGGCCCTCTTGGCGTTGCTTGCACAACGCCACACTTGTGGTCTCGCTTTGGATGGACTCTTGCCGAGGGCAGACTGGGAGGGGTCAGGTCCATAGGAGAACACAGGGGTGGGGTTAGCAAGATTTTCACTGGTGTGCCATGGGAGGGGGCCCATAGCTGCTTTGGATGTATTCCTGCTAAGTCCATAGGAGAGCACAGGGGCGTGGCACGCAGTGTTAGCAAGGTTTGTGCAGGTCTGCCATGGGAGGATACCTGGCACTGATTTGGAGAGCCCCTGAGGTCGAGTCGAAGGGGGCTAGTCCAAAAAAGAGCAGGAGGGTGGGGTGCACTGCTAGAAAGCTGGGTGAAGAGTGGCCACTCTGTGCTGGTTCCCACAGGTGTCAGCAGATCTAGACTGGGGAGCGGGGCAGGGAAATGGCACCCGCCAGCTCCTTTGTTCTTGGAGGATTCTTTCAGATACCCTTGCCACACCACCACAAACTTTGAGATTAGTAAACAAATCTCCTTTCCATATACCCGCAGGCATTTTTCAAACTGCTGTTTCTATGCTTTATCTCAGAGGGGCTGTTTGTTGTGCTGTCTCTTTAAGGGCAGGTACTGAGTCTCCTATCCCCCCCTGCTCCCAGAACAGTAGCCACCGATTATCATTATCGAAGTTACAGGTGTTAAGCCCCACTGATTGTAAGAACTAGAATATAAGCCCCTCTGGTATTCAAAGCCAAATGTTATGGGGGTTCATCTTTCCAGTGTGGGTCCCTTGTGCCTGAGGTGCCCACTGGAGAGTCTGCCCCTCTCCCTTCTCTATGCCTGGGTCACTCTTCCTCCCATGGACAGTCTCACAGGTCAGCTTACTTTCCAACTGTGTCTCCGTTCTCCCTACTGTTCTCTAGTTTAGCTGTAGAGAGCCCGTTCTGCCAGTCTACAGATTGTTTGTGGTTATTTATACTGATGTGGGTATTATCTAGTTGTATCTGTGGGAGAGCTGAGTTTAGGGTTCTTCTATTCCACCATCTTCCCTGGAAGTCAGAAAAATGAATTAAGTCTTTAAGTTCCTAGAAGCCAAATTTAATTGGATTGCTTTATTGGAAGCTGCTAAAATGTGTCATTATTGGGTATTATAAATATGCTACAAAGTCTCTAATCAGAAGTGTTCCCATTTATTAATATGTTACACAATTTAATGAGTTTGCTATCTAAATTAAGACCAATTTAATCACATATAGGCCAAAATAATCACTCAGCAGTTTTTGATTGTGCATTTCCTGCTTTGAAAATATACATAAAATATAAGATCTATTCTGCATATTACAAAAGATATTTCCAAACTTATACATAACAAGTAGAAATATACAAGTATAAGCTTTATGTGTGACTCATAATGAAGCTGGTAATAAGTTCTTTTCTTTTTTGTATATGTTTGTATATGTATTGCTTTTCTAATATATAAAGATATTTAAAAAGTGAGAGTTAATACAGAAAATAGAGTAACAACCATTAAATGGTAGGGAATAAAGGGGAGACATGGACATTTGTGAACAGCTACTTCTATCTACAAATTATTAATTTACTGGAGAAAAGTTAGTCTTACATTTTGTCATCCATTTCTTGTGAAATATTAATAGCATTGTTAAACATTTCAGATTCTTAAAGAATAAAGTACAATACTTCTTTGAAGCTCACCTACATTAGACATTTAGTTGCCGTTATGTACTTCCAACAGATTTTTACAAGATATGGGACATATATGAGACAAAAACTAACCTACCAGATTCTTTTACAATACATTTTCAAAGGCATACTTCCTTTCCATTTTCATTCCTAAGTTTATAAATATCACTAAAAAAGATTAATCAGAGCAAAAATGAAATAGTCTTAAAAGACAGGTTAGTTGAGTATAAATAAGACCATATCAAATCACTGTAAGAAATCATCCCGGCGATGTGTAGAATGAAAGGCTCAAGCATCTGAAATATTGCATAATCAGAAAAAATCCAAGAGTACAGTGGGTTGCCACATTTACGTAATTGCATTAAATAAGACAATAATAAAATATTCATGCACATCTGTTCTCAAGAGTAGCTATAATTGCCGTACAACTGGTTTGTCATAAAGTCAACACATAAACCTGATTTTTAGAACTGATAATTAACACATTTCACCACACTGTCATAATTTCAAATTCTTTGAAATTATTAAAAAGAATTATTGAAGAGCTAAAGCATTTAAATCTTTCATATGAAGTACTAGCCTAGGACATTTAAGAAAAAACCAAGTGCTATATATCCTCTGTAATCTCTTTTAAGAAAAACCACAAGACAGATGGATAAAAGACACAATTTCACATATTATCAATGTGAAGAATTTTTTTCATATTTTATTATAGAAGACAATTCTAAAAATATTTTTAATAGCTTATTCTTTGATGTGCCAGACACTCTGCTGAGCAGGACAGAAGCACAGATGAACAACACAGATCTAGCCTCTACTGGCCCTCACATTCCTTTAGAATCTATAAAGTTACTGTATTAAGAGACCTGGAGGTAACAGCCCCTGTTATTGCTTCAATAAAACATGCCCCAAATGATCAGTTTACTGTGCTAAGTCCATCGTAGCCCAGCCATCCTTTCATTGTTTATTTCTGACTCTATTCTGGTTTCTATCCTAGCTTCAATCTTGGATTTTGCTTAGGCTTTTAAATTTAACAGTATGCATTGTGTATAATATGGTACTTACGAACATGGGGGTAATTTTTCATTGTTCTATCAGTTTGTTACTTTTTTATTTTTTTTTTAAGATTTTATTTATTTATTTGACAGAGAGAGACAGCAAGAGAGGGAACACAAGCAAGGGGAGTGTGAGAGGGAGAAGCAGGCTTCCTGCTGCAGGGAGCCCAGATGTGGGTCTCCATCCCAGGACCCTGGAATCATGACCTTAGCCGAAGGCAGACACTTAATGACCGAGCCACCCAGATGCCCCTCAGTTTTTTACTTAAAAAAAAAAAAACAAAAAACAAAAAAACTTGAAGAAACAAAAGTTACTTCCCTAGGGCTTGGCCAATGCAGTTTCATAATGTAGCATACCTACTCTCTCCCAAGGGTCATAGCTTTAAATGGGACTCCCTCCTCAGGAGACTAAGAGGCAGCTCCTGTCTAAATACTGTTGAGGGTGAAAAGAAGTTTACTCCTTCACTTCAAAGTGTCATTATCACCAAGTACCCAACAGAGTCCTGCAAAATTACATGCTGAGTAGGTAGTGAAACAACCACAACAAACTATTCAGTGGAAGCCGCAGTACATTTGTGAAACTTTCTAGATAAATACCTTTTTCTTTGAAAACGTAGCAGTTATACCACCACTGTGACAAATTTCTCTTTTCACTTGTCTTCTGGTCAGAAGTAAATTTAGTGACTGTTTGCTATTTGATTCTCCACTGACGCATCTGCTTCTCCTTATCTCCTTTCTAATGTTCATGAGTATAATAGACTAGAATGTAAGTTTGGTTTACTAGGAAGTACAGTGAGCCTCCTGCCCCAGGAGGAAGTTGATGTATTATTTGACAAACAAATAAGTCTTGTAATCATTTGTCATGAGCTGCTGAATTTACCAGCTGAATGTTAGAAGCAAATCTGATAGCATAAAAACTTTGAATATAGTTCTTGTATTTATGATTGCAACTAAATGTTTTTTGTTTGTTTGTTTGTTTGTTTGTTTAAGTTTGGCATTTTACCAGAAACTGAAATTGGGAAAGAACTACCCAATCAAATGTCCTCATCATGCCAGTATTCTTATGACTAACAACAGTGGAGATCCTGAGACTTCCCATGCTCTCGGGGAAGTCGTGGTGACTCATCAATGTATGTTGTAGAAATAGTAATTAGTGGCTTTGTAGTCCTGATGGATGGCTCTCTTGTGAAGAACTGAGGAATTGGGGGAGAGTGCGTGGAATAACTTGTTCTCTTAAAAAATAAAGTAAGGGAAAAATCAATATGGACACAATCTAAAATCAGTACTAGAAAAATAAATAATTTTTCTTTTTGCATTTTATGAAGTGTTAGAAGGCTGTGTTAAAATGAAGCATCTATTGACAAAAATAAATGCCTAAAGTTGTAACAGATTAAAGTAACTCAAAACTGAAAAACAGCCATTGCTGAGAGTAACTTTTTTTTTTTTCTTTTTTAAAGAATATGGGTCCAAGCCCTGCCAGGACATAGCCACCATTCAGACATAGCACAGTTAATAAAATAATGTTTCTTTTCAGAGACATTCTGTTTAAAGGTAACATTTTCTATGAGCTTAGCTTATTCACTTCAGATTTTAAAAAATTCAATATTAATTGAGACCTTGTCCTTGGTGATAAAGAGGGAATGACTAAATTTCAGCTCATGTCATCTGGAGGAAATGTTTTTTGATGTCTGTCATGCTTTTATAAACCTCTATGTATTTCACTGTTAGAGTGAAATATTTATTTCTGTATCTTTTTTGTTACCTTTTTCTTTGGGACAGGGTGGCATTGGTTGAATGAATAAAGTCTAATGTGAGCAAATCACAATAAGAATAGCCCTGTTTAGGCAGAGACTTACTGAGGATGCAATAGAACAGAGGAAGGAAGGATGTGGGGAGGCTGGGGGAGGCTGGGGTGGAGAAGCATCCTGAGAAAGTTTGAAGATCTTGTTTAATACCAGCGTTTTCTGTAGAGCAGGGAAGGGCAAAAGTAGAAAAGCTTTTGATGAACACCAATTAGCTGCTTGTGAGGATTGAGTGTAAGGAGGTGAAAGAAGGGGAGGATAATTCTGGATAAGTTGCCTGGGGACAAATTGTGAAGGGATTTTTGTATACTTTGATTGAAAGTTTGGAGTTATTTAAAAAAAAAAACAATAAAGAATTGTTGATTTTTAAAGGGCATATTGGGAGATTAGTGTAGCATTTAGGAATGCTGCCTTTGCTCCAGGACTGAGACTGGACAGAAAATATTAATTGCTTTGAAGGCAATTTCAATTCTCAGGCCAGAGATTTCGAAGGTCTGCATTTAAGATCACATATAGGACCAGAGACAGCGTATCTGTGAATTCATCTAGGTTTAGAGATTAGCTGGGGAGGTATGACAAACAAATGTTGGAACTAATTTCAAGGAATAAAGTTGTGAAATTTATGACCATAGGGTAATGCACAGAGGACATGAGTTGAAGAGGAAACTTACAGGAAAGGTTTGTAAGATAATTGATAATGACAGTGAAATAATTAGATAAAGTGACATTTTGTATCTTGATATCTGAGGTAGAAGGTTGCAAAAAATTATTTTTGGGTCTTAAATGTAATTGGTCCCATGCTACAGAATATGACGTAATGTTACAGTTTCTTTTCTTTACTATAGAAGGCCACATATCACAAAGTTAATGTGTGATCAATTTGCATTGTAGCAAGCTTTTTAAAATTTTAAGTCAATAAGCTCTCTTTTGGATAAAACATCTTGACCTCATGGTCATTACATATTTTAGGGCCATTATGTACTACTCGTATATTTGTAAAATGCTGTAAAAACCACTGAGCTCCTGGGGGCAGTTTCCTCAATATCTGAAGAATATATTTTATTTAAATGAACTTGGCTATTGGTTTAGTTCTCTCAAAACAATTGCCTTGAAATGTAATTAAATAGAAATGAGCCTGGCTGTAGTAGCTTGTGCAGAGATAGAACAACATGAGGGAAAGTCACAAATATAAAGCAATGCATAATAAAAACTTAATTTTGAAAACTAAATAGGACACGGAGACTGACTCAATCTACTAAACTCATATTCTGCAAATAGAAACATTTACCAAACATTATACAATTGCAAGAATTAGAAACTTTCTTTCTGTCTCCCTCTCTCCCCCCTCCCTACCCCCTCCCTCCCTGTCCCTCTCCCTCTCTCCCTCCCCCCCACTCACAGAAAAGGAGGAGTTACCTAGGTCCAAAGGAGTGGATTGATTGAAAGGTATTGTAGGCAGAAATTCGTAATCTCTGAGATTAGATGCAGTCTTGCACATTTGGGTAACTGCAAGAAAATTTTAAATTGTGCAAGTGTGGGACAAAGACATGAGGCGACTGGTTAGCAGTATTAAGGAATTTGGCCAAAGAGAAATTGGCTTAGAGAAAATAAACAATCATTGTGGGCCTTTAATCAGAGGATGGTATAATCATATTCATGCTTTCAAAGGATAATTGGGACTGTATTCTGCAGTGGGTATTTCTAGAGGTAGAAAGATCTGGTGGGAATCTAAATCTAGAAAGAGAGGACACTGAATCTGAACTCAGTGACACTTCCAATGGATAAAATTGGATTGTTTTTGAAGTTAATTGGGTGTTGTAAATGAGGGAAATGGTATGTGCCAGATACCCAACAGAGGCAATTCTGTGATTCTTCACTCTCATTATTCAATGTAAGATAATGCAAAAGATAAAGGAGCTTAGAGATAGCAGTACAGTAGCAAATTACAGTTTAAGAAACAATTGTTCAGATCTCTGTTGTACTTCCAAGTGGAAATGTCTGGAGTTAACCTCATATAAGCTCAAGTTCCATATTTAGTCTCAATAACATACTTCATAGACTCCATATTTACTAGGCTTAAATTTTTGTGTGTGTACTTTTTTTTAACCATAGTCTTCCCAAATTTGCCTTCAAATTAATATTTGAGTCATTTATAATATTGGAAACTTCTTAGAATTATTATTTATCGTAGTTAAATATGATGAGTAAGAAGAAAGTTAGTGAAATAACAGCTTTGGAATCTTTTTCCTACTTCTCAGTTTATACTGAAAGCTTGATTTTGTCCAACATTTTTGTGAGTGGTACTGTTGTTTCTTGTGTATCTTTCAGTTTTCAGCCTAAGGACCCTTGATGATATTTCTGGAAGAGAAATAGATTTTTGTCTATACATCAGAATATATGATTTGATTAACCATTTACCACAGATGCTAATGTAGGTATTTTATGTGTTTGTGTTTAGTGCTGCAAGGTGAGAAGTTCTGTTCTCATTATTTAGCGACCCTGAAGGAATTCACCTGAATTTAATTCATTCCATTTCTAGAACAGTTATAACAACTTTTACATCTTTTAATAATATTGATATATTTGTGTAAAATAGGATAAATAAAAACTATTTCAGAATTTAAAAGTAAAATGCACAATTTCATATGGAATACAAGTCTAAAAATCAATCTTATTCTGAAAATGTCTGAAAAGAATTATTTTGGAATTTTCGTAATGAAAAGAATTGCTTATAATCATTTCATATATAAATATATTTTAAAGTATCACATAAAATAATATCACTACATTATAAATAATTATGTGAGGGTATTGACAGATGTTTAATGCATTGCATTTATAGACAAGAAATCCAAATGCTGTTTTAATACTGAAACATATAGAAAATAAACATGAGAGTGAGATGGATCATTTTTTGGGGGGGATTCATGTATACCTAGACCCTTATTTGTCTCAGTCACCCCTACACTTTTCCAGGGACAATGAGAGGATGTCAACCTGATGTGGATCAAAGGGCAGCAAAATAACATTTTATTTTTAGCTGGGGCTATCACTGAGTAGTTTGGACCACTGGTAATGAGTTTTTCCCTGACTAATGGCATTAATTGCAAGCTGAAAATGGCCTGCAGGAGGCCTCAGATGCTCACCACAGGGCTTTTTGAGCGTGCTCGTGAGGCCCCTGGCTTCACCAGGGGGAGTGACCCAAGAGAGCAAGGTATAGGCTGCGATGTCTTTTATGACATGATTTGAATGTCCCAATTTGTTTGCACAGTATTTTATTCAATATATAAGCCCTGTTCAGGGTGGAAGGAAATGACACAACAAGATGAAAACCAGAAGTGTGAGCTTTGCGAACCGTCTTAAGGACTGGCTACCAAAAGTCCCGACTGAGATTCTAAGTTAGGAACTTTGGAACCAATGTTTTCATTTGTTTTGTTTCTTTTGTGCATCTCTAATTTTTATACGTAACTTTATGCAATATTTGTTCATTCTCTAAAAGAGGAGGACTTACATAATTCTTTTGAATATTTTCTACTTCACTTTCAATTCCTAGCAGATGAATAACACTTAACAGTTTAGTGGGATTCTTAATTCCTGTTACCCCTAAACTGTTAGAAAATGTTCTAACTGCTTTGTTTTTCCTTTACTGTTCTCTTGATCGCTGTCTAAAATAAGAGTAACAGATCTACGTTATACTCCACTTTTAATTCTGTATCTTCCATTACCTTTACATTTTAAAGATTGATGTCATTTACCTTCTAATCTGAAAATCACACACCAACATACGTATGCTCCGTCCTTAGGCTAATGCAATTTTTTAAAACAACACACAGCATTTACATCATTACAGTCATGGAAAAATTAAGCCAGGAGTACACATTCTTTTATGTGGTCAGTGCCTCTAACCAAAGACTGCTCTAAGTGGGATTAGTGTAGAATTAATTTTAAATAGATTCACTTTTCTTGGCATTCTATCAGTTGCTAAGACAGGGCACATTTTAATTTGCTTTTTCTTTGGCCTATAATTCTTTTGTAAATTCCCCTTCCTCTCTGAGTTTCCATTCGTCTTTATTAAGTTAATAAGCCTTTATATCCTGAAGTTATGGTATCTATGAAAGTCTACCTTTTTATCCCGATTACCTATACTATCCCTGCCCTCCTGACGTCCTCCATTTCTAGTTATTTCCTAGACAGCCACCCTTGTAAGCCTTCTGCAGAATGGCCAGTCTAGGATAGCTGGTCACTGCTTTCCTGAGTTGGAGCCACTATTTCTGTCCTTCTTCCTTTGCTTACTGATGCATTTTTAGAAAATTACTCCTCAAATAATTCCTAAAAAGAGTATATGGACTGTCTAAAAATGTGTTGCCTTTATTATGTCATTACATATCAATAATAATTTCTTAGTTTTAAATCATTTTCTTCAAAATATTGAAGGATATTGAAGGATTACTGTAGTCTATGTTCTTTGTTGCTGGTAACAAGTCTGAGAACACTCCAATTATGGTTTACTTTTAATTATTTTTGATCATTTTAGTAATTTAAAATGTTATACTTAAATTCATTAAATTAATAATTTAGCTATTTAAAAAAATGAAAATCACAGTTGCTCAACATCTCCATTCATACATGATATTTTCAGACTTCCTCATTTTTGACAAAGTGGTGAATATTAAAAGCTATCTCACTGTGGTTTTAACTTCATTTACCCAAATGTATATTTAATATTCATTTATAATTTGTTTCCTCTTCCTAGACATATCTGTTTGTCTTCTTTTAGCCACTGTATTATAGCATTTTTTCTAAAGTGGTAGATGCCTTTTTATATATTTTAGATATTTTTCTTTGTGTGTCAAGCAGTGTATTCATGTGTTCATAGGTTATCTTTTTTTCTTCTTATGCGTCTTTTAATGTAAGAGATTTTTATAATCTGTACAATTGGTATTGGCATATATACTTAAATTTTAGATAATTGGGCATAAAATTAAGTCCTGGAGTTGAGATAATTCCACCTTTTTCTTTTCCCTGAGTAACAGTTCTATCATGTATGCCAGCCATTTGCAATAATGAGTAATTTAAAAACGATAATAATAAGGAACTAATGTAATGGAGAATATGTAGTAACATATTTCCCATTAGGACATTATCAAGAGGACACCTGGGTGGCTCAGTCAGTTAAGCATCTGCCTTGGGCTCAGGTCATGATCCCAGGGTCCTGGGATCGAGCCCCACATTGGGCTTCCTGCTCTGTGGGGAGCCTGTTTCTCCCTCTCCCTCTGCCTCTCTCTCTGTCTTTCATACATAAATAATATCTTTTGGAAAACAGTACATCAAAAATGAATGATGTACTGTATGGTGACTAAAATAATAATTTTTTAAAAAAAACCCTAAAAAACAAAAAAGGACATTATCAAGGTGGCAGATGAGGAGTATATTCGGTGCCTTTAAAAAAGTTAATAAATACAGACTTTTAAAAGTATTTATGACCAAAATACGTTATTATGGTATTGATGTAAGAAGTGGTTACACAAAATATATCATATTTTGTTTGCACAATTCAGTTGGGTCAGAAATTAATGTGACCTTATAGATTAGCTAAAATCCTCCAGAAACAATACAATACTAAGTCTCAGGCCATTGTACAGGAAGGCAGATGTTGATAAAGGAAAAGAAAAAGGTTTTATAAAATACAAGTTAATGTTCAAGGTTAGATATATTTACATTGATCACTGTTATTTGGGAAAACCTTTTCCTCTGTATATAAGTTTTTGATGAAAATAAAATACTTGAGCTTCCCAGGTGAGAGTTTGTTCTGTCTACCTCAGTACTTCTATCCCTTGAGTCCTATTCTCAAAAAATGTTGAAAGTCATTCCATTTTGAAATTTCATCACATTTTAGTGAAACTTATTTGTATCTAGTGAAAATATAATGTCTATTTGAATGAAAAGCTTCATTCCTGGTCTGCTATAATAGAAACATACTTTTTAAAGAACATATATATAATTGATGCTAGATCATTTAAAGGAAATGCTTTATATGTGATCCAGTTCATGTCACTCATTAAAGTAATGAAGGGGTTTGAAAAAGAATGCAAAGGATATATCTCCATCTACAAACTCATCATAGCTTTTGTTACAGTCTAGCTTAACTGAGTTATTTATAAGAGTATTGGTTTTTTTGTCCGTTGTTTATACTATTGCCAACTTGTTGGTTTTATTATTTCTGTTTATTATTTTACCAAGAGCAATGAGTTTCTCAACACATTTTTGTTTTCTCTTTTTCATGACACTTACGGTAATATGGTCTCTGAATCTCATGCGATGTCCATAGCATGTCTCTGCCACTCTCCAGGGGATCTGTCCATCTGCATGGTCTTTGTGGTTGTGCCTTCTCAACACAAGACCTCCCTGTACCACGTGACGAGGGAGTGGTAGAACCTCAACATCAGAGGACGTTCACGGCCCCACAGAAGTGACATACGACACTTCTGATAGAGTTTTTCTGGATGAAAGCAGTTACTAGACTGGCTGAACTGCAAAGGTGTTAAGTACAGTTTTCTGAGTTCAGGAAAATGTCTTAACCACATGGCATTATCTCTGCCAAAGCTTATTCAAAGAAAAACTGCCATGGGATATCCAAATTTACAAGGAAATGAAGTATAAATTCTAAGGTCAATTAATTTAGCAAGTGAGTTCTTTCCTGTGAGCAGATTATTTACTTGTATCCCTGGTGATACCCCTTTTCTTTTATCAAGGCAAGATGTAAAATATGTAAAAAAGAAGTGTATATATGTATATACACATAACTACTTGTGCCTGGTCTTGGGGAAAAAATGGAGGCAAATTTCCATGAGAAACATCCAGGCAATATTGAAGGTGAATAATGATGCTATGATTCACCAGCTCGTTAAGGGATCTACTCTGCCCAGTAGTGGTAGACACTGCCAAATTCTTGCTCTGTGGGCTCCCTTCTCAAGAACACCTTGCAAACACTTTTCCATAGAGCTTTGTCTTGTTTTCTGTGTTTATATCAATGAGTAGACTATGGATTCCCATTTGCATGCGAGCATGTCATCCTACCATCCCTAGTTTTGTTCTTATTTTTCATTTTTGAACAATTCATTTTTAATATTAATTCTGCAGATAGGATTTTGTAGATTTGATTGTTCTTTTGCTTTAGTGATGCCTAGTTTTTGTCATAGCTTTATTATCAAACACTATGATTGTCCCCGCATTTGTAATCCCTTCTATTTCTACAACCTTGATGAGGGTTAGGGAAGGCAGTTAACTAAATGGATAATTTCTCATCTCGGCAGAGTGGGATAAAGTGTAAACTTTGTGAGAGTTTGATACATAGTCAGTGGGTTTGTGGTATTAGAAACATGTAAACCAGTTTGGGGATACTCTTGGGTTTAAACACTCCTTATCATCGCTTAATCCAAGGATGAGTTTCTTAAATATTTTCTATGAAAAAATGTTTCTAAAATATGAAAATTAGAATAGAAAAATGCTAATATAATGAGTGGGGACCTATGAATAGCAACAACTTAAGATTTCACTGTTTTTCATTGCTTTTTATTTTAGCACCTCATTTTAATTCAAGAAAAAGGTGAGCTGACTTTCAGGCTGTTAACCTCTCTTCTTCAAGCTACTTTCTCTCTTCGAAGGAATGAATTGAAGCATATGTCCTTAGGTATTTATCACTTGATTCTGACATCTCAGCATTCGTTTGATGGATTAATGGGCAAAACTGCCAGTGCTGATTTCTTTCTTACCATGACTTTTGGCACAAGCAGATAATTTTAGAGACATTTTCTATAGCTCTTGGAATAATTTTAAGAAATTTACTGGGAAGGCAGTCTGGGGGAAGATAGCTTCTTCAAGGCTAGTTTTCATGCACCCAAAACCCTGAAAGTTTTTTGATTGTCCAGCTGACTCTCAACATTAGATTATTGTAGAAATTATAGGCTGCTGTGCTTAAGGTTCCTCTATTAATCTGATTCTTTTTTGCCATTTTAATATGCTGTGGTTGGCTAAATTAACTTTTATAATTGAAGTGATTTTGAGTTTGGGAATAAAAGTTAGCTAATACAATCAACCATATTTTAAAATATGAATTATAAAGCAAATGTTCATTTTATATTATGCCACCCAAACATAGATTTTATACATTGATTTCCACGAGTAGAGGATGATGACTTTTTGTTTTTTTAATTTTTTTTTTTTTTTCAGAGGGAGAGAGATGGGTGAGAGGAGCTAGGGGAGTGGGAGCGAGAGAATTTTTTTTTTTTTTTAAAGATTTTATTTATTTATTTGACAGAGAGAGACAGCCAGCGAGAGAGGGAACACAGCAGGGGGAGTGGTAGAGGAAGAAGCAGGCTCACAGCAGAGGAGCCTGATGTGGGACTCGATCCGGCACGCCAGGATCACGCCCTGAGCCGAAGGCAGACGCTTTAACGACTGCGCTACCCAGGCGCCCTGGGAGTGAGAGAATCTTAAGCAGGTTCCACGCTGAGCCTGGCTCAGTATGGGGCTTGATCTCACGACCCTGAGATAATGACCTGAGCTGAAATTGAAAATTAACCAAACTGACTGAGCCACCCTGGTGCCCCAGGATGAGGACTTTTTTTTAGCTTGCAGTCCCCAGTCACCATCTCACATCTTGCAGATATTATGCATTCAATAAATGTTTGATGAAAGAAGGAGGTAGGGAGAAAGGAAGAAGATTCGGGACAGAGACTCTGTGGTGAGGAAGAAGCCAGTCCCACTTTCACTCAACTTCAAGTTTAGGAAATCATTGAAAAATTTTACAGCTCTCTAACCAGGTCAGATCCAGAATCATAGCTGTTGGATAACTACTATTGAATAAAAGATAGTAGAAGCCAAAATATGAGCTGCACATATCATTTTCTATTAATGCATAAGTAATTATCACAAACTCCACTCAAAACAGATTTATTTTGTAATTCCTATAGGTAAGAAATTTGGACATTGGATGACTAGATGCGCTCAGGGTCTGACTGGTTTAAAATCGAGGAGTCAGCTGTGGTTGTGGTTCCCATGTGGGGGTCAGGGCCCTCTTCCAAACTCACTGGTTTATGTCCTTGAGGTTGTAAGGTGGAGGTCATTGTCCTGCTAGCTATAACCGGGACAGCTCTCAGCTACTATAGGCGGTTAGTTCCTTGCCCTGTGGCCTCCTGCTGTAGACTGAATTGTGTTAATTCAGATACTGAAGCTCTAACCTCCAGTGTGGCTGTTTTGAAGGTAGGGCTTTTAGGAAGTAATAAAGGTTGAACAAGACCAAAAGGGTCAGATCCTAAACGGGTAGGATTGGTGGCCATTTGTGAAAGAAGTGAACACAGCAGGGAGGCTGTATACAAGCCAGGAGGAGAGCTCTCACCAGAAACCGACCGGGAACCTTGATCTCAGATTGCCAGCTTCCAGAACGGTGAAAAACTTTTTTTAGCCACCTAATCTATGGTGTTTTGTTATGGCAGCTTGAGCTGAGACACCCTCATGGCCGTTTCACAGCAAGGATGTTTGCTTTTTTTTCCCTGGCCAGCCAAAGAACGTCTCTGATGTTCTCTTCTGTGAGCAGGTAAAGGAAATTAAGGACTCATGTAGTAAGTCAAGCCCGTTCCCATCACAAGGTCAGCAGATGTGTGGTCTTGATTACACCTGTAAAATCCTTTCACAGCAACATCTAGGTTATCGCTTAATTGGATAACTGGAAGGTGTATGTATACCAGGGCTGGGATCTTGGGGGCTATCTTAGATGTCAGCCTGCCAGAGTACATATATTTTTCAGATTCAAATTTTCTAGTAGCCATATTAAAAAGTAAAATGAGACAGGTAACTTCAAATTTAATATGTATTTTAACCAATACATCCAAAATATTTCAACATGTAATAAGTATCAAATTTTCAGCAAGATAATTTATATTTTTTTCTTGTAAGATGTTAGAAATCCAGTGTGTATTTTACACTTACAGTACATCTCAATTCTGACTGCCCATATTTCAAGTACTCATGACCACAAGTGACTAGTGACAGCCTTTTCAACAACATAGCTCTACACAATTATAGATATAATCTAGGTTAATTATGAGCGTAATTATAGGTTAACTACCTTAAGAATTTAAGGAAGAAAGAATGGCATCTTCTGGGTCTGGGAGGTAACATTGAAAGTAAACTCCAGGGGTAATTGCAAACATCTACTTTATTGGATATTCTTTTTTTTTTTTTTTGCCAGTTTATTTTTTTAATTATTTTAAAAATATTTTATCTATTTGAGAGAGAGTGAGAGCTAGAGCACGAGCAGGGGGGCAGAGTGAGAAGCAGACTCCCACTGAGCAGGGAGCCCGACGCAGGGCTTGATCCCAGAACTCTGGGATCATGACCTGAGCCAAAGGCACAGATGCTTAACAGACTGAGCCACCCAGGTGTCTCTGTATATACTTTTCTTTCAGCTTCAATTTAGGCTTAAATAACAAAGTAAACTGAAATTAAAAAGGAAAACTGTAGTTTACAAAGTTGAAGTAGACAGTAAAATTTTGTTAAATCTCTTAATATTTCTTCTCACATTTAAATCTTATTTATAAATAATTTGAGTAATTCTAGTTTTAAATTCATATAGTTCTAAATTTCATCTAAATTCTACTTTCATAGCATCATTTCCATAATTAGTAAATACTTAATTTACTAAAAATTTGAATATAGATGTGACCGTTGCTTAACATAAACTCTAGTGAACAGGGAATTGTTTCTTTAACTTGTGCAGAGAGCGGTGAAACATCTTTGTATATTTTAGTGACTTAATGATAGTTAAGCTTTAATTTTCAAGTACTATGTTATCCTATTTTGCAAACAGCATAAAACCTGAGTTAACAAATAACATGCATTTATGTTGACATCCTTTAAATGCAGGCTGAGTTGCAAAGATAAAAGCAGATAAGACTACGTTTATTATTGAAACTATATTCTTTTATATTTCATGTGACAACAGTATTTATTTTCCTGAGGAAGAAAATTATTTCTAACAAAGACTAGAACACCCAGTGCCTGCATTAATAACCACTACCTGATAATTCCTACCAATAGACTTTAAATATTATTAAACAATGTAATTATCACATAAACAGATGACATGGTCTTAGTTCATTAGTAGCCTTTTACTGTTTTGAGCACTTTACCTTTTAAATTGAAATAAGACCAACCAGCTTCTTGGTTGGTTGGTGTCATTGACAGAAATATATAATTAATATTCATAGAGATGTAACTGCCCCACTCAATAAATTTAAAATATTTAAAAGTTTTTGCAAAGCATGCTGTTTAATTGCCTGCCTTAACCCGTTGTATCGTTTGACGGCATGTTTGGAATGTAAAGGCTCTTCGCCTCATAAATGTTCCTACCTGGTGGTCTGAGGGAATTTTTTCCATTGTTCTCCCTTCACATTCTTTACCACAGGCTATTGACTAGAAGTTATGCTGCATTTGGTTCGGTTTTTTCTTAAATGGCATTGTGATTGTGCCCCCAAAATTCCAAGTTGTTGACATATGCCTACCTTAAAATATGAAGGAAAAACATGCTACAAAACATCTTTCACTCACGTAACTGCCCTTTTGGTTTGAGACTGGTGAGTGGAGTTAGGGTAAGTGGAGAAAGAAAAAAACGATTTGAGAGAAGGAAAAGGAATGAGAAGGAGAAACAACACTCAGTGATGAATGGAAGGAATACCACCCTGGATATCTATTCTGGAGTATATTCTACTTCATAGGACAAGCCGTGTGCCAGCAACACCTTTCAACCAGGGCTGTCTTCTCTAGTCACAAGTTTCAGTTCTCGGCTATAAACCAAGCTCAAGTCATTAGCTCCATTACAGTGGACTTAGAAAGGCCTTTTTTTTTTTTTTTTTTTAAGATTTTATTTATTTGAGAGACAGAGAGAGAGAGATTGAATGAGCATGAGCAGGGGAGGAGTAGAGGGAGAGGGAGAAGATGACCCCACTGAACAGGGAGCCTGATGTGGGGCTTGATCCCAGGACCCTGGGATTATGACCTGAGCTGAAGGCAGAGGCTTAACCCACTGAATCACCCAGGAGCCCAGAGTTAGAAAAGTCTTAACAAAATATCGACACCACGTCATCTTCAAACTTCTGCCATGTCTCCACCCTTTTACTAAAACCCCTTGAGAGAGGTTTTTTTGTTTGTTTGTTTTAATTTCCTTTCTTTTTCACATTCTATTCTTCTAGTCTCAGTTAAACTTATTCCAGTCAAGACTGTGGACCACATTTCTGTATCATTAATGACAAATCCAATAATGAATGCTCAACCCTTACGTTGCCCCTCACTTATGCTCTGTTTATTTCCCCGGATCTTCAGGAGTGTATTTGATCCTAGAGAAAGAGTAGCTGGGATGTCCAGGGTGACTTAAAACTCCTAGGAGCAACTCTCAAATGATGAAGAATAGGAACTGAGAGATCAATTCCCCAGCCTTCTAACATTCAGGTGGAAATTTCTAGAAAATATCTGTACACTTCTCCAGAGGTTCTTGTGGAATCAAACTCCTGATACTTGTAACATCAACCTCAATAATATTTATTTTCAAGTTTTTTCCTTCTCTGTCTCACTTTGCCTGTTTCTTTCTTACTGCTACCTCATAACCGAATTACTGCGAATCTGCTTCTGTCCCATCTCAAATTAAGGCACTATCATTTCTCTAAAATCTTTCACATTTACATCACCAGCATAGGCCTCTGTTACAAACTCCAGAATTTCCAACAACAAAGCTAATTGCCTATTCAGCCTCTTCCCTGGGCCATCTCACAGGCATGTCAAACACTATTACCAATCTGGTTTAGGCCGTTCTCATATCTTTTTTTTTTTTTTTTTTTAAGTATTACATTTTTACTGACACTCGCTTTTCTTTTTTATTTATTTATTTATTTTATTATTTTTTTTTTAGATTTTATTTATTTATTTGACCGAGATAGAGGCAGCCAGCGAGAGAGGGAACATAAGCAGTGGGAGTGGGAGAGGAAGAAGCAGGCTCATAGCGGAGGAGCCTGATGTGGGGCTTGATTCCAGAACTCCAGAACGCCGGGATCACGCCCTGAGCCGAAGGCAGACGCTTAAGGACTGTGCCACCCAGGCGCCCCAGGCCATTCTCATATCTTGCTTCAACTTGTTTCTGTGCTGCAACTTTACCCTTTCATGTCATTACTCTACACCAATGGCAGAATAATCTTTTAAAAATGTCAATATTTGAAATTAAAACCTCCCATGATTTCTCATCTTATTTAAAGTAAAACTCAGTGTTTTCCTCCTGACCTACAAAATCAGAAGTCGCTTGGCCCTTGACTATACCTCCTATACCAATTCTCACTCATACTGGTCGAGTCACACTGGATTTATGGCTATTTTTCTTCTCCTAGATCCCTACTTGGTTAATGTCATGTTTTTCAGGCCTCTGTTTTTATCACCTTATCAAAGAGATCTTTCCTGATTATTTTTCATAAAATAGCACACCTACACATAGTGACTGTTTATGTCCTTCTCCTGTTTCATTGTCTTCATAGAACAAATCAAACCCTGACACATAGGATTCTTCTTATTTCTATTTAGTTATGGTTTCTTGTAAGGTCCATGAGGGCAAGGATTGTCTATTTCTTGATTTTTTTCATTGTCAGGTAGCTTCAACAGCTGGAGCAATGCTTGGTACTCAAAATATAATTGAATGAACTAATAGTGAGTATCTGCTTAGTCGTTGATTGATAAATATGTATTTCAAGAAATTAACATGAAATTCAAACAATGCTAAGATCATAGAAGAAAAAGGTGATCAAGATAACATTTCTTTTTATTTTAGCAGATTTCTATGTGTTATGCACCATTTTGTCTCTTGTAAATATTTTTTACATATAGAAGTTAAATTTTCCATAGTATTTTGTTTCTGAATTCCAGTGAGTAATCACAATTTATTTACTGCCTGGGCTGAGCATGCGATTGCTTTTAAGCCTTTGTTACTGCTCTCAGGTGCATGGTAATCCCTGTGCAGCATGATAGGTACTGTTGGGACAGAGCCATGAAATCCCTCCAAGTACATCCTGCATACCGATGTATGCCTTCAAGAACTCTGTGAGGTGGGAGCTAGGGAGGGAGGCTGGGGGAATTTATCAACATGCATGTACATTTATTATAATCTCCTATTAACTTATCAGGAAATTGATCAAAATCATCCTTAAATTGTAATTGCTCTTCTAATCATTGAAATAATTGTGACTTGAGAGAAGGTCAATTAGGATTTTGAAATTATCAATGGGGTTGGAAAAAAGTAAAAAAGACAGTATTTCTTTTTTGTCACAATTGTTCAACAAGTTCACTTCATTAAAGAACTAAAAATTTATAAATGGACAAACTATAATTTCAAGTGCTATACATTTGTTATATATTACATAATTTATTATATATTAATATGTAATTATATAACAAACATATTTTTTAAATTTTAATACTAAAAATATACATCCTACAAAAATAAAAAATCATTGTATGTGAGGAAAGATAACCATAAATATGAATATTTGGATGAAAATATCTATTTAATACTTTATTATATGTTTACTCACAGTTATGTGAATAGAATCTCCTCCAAATAACATAATTCTTACCTCAAAAATAAACATAGCATTGTACTTACCTACAGAAGAGCTAAGGGATTAGAATGACATGTTATTATACTAGATCTTAATGTTTAGTAATATAGTGGATGTTATTAATCATGGTTCTTTACACACAAATTAAGTTTTATTCTCCTTAAATATAATATGAATTGAGTTAAAAAATAGAACTCTTGAAGGAAAAACGTATACTTGCCACATGGTGTGATTTAATTTTAGGACCCACAAGTATACATGTCGTCACGGAATTGTAACTTTGTATCTGTCCTCTGATTTCTTCCTGTGTTCTACCCTGCTCCTAACCCCGTGCAGGTCTCAAAATAGAGGACTTGTCACAGTCAGTACAAGTAAAACCTTTCAGTCATGGTATTATTTTTGTAGTTATTTGATTTACTGAATTTTTATCCCTATTATATCATAGTACGGTGCAATATTACATGTTATGATTATGTAAAAAAAATTCTAAAAATGGTGGCACCTGGGTGGCTCAGTCGGTTAAGCGTCTGCCTTAGGCTCAGGTCATTATCTCAGCCTCCTGGAATCCAGTCCCGTGTCAGGGTCCCCGCTCAGTGGGGAAACTGTTTCTCCCTCTCTCTCTCCCCCCTCCTCCCGTGCTCACTCTCTTGCTCTGCTCTCTCTCAAATAAGTAAATAAAATCTTAAAAAAAATAACTCTAAAAATATATATATCATTTTTAAATTACTCTCAGATGTTGAATTAGCGCAAAATCATGTAATGCATAGATCTAATTATCTTTAAGCTACAACATTGCAAACTATACAATGTATATATCTTTATAAATACGGTAAAACTTCCAAATGTAACAATATGTACACACTTAGGAAAGCATGATATTTTAAACATCTATTGCCTGTCACAATAAATATTCATTACAAATAGAGTATTCATATGTCCATTAGATAGTTTTATTCGCTAGGTGACCATAGGAAAAAATCACACCCAGCCGATCTTGAGGAAATAGAAACAATTAAATAACATAGAGATGGAACACATAATATCTCATAATATTCTTAGCATTTCTCTTATATATTGCTTGTTCCCAAAATGATTTATTAATCATATAAACAGAAATCAAAAACAAGAAAAGTCATTCTTACCATCTCCAACAACTCATGCTGTTCTCATTTTCCCTGCTGTTCTTTCAGTCTTCATCCAAATATTAAGAGATTTTATAAAACCATAATTATAGTTTATATAATTATTATAAACCTATGATAAATTCCATGTTCTACTTTTTCACATACATTTGATAATATTTACATTCATTCAGCACTCTGTACACATTAACTGGGTACCCACCATGTTCCATAAATTGTCGTAAATGAGGTGGTCAAAGATTAATAAGTTTTTTTGTCTTCAAGTAGCTCCAAGTGTAACAGGGAAATTGACATGTAAACAATATGAAAATTTATTATAACAAAAGCTATATTGTAATATACACATTGCAAAAGTGGTAGAAACTGGAGAATAATCAATTCTGCCACATTTATAACTGAGTTAAAAACGTGCTGGTTATGCTATTGAACACAACTAATAACTCATTTTACAAAAACTGAATTGAATTGCCACGATCCAATAATTAATATCCTTACACAAAATAAATTAGATATGTTAAATACTAATGTGAGTTTCAATGAATAGTTTAAAATAAGGTGTGGGTGTTATGGACTGAATATTTATGTCTCCCCCAAATTTATATGTTGAAACCCTAATTCTGAAAGTGATGATATTAGGAGGTGGGGGCTTTGGAAGGTGATTAGGTTTAGATGAGGTCATGAGGGTGGGACTGGTGTCTTCATAAAGAAAGAGTAGAGCTCGCTGTCTCTCTCTCTGCCATGTAAGGACACAGTGAGAAGGTGGTCCCCAGCAAACAAGGAAAAGTGCTTTCACTAAGAACTGAACCAGCTGGCAGCTTGATCTTGGACTTCCCAGCCTCCAGAACTCTGAGAAGTAATAAGTGTCTCTTGTTTAAGCCACCCAGTTCTAGTAGCCTGAGCTAAGATAGGGGTTTAGTAATGGGTTAAGTTTGGGAGGACTCCTTTAATCATTGGGTACGTGTCTATACAGTGTATAGTGAAATGCTCAGGATTCTTGAATCAAGAGGATTAACTTATAGTTATGTACTGTTTAAGTGCTGATCTAACCTGGGAGTGGTTGGAGGGACAGTCAGTTCAAGCAACAAACCAGAATGGAGTGTCAATAGTTAAAGTGTCATAGTTCTGTGTCATGGGCTTTCCTTTGTTCATTGGAAAAGAAAACCCCTTGTTCTTGTGTGCCTAGAAACTGAGCTTAGGTGACACTGAAAGGGGCAGCTGCAGTGTCTGCCTGTCAATGAGGCTGACAGGCATAAATGGGCTGGGTTTCCAACCATTCTCAACCCTGATGCAGATTCCTGTCAAGCCAGGGAACAGGAACAAGATACATTGACAGATATCACCAACAGGAGGATACGAACAATCCCCCACAGGCCATATACTGTCTGTCACAACTCCTTGAAGGAAAGCAAAGATGGAACTAGCAGCCATGGCAAATCTAATCTACTTTACGTATTGAGACATGGTCACCTCGGCAAACTATTTGTGTCCAAGAGAACTCTGAAGTTATCTTTGCCAGAATAGGTTCCCACCTCATTTCTCTTCCCCAACCTAACAAAAGCTTTTCCCTAATTGACAATATCTATATCAAAAATCCCATCGACTATAATGACAATACATTTAATATATAAGAAACAAGGATTTTACTTTTCCAAGTTAAAATTAAGCTTGGTTTATATTTCAAACCATGTAAAAAACCATTTGCAATTAAAACTTTTTAATTAAAAAAATTTAAACAAATTTGAACAATGGCTATTAAAAACAACATCAAGGAGAAGCTGAGAAATGCTGATAACATATTGCAATTTATTCTTTTGTGTTGTAACTGGATTAAAGATTTCACCTTCCTTCTGCTATTCTTTAGTACAGAAGGATTTCTTTTTTAGGTAAAAATGAAGTGTTTGAAGTTAATCAATAGATCTCATTATTTTCATAGAACAAATTATATTCTGAATCTGTATTTGCTGTTGTATATGATAAATTTCTAAATCCTAAATCCTTTAGATGAAAGTCTGTGACCCTTTGAAATAATTCCATCAGCATACGCTTAAAGAATTATAAAATGTGCATATTAGAATAGCTATGATTTAGTTATAATTTATTTATATCGTTTTTTTTTATCCAATTGCTTTATTGCAGGATAATATTCTCTTCAGATAGCATTTTCAACTTCTCTTCATGCAAGGGTATATAAAAGACCTAAAACCAAACCATTAATGACTTTTCCTTTGAAATTTTTTCCTGTTTTTTTAATGCAACAGTGTGTGTGTGTGTGTGTGTGTGTGTGTGTGTGTGTGTATGGGTAACTAGGTAGATAAGTCTCCCCTCCTCCAACATCCAAAATGTAATAAAGTGGAAGATAATGGAATTTAGAATCAATAAAAAATGCTAAATTGGCATAGCTTCCTATTTCATGAGGTTGAATGGGTAGAAAATAAAGCACCCTAGTTACTGGTTTTCATAAATGTAATACACCACATTTCCACCTTTCAGCTGATAATTTATTCATCACTTAATACACTTGGGCTTTGATTTTAAACTCTATATCATTTAGCTTATGAACGTAAAGTTCAGTATCTATTAAGAATACCATCCCTCACCCCGTACAATTTTCAGAGTTTGGAGTTTTTTCCTAGCAGGAAAATAAAGTGGGTGGGAAGATATTATTGGCATTTGAGAGGATTTGAGAGTTTCTGCTGAACATTGTCCTTTTCAGTTTTTCAGTATAGTTATTGATACTTTTAGTCTGTAGGAAAATTGAAAGATAAAACTTATCTAATATATGTGCACATAAAAACTGATTTCAGGACGTCTGTGTGGCTCAGTCATTTAAGTGCCCAATTCTTGGTTTTGGCTTAGGTCATGGTCTCAGAATTATGGCATCCAGCCTCATATGGCACTCCATGCTCATTGGGGAGTCTCCTTGAGATTCTCTCACTCTCTGTACTTCCTTTGCACATGTGTGCTCTCTAAAATAAATCCTTTTTGGGACTTTAGGATAAAAAGTTTCTGCACAGCAAAGAAAACAGTCAACAAAACTAGGAGGCAACCCACGGAATGGGAGATGTTTGCAAATGACATTACAGATATAGGGCTAGTATCCAACATCTATAAAGAACTTCTCAAACTCAACACCCAAAAAAACAATCCAGTAAAAAAATGGGCAGAAGACATGAACAAACACTTCTCCAAAGAAGACATAAAAATGGCTAACAGACACATGAAAAAAGTGTTCAACATCATTAGCCATCAGGGAAATTCAAATCAAAACCACATTGAGATACCACTTTATACCACTTAGAATGGCAAAAATTAACGCAGGAAACAACAAATGCTAGAGGGGTGTGGAGAAAGGGGAACCCTCTTATACTCTTGGTGGGAATGCAAGCTGGTACAACCACTTTGGAAAACAGTATGGAAGTTCCTCAAAAAGTTAAAAATAGAGCTACTCTATGACGCAGCAACTGCACTACTGGGTATTTACCCCAAAGATACAGACGTAGTGAAGAGAAGGGCCATATGCACCCAATGTTCATAGCAGCATTGTCCACAATAGCTAAACTCTGGAATGAGCCGAGATGCCCTTCAACAGAAGAATGAATAAAGATGTGGTCCATATATATATAATGGAATATTACTCAGCCGTCAGAAAGAATGATTAGATACAGAGGTAGTGAAAAGAAGGGGCACATGCACTCCAATGTTCATAGTAGCATTGTCCACAATAGCCAAACTGTGGAAGGAGCTGAATGCCCTTCAACAGATGAGTGGATAAAGAAGATGTGGGGTATATATATACAATGGAATATTATTCAGCCATCAGAAAGGATGAATACCCACATTTGCATTGACATGGATGAAACTGGAGGGGATTATGCTAAGTGAAGTAAGTCAAGCAGAAAAAGACAATTATGGTTTCACTCATATGTGGAACATAAGGAAAAACAAGGAGGACATTTGGGGAAACAAACTGAGGGTTTCAGAGGGGGAAGGGATTGAGGGACGGGTAGCCGGGTGATAGGTATTAAGGAGGGCATGTGTTGTAATGAGCACTGGGTATTATACGTAACTACTGAATCATTGAACACTACATCAAAAACTAATGATGTACTGTATGGTGACTAACATAATAAGAAAAGACTGATTTCATCTCTATTTTATTTCTGTTCCATAACTATACCTAAACACCTATTTATACACCTATTAAATGCAATATTTTCCAAGCCTCTGCTCCCATCTCTCTTTATTATATTCTAACCAGTTGATAGCAAGTTAAAACAATGGTAATCTACCTTCCACTACCAGACTTTCATATTATTTTAACTAGCCAATTAGAGGAAACAGGTGATACTAAACAATGAGATATGATTTAAGTAGGGTCCTGTGTCACTTAGAGCTGGCCTGAGAACAAATAGCCTCTTTTTCCAAACTTTCTGCATAATTTTTCATTGTGAAATGTATGATTTCTGTAAAATTTGAGGGGCCAATATACATGGAATGAAATTAGGTGGGAAAGAGTGCTTCCCCATTCTGGATGCAGACTTCTTAAACTTTTTTTAAGAATGGCACCCTGACATGATTTCCTGGCTCATTCAAATTGCTGTTAATGATTTCCTAGAATATTAAGGTACACTACCTTTGGTCATTTAATTCAGTTAAGTGTTATCAGGTAGAAACTATGCATAACATATTTGGCATTAAGATATAAAGACTAGATTATCCCCAAGACAAGAGATATCAACCCAGATAGAACAATATTACTCTTTTAAGACTATTTTTTCTTTTATACCTCATTTTCCTCCCTCTCGTGGAAATAGAAATTATCCTCATCTGAAATATGGTATAGTTTGACTTGTGTATATATAGATATAAATAATTTTTGGTCTTACCCCCACAGAACCTAAGTTCCATAAAAACAAAGGCTAATAGGTATTTTGTAACTGCTTAGATGGTTCACTTAATGATTTCGTGATTTTATGATGGTGTGAAAGCAGTATGCATTCTGTAGGAAGTGTTCTTCAAATTCTGAATTTTGATCTTTTCCTGGGCTAGTGATAGGAGGGACCATAGTGATATGGGAGCAGCCACAGCTCCCAGTCATCCATGCAATCACAAGGGTAAACAAGCAATACTCTTGTAACTATTTTGTACTGGTACAAACATTCTGTTTTTCAGTACAATCTCTCAATTATAGGAAATATTCAATACTTTATTATAAAATAGGCTTTGTGTTAGATGATTTTGCTCAACTGTTGGCTAGTATCAGGGTTCTGAGCACTTTTTAAAAAAATATTTTATTTTTATTTTTTATTTTTTTGAGAGAGAACACATGAGCAGGGGGAGGGGCAGAGGGAGAGGGAAAGAATCTTAAGCTGACTCCATGCTAAGCATGGAGTCTGGCTTGGGGCTCAATTCCAGGACCCTGAGATCATGATCTGAGCCAAAATCAAGAGGGACACTTAACCAGCTGAGCCATCCAGGTGCCCCTGTTCTGAACACTCTTAGGGTAAGCTAGACTAAGCTATGAGGTTCAGTAGGTTAGGTATACTTCATATATTTTTGACTTTATATTTTCAGCTTATGGGTTTTTGGGGGTGTAACCCCATTGTAAATAGAGGAAGATCTGTAATCTTTACTAAAGTAGCCAGTTGCTAACATGCTGCCCCATTTGCGCTATCATTTATGGTCTCTCTTCTCTGTCTGTATCATCACATTTTAGATTCAAGCTATGCATTTTTTGGCATGGAAAGCACATAACTAATGTTATGTCATTCTCAGTGCATCAGGAAGCAAATGACATAGGTTTGTCTGAATAGGTATGTTAACTTTGGTTATGAGGGATCCAGTGGTTTTCTTTATAATCAAGTCTATTTTCCCCATTTGTAATTAATAAATTTTAGAGAGATGTTGAGACTATGTTAAATATCCTGTCTTCATTAAATTTTCACCCAAGAGTTTCTAGCTTCCTTTAATCAGTTATAACTTCATCATTCCAGTTATATATTTTAATTAGCATCTTGCTGAAAGAGTTTTCCCTCTCCTCCATTTATTTATTCACTCATTTATTCATGACGGCATGAGCTCAAAGATTGCTATTTTATGCAGTGAGTTATAATTCATTACTATCATTATTTAATGCTCAAAATGTCCTAGTTTTGGTCAGTGGAAGTCCCACTAAGCTAATCCTTATGTTCATTTTTATGTACCTATCATTCTTGGAACACTTCTTTATTTTCTGATAGGATAAGATCTTCCAGGTCTACTTTGTGTTCCTGGTCCCAGCCCTGGAATCAGCTATATAGTCAAGGAGCCTAGTCCTTATAATAATAATATTTAGCAACCAAGGTCTTGGTGCTAGATATGGTCATTATTTCTGCTGGGTCACTGTTTGGGGGCAAATTCAGACAAAATGGGAATTTAAAAAAATATAGCATACACATATATAGCCATTTTTTCTTGTGAACCTATTATAAATACCACCAATTCTAATCTATGGCTCATGGAACACATGGTGCAATCTAGTCTTCTGGCTTTCTCTATGTGTAATTCTCTTTGTGAGTAGTGATATATCTAGCTTCCGTTATCCAATATATATATATATATTTGCTCAACCTCAAAAAATACAGGAAGTGTTTCAGAATTCATTAACAAAACTGAAAAACATGCCTATTAATTAGTGTTCAATGTTTGCTTGCAGATTTTCTTTGACATTAAAGTACCTTAAAATACATATATCTCTAGTATTTAATATCATATTTTTCACAAATGGATCCAAATAATTCCTATACAGATATAGAATATTTCATCACCTCTCTTGTTTCCTGTTCCTGACAAATATCTCCTCAGAGGTGACCATTTTTAAAAATTTTCTGCACAGATTATTTTTATCTATCCTAGAAAATCCTCTGAATGAAAACGTACGTTATGTTCTCTTTTGTTCCTAGCTACGTCATAAAGCCTTTTAGAATCATCCATTTTGTTTTATGGATCAGTGGTTTGCTAATTTTTATGATTAATATTCCATTGTCTGAACACAGCACAATTAACTATCCATTCTGCTGTGGGTGGACATTTGTGTAATGTTAAGTTTAAGAATATTATAATATGGGTAAAGTTGTTATGAACTTCCATACATCAGTCTTTTTGTGTACATCTGTCTATTTCTCTTGGATGAATATTTAGGGGAGTACTTTCTAAGTAATATGTTGTAAGGCTGATTTTATTAGAAAGTGCTCCCCAGCAATATAGGACGGTTACATTTGTGTCCTATCCTTACCAACTTTTGATGCCCGTCATCTTCATTCTCACCCTTCTAGGGTTTGTGGAGTGGTACCTCATTACTGTTTTAATTTACATTTACATTTAATTTAATTTACATTTAATTTAATTTACATTTAATTTAATTTACATTTAATTTACATTTTACATGTTTATGTGATTATCGGTCCTTCACTTATCTTAACTTTGGAAAGTGCATGTTCAAGTCTTTTGATCATTTCCTTATTGGATTTTTTGTCATTTAACTGTTGAAATGAGAAGGTTTCAATGTGTATATGATAAGTTCTTCACTTATATTTTATACTATATAAAATTATATATTTTATATTATTCCCCTCTCAGTTCATGTCTTGCCTCATTATTTTTGTACTAGTGATATTTTGGTGACAGGGAAGTATTCAATATGTATATAGTTTAACCTATCAATTGTGTCTTTTGGGTTATTTCAAAAAAGAATCCTTATCTCTTTCTGATTCATGACTTTATTTTCTTGTGTTCTCTCCTAGAAGATTTATATACCTAGCTTTTACATTTATATTACACATCACACTAATTTTTGATATGACATGAGATGGGTATGTGAATTATTTTCTGTGTTTTTTTTCCAAATGGATATCCAAGTTTTCTAGCATCATTCGTTAAGAAAATCCACTTCTCCATCAAGTTGCTCTGACACTTTTTAAAAAAGTAAACCAACCACGTATGTGTGTGTCCATTCCTGCTCTATCACTGTTTACTTTATTGCATATGACATTATTTAGATAACCGTAATTTTACTGTGTAGTTGATGTCCAGCTTTGATCTTTTATTTTAGGTCCTTTGCATGTATTTAAAGTCACTTTGTCTATTTACGTTGAAAAACATACTGGAATTATGACTTGGGTTACCTTGAATCTGTAGATCACATTGGGAAGATTGGACAGTTTAATGCTGAATATTTTAGTGATAAATTTATTTATATAAGTTGCTCAGCATACTTCTATTTTATCCTTTTCTCTTTTTCTCTGTTTTGATATTTCTGTGGCATTTAAAAATAGATTACTTACATGGATTTTTAAAATATATTTTCCAATTTGGATTAGGCAGATTAGATCAAGTCCTTATTAGCTGCATATTTACGGAAGTAGGGTACGGAAAGATCTGAGCAGTGCACATGCATAAAGGACGTGTGTGTGGGATATGTACGTGCAGATGTATGTAAGGGGTATGGATGGACAAGTCAGGAAGATGGCTGTTGAGGACACCTTTATTCAGGCTTCTGTTAAGGAATTTTGGAAGATGTAGAAATACAAAAATATAAACTTCATTTTCTCCATTCTGGGCTCTCCTGATGAGACAGCAGGGTAATAGACTCATTAAGAAAGAGAACTACTAAAACTGACAGAATTTTTAAATAAATGAGGAATGATCTGATTGTTGATGTGGAAAAATCAATGAGCCTCACAATTCACACATTAGTGATATTTTTCACTGACAGATATAAGAGATACTCTTTTTTTAAGATTTTTTTTGACACAGAGAGAGTGAGCACAAGCGGGGTGGGGGGCGGGTAGCAGGCAGAGGGAGAGGAAGAAGCAGGTTCCCTGCTGAGCGGGGAGCCTGACACGGGGCCCAATCCCAGGACCCTGGGATCATGATCTAAGCTGAAGGCAGATGCTTAACTGACGGAGCCACCCAGGCACCCCTATAGCAGATACTCTTATTTGTGTTGTGAATTTTTATTGGCAGATGAATTATTCCATATAATTCCTTATAATAGCAATTCTCTAAGGAATTAGTCCACACCATCAACACCAGAATAGGTTAATTTTCCCTATATATGTCTATTCTGATTAACTAAAAGTTCAGCATGAAGTAAAGAAGGAAGATAGTTTGAATCTAAAAAATGAGGTTTTCAGGGTTGACCACCATTTTCAGAAACCCTGCTCTTCTCTCTCATTTAGGGAATAGCTGAAGGGAAGAGCCCATGAGGTTTTCTCCAGAAAAAGCCTGCCAAGTCTAAGCTCTGTCCCTTTGTCTGCTGAATAAATATGTGCTAAGCTGCTTGTAGCTTGCCATCATCCTTTTACATTTTTTATGTTCCTTGGCTGCTTGATTTATCTCCACAACCACAGATATTCTTTATACAAATTTTCATTGACTGAAGTGATACCTATTCCTGGACACAGTTGTTGACACCCTACTGGGCTCATCATTGTTGTGAAGGGTCCTAGTGCTGCTAATGACTCCACAAATGTAGTTTGCATTGAGCAGGAAGAACGGGAGAGGTAATACCCATTTCCTTCATCTCTCAAGGGAGTCAAGAGTAAGATTGTGGAGACCCTGATCTAGAACACTCTTTTCATGCTCCCATTATGCTTTATGGTTCCTGACATTGGCAGGAAGCTCAGAGTTCAGGCTGAACAAACTGACTTCTGACCTCGATTCCATAGCATTCATCTTAGGACAGTGAAAAATAATTGAATTTTCCATGTAGAAGCATCTGAGCAAACTGCTCACGAGTTTGCTTTAAAAATGAGAATACAGGACCCTCAGAGGCATATTGGGGAAAAATATTTTAAAAATCAGAAATAGTTTCTACTTAGTCATACATAGTAGTAGCTTAGCATTTCACAATTAAACTCTTAGTGATTATTAACAAATTTTTATATTTATAAATGTACCTTCTTTTTAAAAATGAACTGACATTTTTACTTATAAAATGGCTATATACCAAAGAGGACTGCTGTGTTTATAGCTAGCATATAATCAGTAGTTTGAATAATACCTTGATTTTCATTTTATTTTATTAATTTTTTTAGAATTATCAACTTAAAAACGTGACTACATATATTAGTTTGCTAGGGTTGCCATAATAAAGTGCTCCATACTGGGCAGCTTAAAAAGAAGTTTTATTTTTTCACAGTTCTGGAAGCTAGATGGCTGAGATCACAGGAGGTTTCATCTGAGTTTTCTCTCTTTTGATTACAGATGGATGTGTGCGCACATCCCTACTGTCTTGTTTTTGTTCGAACGTCCTCTACCTATAAGGACACCAGTCAGACTGGATTACAGCCCACCCTAATGGCCTTGTTTTAACTTAATCACCCCTTTAAAAAGCCTATTTCCAAATATATTCACATTACAAGGCACTTGGGGTAGGGTTTCAACATATGAATTTGGAAGGAAGGGCAAAATTTAGCCCATAACACTTTGTTTAAAAACTAGTAGAAGGATGGAAACAAAGAGAGGATGTCTGCATTGCATATTTCAGAAAGAATCTGCAAGGGACATTCTTGGCATTGAGAGCCATTATTATTGAAAAAAACTTCAATTCCTTATTTTTAATAGTGTATCGGGAGGATATAATATAGTGCAAAAGACTCACCTGGCTAATTTATTCCTGGAAGCAGAGAAGATAGAACTGAACAAGGAATCACCTAGGAAGCTACATTTTCAGGGAAACTAGAAGAAGAATAAAAAAAACCCACAGTAGTCTCTCCTCTTTGGGTGGGAAAATTAAATACAAAGCACAAAAATCAGCATAGTGGAATTCTAACCCTTCTGAGCAATGGCTGGTATACTTCCCCAACAAAGGTCTCTAGCAATTAGCTATTCCAAGAATATGCAATAGCCTCAAAGGTTATGAACACCAAGATTACAAGCACAGATCATATGATAAAAAGTAAAAAGGAACTGAAATGGCAAATAGCAGATAAAAATATTTACCTCCAAATTTTTATCTGGGGACAGATGAAGAAAATGTCTTTATAGAGTGAGAGCAAAAAAAAAAATAATAGAAATGCTTGAGCATATAGGAAAGATTGCAGTAGGAGGAGGTAAAACATGAATGGGCTGAGCAAGAAAATAAAAGATTAAAACCATTAGAAAAGAGGAGATCAAACTGAGATGGACGCAAAGGAGAATTGACACAACTGAAAAGAGCAAATGATCTAGAGGACAGAAATGAGAGAGGTGAGTAAAAGAAAATAGTCATAACTGTATTTTAAGAAAAGAATATTTCACACAGTTGAAGTCAGGGAAGGGAAATCAACCATATGTATCACCAATGTCCTTGTTTAAAAAAGCTAAAACAAATACCATAGAAAAAAGAAATATTTAAAATTATAACTCAGCAAAATTTCCCACTTAAATAGAGATTTGAATCTTCATGTCGCTATTACACCTATTCCTCAGGTAAATTTGACCGAGAATGGTGAAAGCAGAGATACTGCCCATTTAAATTTACTGCAGATAAATGAAAAACAAAAAGTACTTTTAGGAATTATAAAAACAATCATGTCAGTTATATTCCAATTCGTGGCATGGTATTTCTTTCCATTTGTGCCATCTTCAATCTCTTTCATCAGTATTTTATAGTTTTCAGAGCATGGGTCTTTTACCTCCTTGGTTAAGTTTATTTCTAGGTCTTTTATTCTTTTTGGTGCCATTGTAAATGGAATTTTTTTCTTTCTCCTGTTGCTACTTTGTTATTAGTGTATAGAAATACAACAGATTTCTGTACATTAATTTTATATCCTGCAAATTTACTGAATTCAAAAAACAAAGTTTTTTAGTGGAGTCTTTAGCGTTTTCTATGTATAGTATGTCATCTGCAAATAGTGACAGTTTTCCTTCCTACCAGTTTGGATGTATTTTATTTCTTGTCTGATTGCTATGGTTAGAACTTCTAGTACTGTGTTGAATAAAAGTGGTGAGGGTGGACATGCTTCTGTCGTTCCTGATCTTTAAGGAAAAGATCTCAGTTTTCACCATTGAATATGATGTTAGCTGTGAGGTTTTCGCATATGGCCTTTATGTTGAAGTATGTTCCCTCTAAACCTACTTTGTTGAGAGTTTCTATCATGAACAAATGTTGAATTTTGTCAAATGCTTTTTCTGCAACTGTTGAGATCATATGATTTTTATACGTCATTTTGTTAACATGCTGTATCACGTTGATTTGCAACTGTTAACTCACCCTTGCATCCCTGGAATAAATTTCACCTGATTGGTGGTAAATGATCCTTCTAACATATTGTTGAATGTGGTTTGCTAATATTTTGTTGAGGATTCTTGCAAATATGCTCATCAAGAATATTGGCCTGTAGTTTTATTATTATTATTTTTTGTTGTGTCTTCATCTGGTTTGGTTATGAGGGTGATGCCTCACAGAATGTATTTGGAAACTTTCCCCCTATTTTTTGGAATAGTTTTAGGAGAGTAGGTATTGACTCTCCTTTAAATGTTTGGTTGAGAATTCACCCGTGAACCCATTTAGTACTAGACTTTGATTTTTTGGAAGGTTTTGATTTCTTATATAATTTTGTCACTAATAATTGGTCTGTTCCGATTTTTCTATTCTAGATTCTGTTTTGGAAGATTGTATGTTTCTAGGAATTTCTCTGTTTCTTTTAGGTGTCCAATTTATTGGTATATAATTTTTCATAGTAGTCTCATGTAATCCTTTGTATTTCTGTGGTATCGATTGTTACCTCTCTTTCATTTCTAATTTTATTTATCTGGGTCCTTTGTCTTTTTCTTGATGAGTCTAGCTAAAAGTATCAATTTTGTCTTTTCAGAAAAACAGCTCTTAGTTTCATTGGTATTTTCTATTGAAAAATAGCTTTTAAGTATTTCAGTATTGATAAACTTGCAGGAAAAGATTACAAGTATTGTTAAAAACCTGTATTGTAAAAATGATTCTCAAAGTATTTTAGACATAGATGTGAAAAATATGAGAATTTTACATAGCCTTATGCCTAGAAATACCACTTGTAATTTGTCTAAAGAAAATCATCTTTGGGGGCACCTGTGGCATAGTCGTTAAGTGTCTGCCTTTGGCTCAGGGCGTGATCCTGGAGTCCTGGGATCGAGCCCCACATCAGGCTCTTCCACTGGGAGCCTGCTTCTCCCTCTCCCACTCTCCCTGCCTGTGTTCCCTCTCTCGCTGGCTGTCTCTATCTCTATCAGATAAATAAATAAAATCTTTAAAAAAATCATCTTTGGGGCACCTGGATGGTTCAGATGGTTAAACATCCAACTCCTGATTTGGCTCAGGGCATGATCTCGGGGTCGTGAGATTGAGCCCCATGTCAGGCTTCATGCTGGGCATAGAGCCTGCTTAAGAGTCCCTCTCTGCCCCTTTCCCCTGCGCTCCCCCCCTCCCCCGCCCTGGCCCCACTTACTTTCTCTCTTAAAAAAAAAATAAATAAAAGTCATCTTTGATGCTTACAAAATTATAACTATAAAGATTTTTCTGAAAATTAAAATTAAAGATGTTTTTGATAGACATACTTTTGACAATGGGAAATTAATATGTTATTAAGAATAAAATACTAAATGCCAAATGTTTGATACTTTGACTTTTAAACTATAGGTAACAGGCACTTGGCTAATAAGATGGCCTTTGATTTTTTTTTTTAAATCTACATTTAAAAAATTTCCATTGTCACCTGTTAAACTGTTTGAACTTACCTACCTTGTAATGAGCACTGGGTGTTATATGCAACTGAAAAATTATTGAACTCTACATCTGAAACTAAGGATACACGATATGCTAATTGAATTTAAATAAGATTAAAAAAACCAGGAAACTTAATTTCTATACAACTATCCAGCAGAAGAATTAGTACACTTTAGACATTATATAAATGTTAAATGAGTAAGTGGAAAATCAAATTCTAAAGCTCAAAAGAACAAATATGCAGTTCAGTTTGGTGATAAGAAACTGAATAAAGGAGGCAAAACCTACATTTTTAAAAATCGATGAAGTTTATGAAAGGTAAACAACAGATTCATAATAATTATAATAACTACCAATATGGAGCATTTACTCCATGTCAGGCAGTGTTTCAAACAAATGACGTTTGTTTGAATGTCTCGTAATTGTCTCTTAATTGTCTTACACTTAATTGTCTCTACAATTGAATGACATAGGCGCAAGCTATATGCATTCGATCCAGTGTCAGACGAAGAGAAGGGGCAAAGGGGAATTTAAAGATTTGCCTAAGATCCCAAGATGTGGCCACAGAGCTGGGGTTTGTACCCAAACTCTAGCATTTAGAATGCTCAGATCCTTAGAAAACATTCTCAACTGTGGGACAAAGGAGTAAGTTACTTCGCAAAGACACAGAAGCATAAGGTGCTAGGGAGAGAGTTTAGCAGATTCCAGAGGCGTTATTGAGTATCAACTTAATGAGGCACACAGTTCTGTCCTCTGGGTAATACAGGGAGGATGCGATAAAATACAAATTAGGCAAATTGGAACCACAATTTAGAGATTTTTAAACACTGATAAAATGGGACATTTGAAAATGTGAGTGAAGGTCCGAATGCACTATGTAAAACTATACCTACACAGAAGATTCGCATCTGCCAAAAAATAAAAACCTCCCAGAGATTAAAAGGAACTTAATATTTTGAAAATTTCTGAAAGAAGTAAAAAGAACAAAACCGTGTGAACAGATTGGGGCATCTGTTGAACTTTTAATTAAAGCTTTTAATTTTGAATTTTATGAACATGTTTTTTCTCAATATTTTCCCAGTATTCATATGTTTGCACATCTGTTTGTTATCTGCTTTTAACACCATACATGACACAAATATTGAATTGAATTACAGAAGCAGATCACATATAATACATTTATAAATGTCATTCATACGAAATGTCAGGGAAAATGAAGTAAAAGAATGGTTGAGTAAATTATATGCCTTGCATCTTTATGTTTGGTTTGGATGCAACATTCATAAAGATGGGAAACAAGTTTAGGTCGACTGGCAACTTAAGTCTCTTAGGTCATATTTTTATAGAGGTCTATGTTTTTAAAAACTTTTTATCTGACTTAAGCAATGGCTAAAACCAAAGGAAAGTCATCAGGCTTACCTGTAAGTGGAATTTTTTTTTCTAACTTCAATTATGTATTTAAAATAACTTTTATTCACTCAGTCCACAATCATTTATGGAACATTAATTATCATCAGACACCTGTTTCTGAGTTCTGGTCCCAGTTCTGATATTTACCAGCATCTATGATATTACTGGTTAAACTCTTGGTAGCAGTGTAATCTTGAATAAGTAACTTAAATATTCTGAGCTTTGGCACAATTTTATGTAATATGAGGATATATTATTACACATTCTTTCCACATCGAGATAATCCTATGCCTTCAAATACCTGCTTTAAGAGGATGGATGAGATTTTCCTAGTACTAGTAATACTATCATAACAAATTTAAGTGTTTGTGCAACTCAGACCCTCTCGGTTGGGATATTTACTCTGCTGATATTGTCACACACCCAGCTTGAAGTGAAAGCATAATAGTTCTGTACATTCATACTCTAACAAATGAATTTATAAACATAAATTTATAAAGCTTTTTATATAGATGACACTTTGTTCTTTAAAATATGGCCAAGGTATGCTAGCTCTATTACTAATCTGATATCTAAGAACAATTCTTATAACTCTTAAAACTTTGATATTTGCTGGGAAAAGATTTACCATGTGCCCTAACTCTGTTAGGGAGTTCTCCAATTAGTGACTTCTCATTTACAAAACAGTTCCTTGCAAACTATTTACTTCAGCTGCATTTTGATACTGACAGTGCCCCCGACCAGGGAAATGTAAAATCACTGTGTGAAGGTAATAGTGAATGCAACATAAAAACTGGCACAGCAAGCACCTTGTCAATCAGACCCTGACAGGCCAGACGTATCGATTGGCCAGTGCTGGCAGAAGATTAAGCAGCCAGGACAGAGAGGCGAGGGCAGGTAGATAATACAATCCATATGTTAACGCTTCTTTCTTTAAATTATGCACCAATCTGCAATGACTGCTGCTTGGGATTGTGAGTTTAACTCACAGTGACTGTAAAGTGGAAATTGCCTGTAAGTCCCTCCTAGAAGTAGCAATAAAGTTACATTCAGCCTAAGGTATCGGAGGAAAAATTGCCGTCACCAGTAATACAATTTATAGCTATCTTTGCCATTGTAGATAAATCCATGCTTTTGACTTTGTGACCATTGAAACATAAAAATTAAACCTTTTAACCATGGTCAGGCCTTTTGTACTAAATAGTAAAAGCCAGTAATGATTGCTCTCAGGAAACTATTTCTAACCATCATTTCTTGGGGGAAGAAACAATTTTTAAGCATGTCTGGAGTTTTATTTACAGTTAATTGGATACTCCATAGTAAAGACATCATGAATTGATTTATGAAAAGAGCTTTCAGAGGAGGCCCATGGCTCTGAGCCTTTGGTCTGAGCGTACTTTGTTTTTACTATTGTTGCTAATGCATTAGATGAGGACACTTTTGTTGATAATAAGCTTAAAAGACATTTACTTTGCTTTGCTTACGTGTTCTTAAAGGATGTTGGAACAGAATTTTGCTGAATGGCTTGACTGCAAATCAAATACAGCATCAAATGCTTCCTTTAGACTTCTCAGGGAATTTAGCAGAGTAATAAATATAACTGAGCTTAAGCCTCAGTTGAAAGCCAAAGAATGCTACCATTTTAAGAAATTATGTCTTGTAAGTTAATATTAATTGGTTTTGCCAAGACAAATGTTAATAGACCTCTGAGATGATTATCTAGACAGTGCGTGTGTGTGTGTGTGTGTATTTTTTTTCTTCTTCTCTTAAATAGGGGGTTCTAATTAAAATTGGGAAGGATTAAAAGGATTATTTGAATTTTTTCCCAGATAAATGTCAAAAGAAAATTAGGAACACTTGTAAGAATGCTTCACCAATCTGGGTAATAACCAGGAATAAACAAAATAAAGGCTATATATGTCCCAATTTTAATTTTGAGTATAACATTTAAAAGGCTTCAGATCTTCTTAAAGATATTGAAATTGGCCTTTGAATCTTAAAGCATTTCAGTCTTCCAGAGGGGAAAGTATGAAAATAGGAAAGGCTAGCAGGGCTTATGTTTAGTGATGAAAATTTTGCGATGCTGGGAGAATTGAAAACACACAGGGGCTTGGGACATAGGTGTAGAGAAAATCCTTAGCTTTCATACAATCCACACTTTATTCCTGAATAAATGATATCCTCGAATAGCTATTTTACATCATATTTGTACTTATGTCTCTTCTGTGCTATTATACATTGACTCCACCTGACTATGATTGACTTACAGAAGCATCTCCTTTATTTCTACAATAGGGTATGAACAAAATGTTTGGTTATTTTATTGTACTTTGCCCATTTTACTTTATATTTAAAAATACATAGGGACACCTGGGTGGTTCAGTTGGTTAAGCATCTGCCTTCGGCTCAAGTCATGATCCTAGGGTCCTGGGATCTAGCCCTGTGTTGGGCTCCCTGCTTGGGGGGAGCCTACTTTTCCATCTCCCTCTGCCCCTCCCTACTCCTCATGCATGTTCTCACTCGCTCTCTCTCTCGTTCTCTCCCTCTCAAATAAAAATTAAAAAAATATAGAGAGGGGGGGTTGCCTGGCTTGCTCAGTCAGTTAAGATCTGCCTTCAGCTCAGGTCATGATCTCAGGGTCCTGGGATTGAGCTCTGTTTTGGGCTCCCTGCTCCGTGGGGAGCCTGCTTCTCCCTCTGCCCCTCCCCACTGTTCATTCTCTCTCTCTCTCTCTCTTTCTCAAATAAATACAATCTTTAAAAAAAAAATAGTGGAAGGAAATGGAAATTCTAATGCATATAAGTATCAACCAATTCTCAGCTTTTCAAGTTTAGATATAGACCATTTTACCATGTGTTCAAATGCAAGGAGAAATAAAATTTAAGGCTTTATATAACATCTTGGGAATATATAGCTGAGATTTTTATTTAAGAATTAAGGTGTTATTGGAAATTCATATTTTTAGCTCCTAGAGGATGGACTTTCCCACCCACAAAACAACAACAAAAGAAAATCAAACCAAATCAAACGAAAACACACAAGATTATTTTTCAATGTTCACATGTTTGTTTTTATTTCAGAACACTTAATATATTAATGAGAAGATCTTGCATAAATGAAATTATTTAGGATTTAAAAAATTAATTCGGGTAAAGGAAAGGGAATTCTTTGCAACTTGAGGGTATTTTTTAAAATGAGTTTTGAAACCATAGTGTTATTTAAATAACTTAGGATAATATACTTAATATGTTAACACGTTATATTACATACAAGAAAGAATGGAAAGTCTATCCATTTTTAAAGAAAAACTGTTATGTTGAGATGAGAATCCTACTTTAAACTGCCTCAAGAGCAGAGTCTGGAGGAAACGGGCTGGGGGAGCACAGGCTTTCTTACAGAGAAAATGGCTGTCGAACTGTGCAAAGAGGGGACTAATAACATAAATATATTAGTTTTCAGTGGCTGCTAAACCAAATTGCCGCAACCTCAGTGGCTTAAAACAACAACAAAATACTTTCTGACGGTTCCGGAGGCTAAAAGTCCCCAATTGTTATGCCCGGGCTGACATCGAGGTGTCCTCAGGGCTGCACTCTCTCCAGAGACCAGGGGAGAATCTATTCCTGAGTCATCTGCTTCTGGGTCTGCGGGCATTCCGTGGTGTGCAGCCACGTCACTCCAATCTTCAGAGCCAGCATCTTCCATCTTTCTGCTCCATCTTTAATTTTTAATATATATTTATTTGAGAGAAAGAGAAAAAAGAGAGCACGACAGGGGAGAGGGTCAGAGGGAGAAGCAGACTCCCTGCTGAGCGGTGAGCCTGACGCAGGACTCGATCCTGGAACTCCAGGATCATGACCTGAGCTAAGGCAGACGTTTAAGTGGCTGAGCCACCCAGGCGCCCGTCTGCTCCTCCTTTACATCACCTTCTCTGTTGGATGTCACATCTCTCTCTGTCTCTCTCATGATATTTGTGATCCAGATAATCCAGTTTAATCTTAATTTAATCACAACTGCAAAGATCCTTTTCACATATAAGGTAACATTTACATGTTCCAGGAATGAAGACTTGATTTCTTAGAATGGTCATAATGTCGCCTAACACAATAACTCAACTCCAGGAGATTCTGGTCCCTGAAGTTGCTGGTCATGGTGACGTAGGAGATGATCACAAATCCCTGGGGCTATGTCAGGAGAGATAAAGGGGTAAATGGTGATAGAGTCTGAGGAAGACAACCCAAGAATGCAACATATGTCTACAATATGTTTTTAATTGAGATGACCAGCTCTTTCTGTGTAATACAGGAACATGAAATAAATGCAGAGGACCCTTAAGACCCCGTTGAGTACACATTGAAAGACCTACGTATGACAGACACATGCATAGACCCTAAGTAAGATAACTGATGGAGACTCATTCGCCCCTTTTTTCCTCTAATATTACTTTTTCTTTGTGACTGGTAACACCTGTGTTAACTATTTAGGCTTATTCCTACCCCAATAGTGGAACTTGTGGGAAAAAGCATGTACAAAAGGCATATAGAAGAAACAGTAATTCTTTCTGGTGGAAAATAAGATTAAAAGCCACAGTAGTGATCTGGTGGACACAGTTACTGATATTGGGTTGTTCTATAGATTGATTTGCTGCTTCTACTAGTGCCTTGAGAGACAAGTTATAGATTCTTGTAGAGTAAGGCCCTGACAGGTATTTTTTGTTTTCGTTTTGTTTTGTTTTTCTCTTTGTGATATAAGTGTCTGACTTAGAAATCTTGGTTGATTTTGATAACTGACCATTTGGGCCGCTTACCTTTTTTCTTCCCACACTTTAAATTCCTGCTTTTATTTTTTACATTTACCTATAAAGAGTAAGCCCGTGAAGCCCTAGGCCCCTGCCCTTGACTCCAGCACATGCAGGTGCTTGCTGTCCCATGTACCTTGCGTCTCTCCACCCATGACCTCACTGTGTGGCCCCAGGTGGGCTATGTAATTTCCAGGTCTTTATTTACGTTTCTTGATGGTTGTTGTTGAAAGGCATCTTGCAATCATAAGAACTACAAGGGTTGGTACAGTCTTAACTTTGGTTTGGAAAGGGGAGATATCTGTGGGAAGCTCATCAGGGCCCAGATGAGTTCTCCCAGGCATTTCTAGCTGATAGCATTACTATTGATAGGTTGAGACCTGCACAAAACAGTTCCCTTATTGCTTCTAAGTTCCTGTCCATTCTTCTAATGAGGCTCCATTGAGAGAGAATCTTGTGTGGTGAAAATCAGTCTTTGGAATCAGCCTTTGTTACGAAAGCTGGTTTTGCTAGTTTGCTGTCTAAGTGGCCTTGGATAGTTTTCTCAGCTTCTCATGTTATGATTTTGTAAAAATTGAAGGAAATAATACATTTGAAGGTGTATAAACACTTAGTAGGCTACTGAGAGATGTTGATTTTATTTTTATTTTGCCAAGAGTCTACTCATTAGCTCTGATTCATCCTGTACCCCAAACTTCCAGACCTCATCTGACAGACCCTGTCCTAAACCGACACTAAGACTCTACCAGCCACCTTGTTCAAGGTTATAGGATTTTGTTATTTATGGACAGGAGTCTGCCTGCATTTCCACCATTAAGTGCTGCCGAGATTCCCAGATGACCTGGCATTGCTTTCTGCTTGATGGCTGCTTGCTTTCCTCCTCCTCAACCTCCTTCAGACAACCCTAGTTCTCATTCCTGAATGTCTCCACCTCATCAGTTTCTGAAGCCCACAGTTGCATGCTTAGACATATCTCTTAAAGTCAGTCTTTTGGCCACCTGAGCCATGGAGGAGGTGGAAGAAGGTTGATAAAACCCGGAATAAGGAGTTGGATGATTCCTGAGCCTAGAAGAGATCAGTAAATATTTGTTGAATTAGTGAAGGAGAGTAGGTACCATTGGGTGTGGATTGTTATGTGTGGGCCAGATGAATAGATTTATGCAAAGGCTCTAGAGAGGAGACAGTTTGCAATCAGTTCAGCATGTCTGGCTCATACAAAGGGCAAAGTTACAGGGTAGTAAGAGATGTGATTGGCAAACTGAGAAGGAACCAAGTCACGAAAGGCTTACAGCAATTTCAAGACTCGGTATATTCGTCTAAGGGCAACTGTTAATTTATAGTTTAGGCAAGAACTGGTCAAACAAAATTTGTACAGTAGATGGAGCGTTTTGGCCTAAGTCCAAAGTATGGATCAAAAAAGGCAAGACTTCAAATGGAAAGGACAGTTATGTAACCTTCTTCAATAATTAAGACGCAGCATAAAAGTAGTTGGTGATAAATCAGTGACAATATAGATAGAAATAAACTGATTTGAAACAGAACTAAGGGAATTAGCTGATTAAGAATTATACAAAATGTGTCAATATATCTTTAAATTGATGATAATTTAACTTTTAAGTGGCCCAGAATTTTAGCTAAATCTAATAATCACGTGCCAAAAGGCACCATTTTGCCAAATTTACCTCACTAATTAAAAATGACACAAAACCCTCAAAGCCATTGCTCTGTTAAGTTTAGCTTAAGGTAGGAGAGTTCATATTTGCTCTTTCAGGCCTCTTCTATTTTGTTTTGGGAAGTCCTAACGGGTTTGTGTGAACTTGAATACAGTTTATATGACCATGGCTTAAAGGATATGCTTTATAGATTTGAATCTATATGAGTGACATGTGATATTTTTGATGATTCGTTTTATTGATCTATTTCCAGTCTATATCACAAACACCTAGTTTTTCTGGCACAGGAATGATAATGACCTTTGGAATCTACAATGTAAATTCACACAAAGAAAAATCTTGAGTGTTCTTAAAGTAGCCCTCGTTATTTCTTTGTAGGCTTACTTAATCTCCTGCTTGAAATGAAATATCTTTCAAACAGGTATTTTATGAAAATGACACTTTGGCACGTGTATATTCTCATTTTCTCTCATCTGACATGTTCTGCTCAATTTTTAAATCAAAACATGTCTTTGCCACTCTCCAAATCTTAGGTTCAATGTCATTTATGAACTTGAAGTTTTTCTTTTTTCATTGTTCATCATTGTCAAAAGAAATAGACGGATAATTTTAGAATATCAAATTTCATGAAGTTCACCCTGAAATTTCTTATTCCCAAGAATAAGACACAAGCTGTATAAAATAAGAATGTAATTCTTCCAAAGTCTCGGTCAAAGATGAAAAACAGCATAAAACCAATGCTATCAATTACAGCCAACTTAATGCTGACCTTATAAAGAGAGTTTATTTCATCTGAGCATTAATAGAGGATAGCCAGATGCAGAGTGCAGCCAAGGGGACCCAGGGGTCCATTTCTCTAAAGAGAGCTCTTTGGCGTAGAGAGAGACTTGATTCTAAATGAAGTACATCAGTCACTCAAGTGACATTAAAATCAGTTGGCAAGATTTTTAAAAATTTTCTCACTTTAAGAAATTATGAATCTTGGGGCGCCTGGGTGGCTCAGTGGTTAAGCGTCTGCCTTCGGCTCAGGGCGTGATTCCGGCGTTCTGGGATCGAGCCCCACATCAGGCTCCTCTGCTGGGAGCCTGCTTCATCCTCTCCCACTCCACTGCTGTGTTCCCTCTTTCACTGGCTGTCTCTCTGTCACATAAAAAAAAAAAAAAAAAAAAAAACTTTAAAAAAAATTAAAAAAAAGAAATCATGAATCTTTTTCTTTCCAAAGCATCATCCTTTTCACACTTTCTTGATGAGCTAATGAAGGAACATAACACATGACTATCTCGCCTGTTTTTGAAGTTAAGTTTCTTACCCTGGGGTTGGAATTGGGATTCACATCAGTTTTAAATCCCAGTCATGTGGCTTTGCTGCTATAAGAAAAGCTGAGGGTGTAGGGTACCCAGATCAGGCAACTAAGGCATAAAAATAGGGCATCAAAATAGAACAGCAGACAGATGGAATGGTTCAGGAGTCAAAATTTGCCTGTTATATTGTACTTGACAAGAAAATAATTCATTAGCGTTAAACAGCTAAATTTCTTCAGGCTTAAGTTGGCAATAATGAGAAATGGGATTCTTAGCAATGTTATCAATTTGTAGAATTCTCTATCTCAAAAATGTATTTATCAGCATAATTGACTTAAAAAGCACATGTGCAGGGGAAATCAGAAGGGGGAATGAAGCATGAGAGACTATGGACTCTGAGAAACAAACTGAGGGCTTCAGAGGGGAGGGGGGTGGGGGAATGGGATAGGCTGGTGATGGGTAGTAAGGAGGGCACGTATTGCATGGTGCACTGGGTGTTATACGCAAGTAATGAATCATGGAACTTTACATCAAAAACTAGGGATGTACTGTATGGTGACTAACATAATATAATAAAAAAATATTTTTAAAAATTTGTGATATGCTATTTCAGGTGCATAAAGTACTTAGTTGGCCCTAATTCTCTTTTTCAACAGTAGTGATGAATAGCCCTTAGTCCTATTTCACTGTATAATTTTTGTAATCTATTTTACTTTCTCATTTACTATCAACATTTTAAACAGTGAGGAAAATCAGAGAATATGCCAAAACTTCTGTATTCAGCAGTGACATTTTTTTTAAATTACAAAGTAAAACACATGTTTAAAAAATTAATGTACAACTCTCTCTCTCCATCTATCCTTGTTTTTTAAAATAATTTATGTTAATTAATCCAAGCCATTAACTTATAGACTCCCCCACAGCCTAAGTGTTGCTGATTGCACACTCCTGATACATCTCAGTACGTTCCTCTATCGTCTGTATGCCCTGCAAATTGGCGGCTGGATTTAAAGGCTTGAGCAAACCTCAGATTCAACACCTTAATTTGGACCTTAAGCCTGCAGTACAGTAAGACCAAAAAAAAAAAAAAAAAAAAAAAAAAAAATTAAAGCAACCCAGTTTATCTTACTCTTTTTATAACAGCTCTAGGAAATGAAAACCTCTTTAATTAATGGTATGTTAGAAGTTGGAGTGCTGATATCAACATAGGTACAGGAGCCTACGAGTGGCCTGTGACAAAAATGGTTCGTGGAGACCAACAGTAGATTACCAAGGCTTTAAAAAAATAATACCACATATAGCATCAGCAGTCCTTGATGTGTTTTCAACATTGCAAAATATACATCAGTCTAAAGGAGAATGGTATTCATGATTGAATTTGCAAGTACTTTTTTCCTCCATCTCAATCTTGGAAATGAGCCAACAACAGTTTGCTTTCATGTGTGAATGATCCCACTTTGCATTTACTGTATTCACAGGGTTTTTTGAATTTACCAGCTTACTGTCATTATATGAGTAGAAGAGTTTTGGATTTAGCAGATTCTGAACGTGAAAATACACTATTTTGGTGATGGTATGATAGTATCAGAAAGTGACGCGCACGACAAACAGAGGCCAGTTGATAAATCCAGCAAAAATACCAGGTTCTGCCCCAATTGTGAGATTCTTTGGAAGAACCTGAGCGGGAGACACATGTAACATTCCAAAGGTAACTACACCTGCTATTGTTGCCTCCTCTTGGAACTAAATGAGAGGCAAAGCGCTTGGTTGGGTTGTTTGGATTTTGCAGATGTATGTTTCACCCATGGAAGTATTGCTAGCTCCTGATAAAGCTCCTAAAGCTCATATTTGTGCAGAGCTCTGAACCAGCACACTGTGTCTGACTAGCAAAAAGTGGTGGCCCAGGGACCACATGACTGACCACCAATTAAAACCCTGGACACCAAGGCTCAGATGAGCTTCCCTGAGGGAGAACATTTGGCAAGTGTGACCACGGATTGTCAGGGGAATTAAGCGTGTCCATAGAACTTTTCTGCGAGAGGACACCTGGAAGCTTGTGCCTGGTTTCTCCTGGACTTCTTCCGTTCACCTTTCCCCCCTTGGTAGATTTTAAATTGTATCATTTTGCTCTAACTGTACCCATAAGTATAGCAGCTTTTGGAGTCCCAGGAGTACTTGTAACAAATCATCAAGCCTGAAGGTGTTTCCTGGGGACCCCGGAAAAAACAGTCAGTTGTCTTTTAAAGATAGTTAAATAGTAAGGAAAAAAATCCCATTGAATTGGCATTTGCAGCATCTTTATTCGTTTATTCCTTTCCATCTGGTATCATTTTCCTTCTGATTGAAGAACTTCCTTCATAGTTTCTAGAATGTGAATGTATGGGGATTAATTCTTTCAGTTTTTGTAGTTTTTAAATAAGTCTTTATTTTTCTTCATTTTTGAGAGTTTTTCCATGTGGTATGGAATTATATAGGTTGACAGGTTTTAATGAATCTACTTTAAATATATTGTTCAATTATCTTCTTACATTATTTCCATTGAAAAATCTGCTATTATCCTTATCTCTGTCCCTCCCTAATTGTCTTTTTCTCTGGCTGGTTTTAAGATTTTAACTTTATCACTGTTTTTGAGCAATTACGCTGTGTCTTGGTGTATTTCCTTTGTGCTTGTTGGCCTTGGGTTTTGATAAGCTTGTAGGATCTGTAAGTTAATTGTTTTCATTAAATTAGGAAAAATTTCAGCCATTATCTCTTCAAATATTTCTCTGTTACTCCTCTTCCTTCAGGGATTACAACTTCTTATGTGTTAGGCTCTTTCTAGCTGACCCACAGCTCACGGATGCTCTTTTTTCCTTCTTCCTTCTTCTCTTTTTTTAATTTCCAAGCCCCGGTAGTCTCCTCGCTCAGCACTCAGCTGAAATAATTGGCAGGTCCTTCTGCAGAGCTCCAGATTTCTCTCTCTGCACAGCTCTCTCACTTCTAGTACTCTGTCCTGTGAACTATGGACATTTGGCCCCAAACCTCAGAGCTCCATCTCCTCATCTGTAGTATTCCACTGGGCTCTGCCTGGAGTCCCTCTCTCTGCACCATGACCTTGAAACTCTGCTCAGGCTCTACGTAGGGACAATCATAGTGTTCATTTGTTTCTCATGTTTCAGGGATTACTGTCCTGAGTTATCGATGTTCCAGTGTCTTAGAAACCATTGCTTCATAAATTTGATTTTTCATTTATTAATTTTTTTTTCAGATGGGAGAGTAAATCCAGTTCCCATCACTATATCTCAATCAGATGGGGAGGTCTTCTCCTGGCACATTTTGGGCAAAGTCCCTCTCACCGATTTATGCTTCTTTGCTTTCTGGAACAAGTACACTTCAGACCCATTTTGTAGTTTTTCTACATGAACCCAGGATGGAGGAGCCCTGGTTCCTTTAAGTAGAGCCGGTAATAAAAAAAAAAAAATTTCATGTTAGGTGTTCTTACTTCTCTTGCGGTGTTGTCGTTTCCAAGCTCTCAAGTGGACTGAGCTAGGGAAGCTTGTATGTATGTATTTACATACATATAATAGCAACAACATGTTAAATTGCTCTATAAACATTGCAAACATATCTAAAATTACAATCGCTCTAACAGTAATCAAATAACTATAAGTAATACATATATTTAGCAAATGTTGACTTTTTCATTAGTGATGTTGAATCTTAAGAAAATAAAAATATGTAACAATTGATTTTATGGTATAGTTACCATAACTTCAAGATAGCGAAGATGTAAAAATTTATTTTATCTCATTCCCTTGCACTGATATTGTGCCTGAGTTTTTCCCTAGCAGAAATATGTATTTTTTCTGAATATATTTCAAAGTAAGTCATGAGAGGGGATCGAGTATCATGATAGCTTCAATTACTTCTGTTCCTATTAAAGTCTGGTTTTCTTATGTTTAAAAACTATATTTGCAAAAAATGAAAAGAAATAAATGAACAAAAACCTTACTATCATTCATAACGTGTTGCCTAAGGCACACTTCAGCTATATCCATATCAGTTTCTAATATTTGGTTCACAGAGTCCTTTGTTTCTTTCTACAGTGATTGGGGAATGGAATAAATCGTTTAAGAGAACCTGGACCCTGGCCTAATCACTCCAGAACCTCATGCTATACGGTGCTATTTAAATAAAGACATAAGTTTGATATAATACTATGAAAAAAGTTGCCTTGAAGGAACTCCACAAAAATAGTAGCTAGAAAAAACCCAAAACTAAGTCATTCTTCTGTTTAAAAATACAAGTAAGAGAAATACAGAAAATGTAATTTTTGAGATATTTACGATTCCTTAGGGTGGTAACTCTAATGTTTTATTCACAATATAATCATAGTCATATGAAGTTATGGAAATTAGATGTCTAAAGGAAGGTTGCATTTAATTCAAATAACTTCACAAATTTTAACAAGTTTGAATTTTAAAATAATTATTATCCCATTTGCTTTTAACATCCAGGTAGTAGAAGTTAAATTTCTTTGCTTCAAAAAATAAATAAAAAAATAAATTTCTTTGCTTCATAAACATTTTTGATTAGCTACTTTTATTCAGTATTAAGGCTTTTATAAAATATGTGAAAGGAATAAAAAATGAGTTTAGTTGAAGTAACATTAAAAAAAAAAAGATTTTATTTATTTATTCATGAGAGACACAGTGATACAGGTAACACCAGCAGGGGGAGTGGAAGAGGGAGAGGCAGACTCTCCACTGAGCAGGGAGCCGGACGCAGGACTCGATCCCAGGACTCTGGGATCACAACCTGAGCTGAAGGCAGACGCTTAACCAACTGAGCCACCCAGGCGCCCTGAAATAACATTTAAAAATAATAGAAATAATAGAAACACAGAAATAGATGTAAATAGACTTATTGGCCAAAGATGGGTGATTTTCCAGGTGAGGAGCCATAATTATGTACAGATATTTGGTGAATCAACAAATTTAAGGAAAGTGAATTTTGACTTTTATGATACTTGCTATTCCTACCCCTTTTGACAATTCTCTTTCGCCCCCTCATTCCCCATCTCTGTTCAGGAGAAAGAAATGTGTAAATAGAAAGTGTGAGTATATAAGGGTTCTACATTTTTTTTCTTTAACGTTTTGACAGTGCTGACGTGTGGATTTTTTTAAGACAATAAATCAGATAGTTCAAACGACTCTAAAGCCAAGCATTCACATTATTGATTTTTCTTTTATTGTTTGTTACAAAGGGGTAACTGGTGGCTTTGTCAAGTCTTATTGACTCCTGAGTTTGCAAAGTTTCACATTTTGTTGTTGTGATTATTTCCTCAGCTGCCTTCCAACTTGGCTCCAACTCCGCTTGTTTCTGAACCAAAATTTAACATGGCGCCTTCAGCTGCAAAACTCTGTCTTTAGATGTTAGTTTATAACTTACTTACGGTACTTTCTATGATGTCTCTAGATCCTGTTAATTTGTTCCGTGTGTTCATGAGTTGCAGGAATCCTTATTAAACTTCTTCCATGATTTCCCTCAGATTTGCAAAAACATCACCTCAAATATCTTCTTCATCTAAGACTTCATGTCAAAATACCTGTCATAACAGAGGGCGCCTAAATATTTCTAATTTAAATTAGATACATGTTTTATTTAGTAATGCAGGCTGAAAATCCCTTTGGGACTTCAGTCACTTTCCTGCTGATGATGGATAGGACTTGAATCCTTCGATTGCTTATCGGGCTGCTTAAAAGAATTATTTCCCTGCCCCCATCTGCCTCCAAACAATCTAACACAACCACTGCAAACAGTTACACCTTTCCGGGGAGCAAGAAACATTTTCTGTTTCCTCACTTTCCAAAGTTGGTATCCAGTTTATTACCAGAGTATATGGGCTCACCCCAGTCTTTCCTGAAGGAGAGGGTTTTTTTCCCCCTTATCTTTCCTTTCTTTTACTTGAAAATGTATACTATGTGCTTTGCACCTGTCTCCCTGAACTGTTTGACAAGTTGTAGTTCCTTAAATATGCCTTAACCAATTACACCTCCAAGTTATTTTTCTCTGTCACTCCTTCAAATAACCTTAGAATGATTTAGTCTGAGAAAAAGCATACTTATCTTTGAAAACTCTTCTCAAATATCCCTTGCTGTGAAAGTTGCTTTAGCCTGTTTAGTTATTGGCATATAAAAAAAAATTGTTTCAGTGTGGCATACTGGAAAAAAGAAAGGAAAATCTGAATCCCAGCTGTGCCCCTGACTGGGCTTTGTGAGCATCGAGTCAATTAGGGTCCCTGAGCTTCAGGGTCTTCCACGGAATGGTGGTATTTATAGGTAGCTCACAGTTGAAAGGAATACCTGAGATAAGGTCACTCATACAATCTTGACATACTGTAGGCCTTCAACAAAAGCTGATATTAATCAACAATCACGTTGATTAGTAAGGTATCTTCCATGAAGACAAATACAGGGAAAAAACATAACTCTGCCATTGAAAATAAAGATCACAGGAAAATTAAAAATTAAAAAAAATCCTATAGCCTACCAAACCAGATAAAGTCCAAATAGCAGACATGATGTTTTGATATAAAGTCCAGATGAAGTGCCAAAGTAAATATTTCATTCCCATTTCTCTAAGGGTAAAAATGTAATATTGCCAGTGATTGCAGATTGCACAGGATTTCTGTGGCATAGAGATTAGAAGACTATAGTGTGTGTTTTTTTTTTTTTTAAGGTACTTCTCTTTGTTCTATTTATCAGCAACGTCTCTCTCTCTGTCAGTGACTTGTTCTGCATTTTACAAGTGACTCATTTGGGGAGGAAGCCTGAAATCCAAACAGATGCGTGAGTCCTGATGCTTGTTTTAATGTGACTCCGTGAAAATAAGACTTAAAACAAAAGTCAAAGCTTCCATGCATAACTTAATGATCTGGAGTTTGCATTTCATGCACAAAATGATGAGTGGCATAAGATAAGGTCATTAACAAGTCATCATGGTTCAGTTACTCGTGACTTAGTTTTAATTATTATAGTCTCTTCTCAAATGAAGAAAATATTAAAATAGAGTTTTATATGTGATTTAATTTAAAATTGCATTGTCATTTATGCAACAGAAAAATAGGCTATGAAGTCACACTGTATCTCAGATATGATTTTTTAGATGAATAAGAAATAATTGATTTGCTTTAGAGACATCAGAGATATTTGAATTGGTTCCTGATTTTGCAAAGAAAAGTTATCATATAAAGGAAGTTTATACATAATGTGTGACACAATGCATGCTTTTGGTTTTGCTTGTTTTTTTTAAGAGAGAGAGTGTGTGTACAGGGGAGGAGCAGAGGGAGAGGCAGAGAGAATCCTCAAGCAGACTCCCTGCTGAGCATGGAGCCCATGCCATTTATCTCATGATCCTGAGATCATGACCTGAGCCAAAATCTAGTCAGACGCTTAACAACTGAGCCACCCAGGTGCCCCCACAATGAATGTTTTTAAATATCAAATCAAGGTAACAAGAATCCTGTAGCTTTTAATAAAATCCAGTAAAAGAGAGAAACTACCAACAATAGTCTTTATTAGTGACGAGAGAATGGAGCAAATGTTTTAAGACTCATTTTCAGTAAAAGGCCCAGGATTAGTAAGGAGCCATAGAGAAAAAGAGAAGAAAGAAGTACAAATAAAGATTAGACACAAAGGAGAGAGAAAGCAAAGGAGGGAAAAAATGAAAAAGAGAATATACAAAAGAAGCAGAAAACAGAAGCCGACTTCCAAGGCAATATTACAGTACAATCCGCAGACATCCGGTGCATCTATTATCACCGCCCACCAGATCCTAAACTCAAATTTTGGCTCTTCTCTTTACTGGCTTCTAAGCCTGGAGGTAGTGAATCTTTCCGGGCCTCAGCCTAATGCTTTAGAAAGTTACAATAAAGACCAAATGAGACAACATTTTGTGCGTTTGGCACACCGGACTTTGCAAAGTGATATGGTCACATGCGGGGGGGGGGGGGTGTCCAAAAATAACCACAGGATAAATGAGACATGACTACGGAATGATAGGCTGTTGAAAATACTATTTGTATATTAAAACAGACATGCATATTTAGAAGTAACTAGTAAAATGCTACCTTTCCCCCCCAGATTACACAGAGAATTTTTTTTCAAAGTTAATACATATGAAGTAGTACAAATAGTACTTGACCTAGTAAGCACAGCTTGTTACCTTAACGATTATAGGTCCTGGGAGCTTTTAAAAAACTAGAGGTTTCACAGCGAAATACATTTCAGGAACATGGAATGTTGTTATCTTACAATGCATATTAATACATTAGCATTAAAGGTATTGAATCCTACAGTCAGAGAACTTGCTTAATTCATTCAACCTCAGCATTAATCAGTGCATTGACTCATGAAATTCCACTTTGGTACACCTATTAATAATAATTCTGGGAACACTAATGATCTGAGGAAAAAGCTTTAGAAAGCTTTCTGAGACCTGTGTTTACCAGTACCATAAATACTCCTCTTTCTCCTGGAACACACATTTGGAATTCTCAATAAATATCTTATAAAGAACTTTTTGAACATAACTCATGTAGGGTAAGAACAATTTTTATGTGACATGATTTTTCTAAGAAATGGACCCCTTCATAACATAATCTATGATCATAATGGGAAAAAGTAGTTCTATATCCATTTCCTATATGGAAGTTGCCATATAGAAAGATGAAATATCTTCAATTTTATGTGTAATTCATAATTTTCCTCACAAAATGCAGCAAAAATTTTTTTGAAAAATTAAGTGCCCCATTCAGATCCTGAATTATTATGCAAATGCAGGACTAAAGTCATTTATAAAGCTATTAAACCCTGACACTAAAATACAGTTTATGAAATTTTGTTATTTCTTTAGAAATATTAACCTAGAATCTGCAAAGTTCTTATCTTAATAGAGTCACTGCTTATGTAAAGATAAATGGAAGACAAGAAAAATACACCGTGACAGGCTTATAGGGCATTCACTTAAGCTACTATCGGGCTAAAACCAACAACAGCAACAACAAAAAACACCCCCACTGTGACTTTTTTATATTCTCACCTCATCACTTCATCAAAGTCATACTCTACTACGTAGAGTACTTCTAAGTTCCCACAGAAAAGTCAAAATCGCAAATACGGAATCTTCCATTGTGAAAGTTATACTTTCCTACATAAAAATAGGTTCTAATTAATAATGCCAAGTGAGAGTTTGAGGACATAAATTAGCATGTTAGTTACTTCAAGGAAAATGTTCAGAACTTTTATACTTGAATGTACCAGTTTCTATGAAAAAGTTCGGTCTCAATATTCTTATAATCAATTATTTAAATAGATCTTTGTGTTTTGTATATTCATTGTCTTGAATGGCACCAAATGGTTCCATGTAAGCTTTATGGTCAGATTACAGTTTCATCGTCAAGGCAGAAACCTGGAATTTTACAATCTCTTGGCTATTGATTAATGTCTATGATTATATTACTTCAAATGAAAACAACCATTCAGGCAATGCTGATTTAAAATATTTAGTAATTCAGATGATGTGTCTTAAATTACCTTTATGAAAAAGTGATGTTAATTCAATGGATTTAGATTCCACATGCAAATGAGATCATGCAGGTTGTTTTTTTTTTTTTTCTTTCGGTGTCTGGTTTATGTCACTTAGCATGATGTCTTCCAAGTTCACCCATTTTGTTGCAAATGGTAGGACTTTTTTTTTTTCTTTTTAAGGCTGAATGATATTCGATCATGTGTTTGTGTGTGTACACACATGCACATCTCACAATTTCTTCATCCACTCATCCACTGAGGGACACTTAAGTTTCTATATCTTGCAATGAATATGGGAATTCAAGTATTTCTTTTAGGTACTGATTTCATTTTGGGGGTATATACCCAGAAGTGGGATTGCTTGAAATACAAAGAAGCAGAGAGTAGAATGGTGGTTACCAGGGGCAGGGAAGTGGGGGAAATGGGAAAACGTTGGTTGAGAGTACAAAGTTGCACTTATGTAGAATGAATAAGCCTAGCTGTCAACAGCATGATGACTAAAGTTAATAATATTGTATTAAATACTGGAAATTTGTTGAAAAAGTCAATTTCATCATACATATACAAAATGGTAACTGTGAGGAGATATGTTAATTACCTTGGCTGTAGTAATCATTTCACTTTGTATATGTATATCAAATTATTATGTTGTATACCTTAAATACATACAATATTTATTTAAAAATATTTAAAAACCAAAATGATAGTTTGCAGGCTATGATGAATTCAGTTCTCTCACAGCAATTTATTCATTTAAAATGATCACCATATGATGTGGATAAAATAGACTAACCTTAGAAAAAAGAATCCAGTGGATTTAGGGAAAATGTTTTTAAGCACACTTAAAGGATTCATTTACATTCCATCTTTGAAATGCTAATTATAACTCCTCTTAGATCCGTCTATCTGCATCTTAAAGTTCTTTTCCAATCTGTCAATATTGATTTGGGCAAATCGGAGTTACTAAATTAATTACAGAAATTAACTTTTTATTCTAAAATTCAGACTTCCTACCAATTCGGATTTTCTTTCCTCTTCATTATTTCTATGCAGTAAAAAGAACTTGGCACATATGTTCCTAATATTAATACATGCTATTTGTTACTTTTTTTAAAATTACTGTTCTTGAAGTCTTTAAACTCATTATGTTTTACAGTGACTGGAATGTTAGGTTTTAATGCATTTAAAAATATTATCAGATTATGGAATCAGATGAATTGCTAGCTATTTTGAGACTGAAGTCAGAAACTGTGGAAATAAAGTAGTTCATAATGAACTGTTGTAATACTTTAATAACAGTGATTGATGTTAAATATATTATGTGCTTCATATTTGAGAATATATTTTAGAAAATGTAGAGTAAGGATAATTCCTATAACAAATCTTGTCACCTCTATTCAAACCTAAGGGTTTTCTTAAAAATATTATTACTAACGTTAACCTCAAAAGTATATTAGCTCCACAAATAAAAAATTAAACATTTCAAATCACATTTTTATTGTAGTAAGATCACTCAGCATGAAATTTGCCCCCTTACCAATTTTCAAGTATACAATACTGTTAACTATATGCACATCGTTCTCTAGAGAGAGCTTAATCATCTTTCATCACTGAAATTTTATTCCGTTGAATAGCAATTCCTCATATACTTCAAGATTCCACTGACATGAGGTATTTAAGATAGTGAAACACATAGAAACAGTAGAATGGTGGTTGCCAGGGGCTGGGTCAGGGGGGCGCAGTGGAACTGGAGAGCCGAAGCACATGTTTTTAAAGTACAGGCTGAATCCATGGGTAACACAATAATGTAGTCAATTAGTGTCTTTAACAAATAAGAAATTGTTGAGAAAATAATAGACTGATGATTTCTGCCCAGCTAGCATCAAAATCACAAAAGTATGGAATTATCAATGAAGGAAATATTGGGCATTAGAAGTAGACTTAAAACAACAACAAAAAAATCAATTTCATTGGGAAAACAGAAATCCAAGGTCTCTTTCCAACATAATATATATATATATGTGTTGGAAATATATATAATTTATAATCTTTATAATATTTTTTATTATATTTTGTTAGTCACCATACAGTACATTCCTGGTTTTTGATGTAGTTCGATGATTCATTAGTTGCGTATAACACCCAGTGCACCATGCAATACGTGCCCTCCTTACTACCCATCACCAGCCTATCCCATTCCCCCACCCCCCTCCCCTCTGAAGCCCTCCGTTTGTTTCTGAGTCCATAGTCTCTCATGCTTCATTCCCCCTTCTGATTACCCACCCTTTCTTTATCCCTTTCTTCCCCTACCGATCTTCCTAGTTCTTATGTTCCATAGAAGAGAGAAACCATATGATAATTGTCTTTCTCTGCTTTACTTATTTGGCTTAGCATTATCTCCTCCAGTGCCGTCCATGTTGCAGCAAATGTTGAGAAATCATTCTTTTTGATAGCTGAGTAATATTCCATTGTATATATGGACCACATCTTCTCAATCCAGTCATCTGTTAAAGGGCATCTCGGCTCCTTCCACGATTTAGCTATTGTGGACAATGCTGCTATGAACATTGAGGTGCATATGGCCCTTCTCTTCACTACATCTGTATCTTTGGGGTAGATACCCAGTAGTGCAACGGCTGGATCACAGAGTAGCTCAATTTTTAACTTTTTCAGGGACCTCCGCACTGTTTTCCAGAGTGGCTGTACCAACTTGCATTCCCACTAACAATGTAGGAGGGAGCCCCTTTCTCCACATCCTCTCCAGCAGTTGTTGTTTCTTGCCTTGTCACTTTTTGCCATTCTAACTGGCATAAGGTGGTATCTCAGTGTGGTTTTGATTTGAATTTCCCTGATGGCTAATGATTTGGAACATTTTTTCATATGTGTGTTAGCCATTTGTATGTCTTCATTGGAAAAGTGTCTGTTCATATCTTCTGCCCGTTTTATGATTTGTTTATTTGTTTCTTGTGTACTGAGTTTGAGAACTTCTTTGTAGATCTTGGATACCAGTCCTTTATCTGTAGTGTCATTAGCAAATATATCCTCCCATTCTGTGGGCTGCCTCTTAGTTTTTTTTTGACTGTTTCCTTGGCTGTGCAGAGCTTTTTATCTTGATGAAGTCCCACAAGTTCATTTTATCTTTTGTTTCTCTTGCCTTTGGAGATGGGTCATGAAAAAAGTTGCTTTGGCCGATGTCATAGAGGTTGCTGCCTATGCTCTCCTCTAGGATTTTGATGGATTCCTGTCTCACATCGAGGTCTTTCCTCCATTTGGAGTTTATCTTTGTGTGTGGTGTGAGAGAGTGGTCAAGTTTCATTCTTTTGCATGTAGCTGTCCAATTTTCCCAGCAGCATTTATTGAAGAGACTGTCTTTTTTCCACTGGATGTTTTTTCCTGCTTTATCAAAGATTAGTTGCCCAAAGAGCCGAGGGTCCATTTCTGGGGTCTCTGTTCTGTTCCATTGGTCTATGTGTCTATGTGTCTGTTTTTGTGCCAGTACCATGCTGTCTTTGTGATCACAGCTTTGTAGTACAGCTTGAAATCCGGCATTGAGATGCCCCCAGCTTTGTTTTTCCTTTTCAACAATTCCTTGATAATTCGGGGCCTGTTCTGGTTCTACACAAAGTTAAGGGCTTGTTGGTTCCAGTTTTTTGAAAAATGTCATTGGTATTTTGATTGGGATAGCATTGAAAGTGTAGATTGCTCTGGGTAGCATGGACATTTTAACTATGTTAATTCTTCCGATCCATGAGCATGGAATATTTTTCCATCTTTTTGTGTCTTCTTCAATGTCTTTCAAGAGTGATTTGTAGTTTCTAGAATATAGGTCCTTTATGTCTCTGGTTAAGTTAATTCCAAGGTAACATATGATTTTTGGTGCTATTGTAATTGGGATGGATTCCCTAATTTCTCTTTCTTCAGCCTCATTGTTCGTGTATAGAAATGCAACTGATTTCTGAGCATTGATTTTATATCCCGCCATATTACTGAATTGCTCTATAACTTCTAGTAGTTCGGGGGTGGAGTCTTTTGGGTTTTCCATATAGAGGATCATGTCATCTGTGAAGAGAGACAGTTTGACTTCTTCTTTGCCGATCTGGATACGTTTTATCCCATTTTCTTGTCTGATTGCTGTTGCAAGGACTTCTAGTACCATGTTGAATATTAACGGCGAGAGTGGGCATCCTTGTCGTATTCCTGATCTTAAGGGAAAGGCTTCCAGCTTTTCCCTATTGAGAATGATATTTGCTGTAGGCTTTTCATACATGGTTTTTATGAAATTGAGGAATGTACCCTCCATCTCTATACTCTGAAGGGTTTTAATCTGGGGAGGATGCTGTATTTTGTCAAATGCTTTTTCTGCATCTATTGAGAGAATCATATGATTTTTGGCTTTTTTCTTGTTCATGTAATCTCTCACACAGATTTGCAAATGTTGAACTACCCTTGCATCCCAGGGATGAATCCCACTTGGTCATGATGGATAACCCTTTTAATGTACTGTTGGATCCTATTAGCAAGGATCTTGTTGAGGATTTTGGTGTCCATATTCATCAGGGAAATCGGTCTGTAATTTCCTTTTTATGGGGTCTCTGCCTGGTTTGGGGATCAAGGTAATATTGGCCTCATAGAATGAGTTTGGTAGCTTTCCTTGTGTTTCTATTTTTTGAAATAGCTTTAGGAGAATAGGTATTATTTCTTCTTTGAATGTTTGGTAGAATTCCCCGGGAAAACCATCAGGCCCTGGCGTTTTGTTTTTTGGAAGGTTTTTACTCAGTGTTTCAATCTCTTCATAATTAATTGGTCTGTTTAAAAAATCAATTTCTTCCTGTTTCAGTCTTGGTAGTTTATGGGTTTCCAGGAGGGCCTCCATCTCTTCCAGATTGCTTAATTTATTGGCATAAAGCTGTTGATAAAAATTCTAATAATCCTTCCTATTTCATTGGTGTTGGTTGTGACCTCTCCCTTTTTATTCATAATTTTATTAATTTGGGTCCTTTCTCTATTCTTTTGGATAAGTCTTGCCAGTGGTTTGTCTATTTTATTAATTCTTTCAAAGAACAAGCTTCTAGTTCTGTTGATCTGCTCTACTGTACTCCTGGTTTCTAATTCATTGATTTCTGCTCTAAACTTGGTCAACTGCTTCCTCGTGAGTGGATTAGGCCTGTCCCTCTGTTGCTGTTCCAGCTTCTTGAGGTGAGAATATAAAAACTGCATTTTAGATTTTTCTATTCTTTTGAGTGAGGTTTGGATGGCTATGTATTTTCCCCGTAGGACTGCTTTTGAAGTGTCCCATAGGTTTTGGACCATTGTGTTTTCATTCTCGTTGGTCTCTATAAATTGTTTAAATTGATTTTTGATTTCCTGGTTTATCAAATCATTCTTAAGCCGGATGGTTCTTAGTCTCCAAGTGTTTGTGTTTCTTCCAAATTCTTCCTTGTAGTTGAGTTCCAGTTTCAAAGCATTGTGGTCTGAGAATATGCAGGGAATAATTTCAGTCTTTTGGTATCAGTTGAGACCTGTTCTGTGACCCAGAACATAGTCTATTCTTGAGAATGTTCCATGGGCATTAGAACAGAATGAGTAGTCTTTCGTTCTGGGGTGTAGTGTTCTTTATATGTATCTATGAGGTCCAACTCGTCTAGTATGGCATTCAAAGCTCTTGTTTCATTGTTGATTTTCTGCTTATGTGATCTATCTGTTGTTGATAGTGGAGTGTTGAGGTCCCCTACTATTAACATATTATTATGTATATGTCTCTTTATTCTGGTTAAGACTTGGCTTGTGTCTCTTGCTGCTCCCCTGTTGGGGGCATATATATTTATAATTGTCATATCCACTTGTTGGATACATCCTTTAAGAATAATTTAGTGCCCTTCTGTATCTCTAACTATAGTCTTTAGTTTAAAATCCAATCTATCTGATATGAGAATTGCTACCCCAGCTTTCTTTTGAGGTCCATTGGCATGAAAGATGCATTCCATCCCTTTACTTTCAGTCTCGATGTATCTTTAGGTTCAAAATGAGTCTCTTATAGACAGCAAATGGATGGGTCATGTCTTTTTATCCAATCTGCAACCCTGTGCCATTTTATGGGAGCATTTAGGCCATTTACATTGAGACTGATTATTGAGAGATATGATTTTAATGATGCCATGTTGCCTGTAAAGTCTTTGTTTCTATAGATTATGACTTTCTGTTCTGTATCACTCTTCGGGCCTTTTTACTTTTATAGAAACCCCCTTAATATCTCCTGTAGGGCTGGTTTTGTGGTTATGAAATTGGTCAGTGACTGTCGATTCTGGAAGGTCTTTATCTCTCCATCAATTCTGAATGACAGCCTTGCTGGATAAAGGATCCTTGGCTGCATGTTTTTTCTCTTAACGAGCTTTAAAAATGGCCCCCAACCCTTTCTTTCATTCCAGGTCTGTGTAGACAGGTCTGACGTTATTCTGATAACTTTGCCTTGGTACGTGAGAAATTTCTTTGCCCTGGCCGCTTTCAATACTGTATCCTTGGATCTAATATTTGCGAATGGCACTATGACGTGACGTGGCGTAGGTTTGTCATGGTTGAGCTTGGGAGGGGTCCTCTCTGCCTCTTGGACACAAATGCTTGTTTCCTTTGCTAGATTAGGGAAGTTTTCAGCTACAATTTGTTCAAATATCTCTTCTAGACCTCTCTCTTTCTCCACCCCCTTGGGGATGCTGATGATTCTGACATTGGAACGTTTCATTGATCAGTAATCTCCTGTAACCTACATTCTTGAGATTGGATTTTTTTGATCCAAGTTTCTGTCTTAGCTTTCTCTTCTACTAATCCATCCTCCAATTCACCAATTCATTCTTCTGCCTCATTCACCCTGGCTGTCAGAGCATCTAGTTTTGACTGCATTTGATTCATAGTATTTTTAATTTCTACCAGATTCACTCTCATTTCTGCCCTTAGAGATTCTATATTCTCGTTAATATTTTTGTTAATATTTTTTTCAAGTCTACACATCATCTTGACCATTGTTACTCTGAACTCCATTTCTGATAATTTGGTTATATCCATATCCATTAGTTCTGTGGCAGAGGCCACAGACTCATTGTCTTTTCTTTGCTGGGGGGGATTTCTCCTTCTCGTCATTCTGATGAGGAGAGGTTGCACAGTTGCCCAGAGCCCAAATTATTGACCAGGACCCAGGCCGTGCGCCCTTGTTTTATAGAGATCTTAGGGATGTGGGCTTCTTGATTTTTCAGCCTGCCTTCTGGGGGAGGGGCCTGCCGCACCAATACTCAGGCAACCCTGTTTGGGTAGAGTCTCCGTGTCCCCTGCGAGGGGGGATGGGGTTGGGCACACTGTGAGCCAGTATTTCCAGGCTTTTGTTCTCTGGCGGCTTTCCCTGGCGGTTTGCAGTGCCTCTTCTGAGAGTCAGAGCAGCAGTGGCTGAATCTCAGCCTCTGTCTCAGAACAGAGGGATTGTGGACTGTTCTCCACTGGGGTTCTGGCCACTTTAACTCTGTTACTGTTGGTGCTGCTCAACCCTGCAGCGTCCCGGGATGTGCGCCCCACACCCGGCATCCCAGCCCTCACTTCCAGGGCTGGCGCGTCTCTGTCTTTTGTGTTTCTAACACCGCCAGCCACCAGCTGCCCCCGCGCTCCGAAGCTCCGGCCCTCAGTCTGGTGGCGCGCGTTTCCGGCTCACAGTCCGCTCTCTCGCGGGTGTCGTCCGCGAGCCCGCCCGCTCCCCCGTGCAGGTGGCTACCGCTTTCCGGTGCCTGAACGCGGTGGCTCCCTCCGCCTTCCGTTTATCTTCCGATATCTGTGTGCGGATTCACGGCTCCCCGCTTTGTACCTCAATACTCAGTGCTGGAGATGTTCATTTGCAGAGATCCAGATGTATCTTTCTGCGTCTCAGGCTGATTCCATGGATGTTCAGGCTGGTCTGGTACCTATCCAGCTTGACTCAGCGGACCAGCTGAAAAAGGGGACCCCTACTCCTCTGCCATCTTAACTCCTCCCCAACATAGAAAATATATTAAAAATAACTTCTTGATAAAAATAGGATACATCTAGGGGCGCCTGGGTGGCACAGCGGTTAAGCGTCTGCCCCCGGGACAGGGCGAGATCCCGGAGTTATGGTATCAAGCCCCACATCAGGCTCTTCCACTATGAGCCTGCTTCTTCCTCTCCCACTCCCCCTGCTTGTGTTCCCTCTCTCGCTGGCTGTCTCTATCTCTGTCAAATAATAAATAAAATCTTTTAAAAAAAAAGGATACATCTAAATTATTACATATGGACTATGTATTGTTCCATGAGGTCAATATTTACTACAAATACATCTACTTGGGTAAATCCTACAAATGCTACAACACAGAGTGATGCCTCAGACTCAGTAAGAAAACTGGTTATGAAAGAGGCAACTATAGAAACATAAGCTCAGTGAATAGATTTGCATATGTTAATAGTTTTAACATATTTTGTAAATTATGTATATAAAAATTTTTATTTTTTCAGTTCACTATCAGATTTCAAATCAATTTGATTTAGCTTCTAATAAAGTAGCCTTGTAAGATCAATAAGTTAAGGCAATTATTTTTATTTTCCCACACAAAACATAATGAGACTTTTCAGTGATATGTGCTAATAGGATGGGATAAGTTATGTTGCAGTTACAGAAAAATAAAATAAAAGCCTAACGTCTTAGCAGAGTAAACCACCAAGGTTTATTTCTTGCTCCTTCTTGTACCTGTGTCCACTAGAAGTGAGTTGGGGCTCTGATCCAAGGTACCCTCATTCCTGGACACAGACTGATGGAGCAGCCATTAACTAGAAAATCATTTCCATTTCGGGAGGAGAAAACATAATGAATTATAACCTAGACTCTTAAATCTTGCAACTGGAAATGACTTCTGTCTTTGGCACTCATATTCTTCTGGTCAAATCAAGCAAAATGGCCATTCTCGACTTCAAAAGTAGAGAGGAAATGCAATCCTATCAATGCGCCAAGGAAAAGAAGCTGAACACCAAGAACTATAACATTCTGTCCCCTGGTAACCCCTTGGGTGACCAAATGTCCAATTTTGCCCCTTTCCATATTGCAGCACACAATGACAAACCAAAAGTCCTAACTATCCTCTGCATCTAGTACAAAGTCTAAGATCTGGGCATGATGACTGGTGGTTTCTGCATTCAGAAACTTATAAACTACAATAAAAGTTAGTTATCTCTTCCCAATACACCCAACAGATCATGATGAAGCATCAAAAGGAAACTCCTAAGTATTCCATTTAATAGGATAATGGGAGAAGCAACAGTCACTTATTCACAGAAAATCTGAAATCCTTCTTGTATATGTTGCAAGGTCTCCTCTACTGGGTTATGAGATGTATCATAATTGGGCCCTGATTGTCCTCCACTATCCTTCCCAGTGTATTATGGGCCGGCTCTGCCCTCTGGGTGGTTCTTCCTTTTTGATTTGCCAGATATGAACAGTGAATTTAAGAATGAAAATCTAGGCATTCCACAGGCCAACAACCCCAATTAGAGTTTCTTTCTTTCTTTCCTCCCTTCCTCCCTCCCTCCCTTCCTTCTTCCTTCCTTTTTTTCTTTTCTTTTTTCTTTTCTTTTCTCTTCTTTCTTTCGATTTTATTTATTTGACACAGATAGTGAGAGAGGGAACACAAGCAAGGGGAGTGTGAGAGGGAGAAGCAGGCTTCCCACCGAGCAGGGAGCCAGATGCAGGGCTCGATCCTGGGAGCAAGACCCGAGCCGAAGGCAGACGCTTAACGGCTGAGCCACCCACGTGCCCCTAGAGTTCTTTTCTAGACATACTTCTTAGACTTATTAAATTGTATCACTTTTTATCCATTTGCCTCTCCCTTCATTTAACTTTGGGTCAGTGGGACCTAGTAAATTTTGGTGCGTATGGTAGGTGGAATAATGACCCTTGCAAAGATGTTCATGTTTTAATTCCTAGAATTTGTGCATGTAACATTACATGGCAAAAAGGGACTTTGCAAATGTGATTAAGTTAAGGACCTTGAGCTGGGAGGATTACCCTGCATTATCTGGGCAGGCCCAATGAAACCACTGTAAGTGAAAGGGTCCTTTTAAGTGAAAGAGGATGGAAGGAGAAGCTGAGTCAGAGAAGGAGATGTGATAATAGGAAAGAAGCCAGAGTAATATGAAAAGACTCAACTGACCATTGCTGGTTTTGGAGATGGAAGGGGGCAGAGAGAATGTGGGCTGACTCTAAATATAAGAAACAGCAAAACACAGATTTTACCCTTGAACTTTGAGAAAGGATGCAGTCCTGCAGACACCTTGCTTTTCACCCAGTAAACCCCATTGAAAACATCTGACTGGTAGAACTACATGATAATAACTTTGTTGGAAGACAAGGTCCTTGTTTTTAGATTTATTTATTTTAGAGAGTGAGAGCATGGAGCGGGAGGGGCAGAGGGAGAGAGCATCTCAAGCAGACTCCACACTGAGTGCAGAGCCTAAGGTGGGGCTCGATTCCAAGGACCCTGAGATCACGACCTGAGCTGAAACCAAGACTCAGACGTTTAACTGTTTCACCTACTGAGCCACTCAGGTGCCCCTGTATCTGTTGTTTTAAGCTATGTGGTAATTTGTAACGGTAGCAATAGAAAATGAATAACAATTTTGGTACCAAAATAGAGGTGCCGCTAGTATACCTAAAAGTGTAAACATGACTTTGGAATAGGACAATAGGCAGAGGCTGGAAGAATTTTGAGGAGTATAATAGGACAGACTTAGAGTTCCTTGATCAAAATGGTAGCAGAAATGTCTATTTACTAGTTCTGCTTGTGAGGACTCAAAAGAAAGTGAAAACATAGCAAAGAAAATATGTATCACGTTAGACAATACTTAAATCTCCATGATAAGACCCGGTAAAAATACAAATGTTAGGAGGCGCTGCTGAGAAAAGCTCACATGGTGATGGGAAGTTATTGTTGGAAACTGACGGAAAGGAGATCCTTGTTAGTGTTATGTAGTAGCAGAAAGCTTAGCCAAGTTGTGTTCTGTAGTTCTATGGAAAGCAAAACTTGTAAATGATACACTTGTATGCTTAAAGAGATTGCCAAACAAAGTGTTGAAGGTACTGCTTGGTTCTTCTTGCTGACTATCGTAAAATTTGGAAGGAAAGAGATCAGTTGAGGAAGAGAAACCAGGACTTGATGTGCAAAATTCTCCTTACCTATTCAGCGGGGAAAAGGTGTAAAAATTAGGAGATTGTCAGGGTATCTGCTCTGTAGAGAAAGCCAAGTGTGCAACTAGACAACCTTTTGCTAGTATCTTGAAAGAATCAAAAGGTTGTAGTACTCAGCTACAAAGAGATCTCTTCAGTGTGATTATGTGGGTGACTCGTGGGTGCTCCCAGCCATCCCAAGCAGGAACCAGGAATAGAGATGGGATTACCTAGGAAGGGTCTGTGGAGAAGCTTGTTATCGGAAGGAGTAAGGATCCACGACAGGCACAAGATACCCACGAAGTTCTTCAGAATTTTAAGCCATCAGAAACACTGCTAGTTTTGCCTGAAAGAGACAAAGAATGTAATGAAAAGAAGGCAGTCGGGCTCCCCAAATTCCAAGGACAGGAAACAGACTGGTGCAATGACTCAGCCCTGTGCTGCCCTTCCTGGAGCGTGAGCCTGACGATGAGGGCAGAGCCACTAACTGCAGGGGATCATTCCCAGGCCCGGAAACCCAGGGAAGTTTGCTTGGTGGGAATTTTTTCCCCCATTCCATTATCTCCCTTTCTGAAGGTGAATGTCTATAACTGGTGTCCTAGACTCGTACCATTGCATTCTGGGAGCACGTAACTTGTTTTCTAGTTTCACAAATCTATAGACGGAGAGGAATTTTTCCCGTGGATGAATTAAACCCAGTGTCTCAACCACACCTGAGTTACATGATTTAGATGATGAGATTTGGGACTTCGAGCTGACTAGATTTAGAAGAGACTTTCGGGGCTTTGAGTTGATTCTGTGATAGGCTGAGACTTTTGAAGATGTTGGAATAGGTGAATGCACTCTGCATGTGAGATGAGCATTGATCTCTGGAGGCCGGGGAGCAAACTGTGATAGGCAGAATAATAAGTCCCCCAAAGAGATCTGCATCCTAATTCCCAGAACCTAGGACTGTTAGCTTAGATAACAAAAGCAACTTTGCAGATGTCATTTCGTTAAAGACCTTGTGATAGAAATATTATCCTTCATTATCCAGATGGACCCAAGGTAATCACAGAGCTCCTTACATACCTGAAAAGGGAAGTGGGAGAGGCATAGTCAGAGAAGGAGATGTGAGGATAGAAGTAGAGGTCAGAGGCATGTGAACTGAGAATGTATCCAATAGCTATTGTTGGTTTGAAGACAGAAGGGGACCGTAAGCTGTGGAATTTGGGAAGCATCTATGAGCTGGAAAAGGCAACATCTAGATTCTCACATAGAGCCTCCAGAAGGAACACAGTCTTGCTAGTAAGCTTTTAGTGCAGTAAGATCCATTTTGGGCTTTGAACTGCCAGAACTATGAGATAATAAAATGTGTATTCTTTTAAACCACCAAGTTTGTGGTAATTTGTTCTAACAGCATTAGGAAATGAATACAGTGGGAAACTACACCTTTGCTCTTTTTTTTTTTTTTTAAGATTTTATTTACTTATTTGACAGGCAGCGAGAGAGGGATCACAAGTGGGGGGAGTGGGAGAGGCAGGCTTCCCACTGAGCGGGGAGCCTGATGTGGGGCTCCATCCCAGAACACTGGGATCATGACCTGAGCCGAAGGCAGACACTTAATGACTGAGCCACCCAGGCGCTCCACCTTTGGTCTTTTTTTGCCTGAGCCATTTTGTTCAATTGAATGGATCGAGTGGTAATTACTTTAATCCATTAAATTTTTAAACTACCAATATTGTGCTTATAACATTAATTGGATCTGTGCAGTAAGGCTGAGTTTCAAACAGCCTTTAATGCTCAAATTGTTCTATTTTTTTAATTTTGAAATAATCCATTTTCAATATTTTCCTATTGAAAGAGTCAACATTCAATAACATTCTCAATGTTGCTTTAATGTGTTTTAAAATATTTTTGCTACTTTTATTTACTTTGTAGCTGAGAAGTGGGTGCCCGTTCCAACCCTACAAGATCTTACTTTTGTGGGTTCTCTCTATTCCCTGATGTTACTACTGCAAACGGGTCAATTATTTTCTCCTCTCTTTCTTGTACTACATGGTCGGATGTAGTCGACAGCAACCAACACAGGCTCCTAACACTGTGTGCTAACCTCTTCGGGAGGGCTACCGGCTTATTAGGAGTTGACCTGGGCTCCAAAGATCTCAGAGACAGTTTTACAACTATCACGTAGATAGATTCCAGGTTTTCCAATATCCAAAATCCTTTTTTTTTTTTTTAAAGATTTTATTTATTTATTTGACAGAGATAGAGACAGCCAGCGAGAGAGGGAACACAAGTAGGGGGAGTGGGAGAGGAAGAAGCAGGCTCATAGCAGAGGAGCCTGATGTGGGGCTCAATCCCATAACACCGGGATCACGCCCTGAGCTGAAGGCAGACGCTTAACTGCTGTGCCACCCAGGTGCCCCAACATCCTTTATTTTCTATCTGCTTGTCAGACTTTAAAAAATACTACATATTTAAGTATTTTCCCCTTATGGCAGCATTCATTTTTGCATCAGTCAGGATACCAGGTTAAAATACAGAACAAACTACTTCAGACTACTTAATGACTTAAAACAATGAAGGTTAATTTTTCATTCTCATACATGTCCTCTGTAGACGAGCTGGAAACGCTGCTCTTAGTCATTCTCATTCTGGGACCAAGGCTGGCAAAGAAGCCTTTTCCTACAATATTGCTGGTCACTGGCAGAGAAGATAAAGTATAGTGGATCACATGTTGGCCCAGCCCAGAAATGCTTTAGTCCATAAATGACACAAGTCACAGCTCACATGTCATTGTCCAGAGCAGTGCCCATGGCCGTTCTCAACTGGAAGGGGGCAGGGAAGGAGAACCAGGCATAATGGATTGAACAGCAATTATGGCTACCATGTACGTTATTTGAGCCAAAGTTGTGATACAGGTATGTTGACTTTTCTAGTTGAAAATGGAAAAGGAGACTTTCTAAGAGAAACTTCGGGTATAATTTATAACTGCACACAACCAATATCATAGGCATTTCAATGTGTGATGTTCTAAAAATAACGTGCACAGCAACCGTTTCCTTGTACTGAAGAATACAAAATTCCATCCACACAAATTCCTTTTACGTTACAGCTAGTCCCATATCCCAAGAATTTTAGAGGAAGTCATTAAAACATCATTTTCATGCATTATAATATATATAATGACATTGTTTACCACACAATATTAATGCCTTGAAAAATGAGAATGTAAACTACAGTTTTACCTCATTTGATTATATCTGTATGAAAAGATTCTTGCCTATAAGGACATCATTCTCCTATAAGAATTAGTTGCATAATAACAGCTTTGTATGTGAAAGCAAAGGCAGTAACATTCCTTTTCAAGAAAGGGAAAAGAAAACATAGGGTACATTTGGGACATGGGTATTTTGTAAAGCTTCTGTTTTAGGGTCAATACTGTAGTGTCCCAAGGTCTTGTCTGAGCCACTGTGGCATGACCTTTATATCAAGGGATAGAGATGAAGCGTTCCATTTTAGGTAGTCTCTCTCTCTCTTTCTCTCTCTATATATATTTATGTCACATATATATTTATATACATATATGTGTTACATATGTTACATATGTTATATAATTTAATAATTTATAATATATATAATAAAATATATTTTATAATCTTATATAATTTTATAATATGTTATATGTTACATATATATATTTTATAATCCACACGGAGCCTGATGTAGGGCTCAGTCTCACAACCCAGAAGATCATGACTTCAGCCAAAATCAAGAGTCGTTTGCTTAACCAACGGAGCCACCCAGGCGCCCCTAGATAGTCTCGATATTGATGTACTATTGGAAATACATGAAGAAGTTTTACAGCATAAGCCTATCAGTGGCATTATTTTCAGATTTCACTGGAGGTTTAACTACTGGACTACATAATATACCTAACACTGGCAACCAGAAAATGGTAAGGAAGGTGATTGAATCACGGAAATGATGAAGAGTCAGTATTCATTAATTTATACTCTAAATTGTCAATTTTATAGCATCTTTCCAACTGTTTTGTAGGATATCTTGTAATAAGGAGAACTTACTATTTTGTAAACAATAAGCTGTCCGAATCGGAAAGGAAACAAGTTCTGTGAGCAGTAACAAACCAGAGATCACCACAGAGCACAAGACTTATTAAAAATCCATGATTCTATAAAGCTTGTCGAGACAGAAAGGGTAATAAATGAACTAATGACAAGAACCTGCAGTGAGCTATTACTCCTGTAACGATGCCTTAGTGACCCTCTAATAAATGCTTAATTTCTTTCTTGGCAGGATAACCCCTTTGGAAGGCCTAAGGTGGTATGGTCAAAGCAATATGAACAAAAATTGCTTTTTAATAGCTACATAATGAAGCTTGCATGACTTTAAAATATGGAAATAAACTTTACTATTTCACATTGGTATTTTCCTATTCTGAATTCCAAAACTACAATAACCATACTACTTCAATATCCTTGTCATCTGTGTTTAAAAAAAAAAAAATTCTTTTAACTCTTTACACTTACATGTGTGAATAACTTTAAGATATACTATTTAATAGGGCTAATATGTCTAAGCATGAGAGTAAATGTTACTAAATTAATAATTTATAAACACTTTATTTTTAGATGCCTAAATTAATTATCTTCTATATTTATCATGTTTGACCATTCTTTTTCTGATTAGGATATATCTTCAAAGAATCTGGATGCTTATGGAAATATAACTCTTTTTTAACACTTCATTAAGGAAAACTATAAAAAGTGCTATATACTCTTGTATGTTTTTGACTCTTTGTCCTCTGATTTTGCTTTCATTTGTTGCTACTTTTGGAAAATTCAAACATCCAAGGGAGTATGAATTAGGTCCTGATGTTTATGTTAGAAGGGGTCAGTGTTCAACATGATTATTTTTTTTAAAGCCAGTCTTAACACTTCTCCCATGGTCCACGAATAGGAGCACAAGTGAAGCTACTTTTGTCAGAGAATCTCAGTGAATAGGCTTCATATCCACTCCTGATCCTTTCTGATCAATGTCGCTGAAGGTCATTGTAAATCTTTCAGAGCCGTACCTAAGTCAGCTTTTGATTTTTATCTTGTGCTTCCACTTTGATTTCATTCTACCACTTTTGAAAGTCTTCTTTGGTCCAAAAGCCCACAATCGCCTGTCTGCCACTAGTTTCTCTTTATTTCAAGTTCTATGGATACTGGTCTATCCACCTTCCACTAACTCAGGCTTCTGGACTCAGCTCAACCCAGAGGTGCTGTTATTCTTCAGAATGGTGTGCAAGCAAGGAGGTAACAAATGTCAGGCTGATTTAGCCAGTACCCGCTATAATTGAAATGATGAGACAAAAAAGAATAGATTGTAAACATGATAACTTCAGAATCCCATACAGGAAACAGGGTGACCAAGATGGGAACTCAATAACCTAGACAATCATTTCCAGAGCACCAGAATCTAATATGGAAGCCAGCAAGGTTGGGTTAAACTTGGGAAAACTCAGTTATTGCTATGTCAGAGGAAGATCATAGATGAAGTAAAAGAAAAGGCAAAGGAGAAATAATTATAAAATTATAATTAATTTGAAAATGGAAGGGTGAAGCGTCATAAAATTCTTGACTAGGAATTATAAATTTTACTTTAAACTGAATCAACAGCACAACACATTCTCAAAGGAACCATAACAAAGACCAAATTGGAATTCATCTTTGGTTGAAAGCCCAATATAGTCTTAGACCCATAACCATTCAAATATATTTAATTAGTGTATTAAAAATCTTACTGTTATTTTCATTTAATTAATAGGATTCTTAGTTAAATAAGAAAATTTTGTAGTGAAAAAATAAAGTACAATACTGGAACGTTCCTTAATATCCTCCAGAAGACATTTGACATTGATAACAATCCAAATTAATCCCTTCCTTATAGGGGTGAGTCATATTTGGAACAGTGTCATTTTTCTGAAAGTATAGCTCAATCATTTATAGTCAGTCATTGATCTGCCAATATACATATTATTACTTATGATATATTTATATATCTTATAGGTATTTCCCTTGGCCAAAGGAACTTAGCTAAGTGAAGGACAGAAAAACAATTCTACTTTGCCTGAGAGTTTTTTCAATGGCACAAGAAACACTAAAAGGTTGAGGACAAGCAATAAGAGAAAACACAAGAATTTGTCTTCTTTCTGTGAATTAACTCTGCATCCACCTTTAAAAAAAAAAGGCCAATGAAGAGCACAGTGTAGATTATAGAGTAGAGAGATTTCCAACTCAATGATATTTATTTTCTGCCTTCAACTACCATGGTACAAATAGTGATTTGTGAGAAAGAAATAGTGTCAGTTGGAACTTTGGGCTATCACTACTTTTGAGGCATTATATTTTGTGGCAATTTCTTTGCAACGACACATTTCAAAGCTTATGCTAAACAGGTATATACTGTAATCTCTTTGGAGTAAAAGGAGAGTGCGGTTATGTGTAATTAAAAAAAATGCTTTCTTTTCAAATAATTTCAGATTTACCAAGACAGTAAAGAGAGTTTCAGTAAATCCTTCCCCTACCTATCCTTAATGTTAACATTTTATGTAACTATGGTTCATACATTTTGAAATTAACCCCATATACACAAGTAACTATATATTAAAAAGAAGCTTATAAACGTTGGCATACTTGGTGTAAATTCAGCAGCCTGCCTGGAGGCTTTAAAAATGAGTCTTCTAGACTACTGAACGAATTATATGACTGAGATTTCATTAACAAGAGAAAGCATTTTAGGACCCTTTAAGGCTTTGAGTAGTGTATAAAAAGTTATTTAGAAACTAGGAACCACTTCCGCATCTCATTTACCTAAGTGATGAGAGATAAATGAGCTAAGCATTGAAAGCACAGCCTTGAGGTATTTTTTTTGCACATGAACCGCAGTCTAACTCTCCTAAAAGACAAGAGAATCATTAGCTTTCTGCTACCACAGTGCCAGCAGCAGTCACTAACCTTTCCTACCATAAGTAGTTTCAGAAATAGTAATAGAACAATTATAAATCACGCTTCTCATCACTGATTTAGTACATTTTTGTAAATCTAAACCAGGAACCCTGTAAACGGTAATACTTTATTATGTGTAAACAAAATATTGTTATTTATTAAAAATGTCATTAAATCTCACTGTGGTTGCATGAAAATAATTCACACTGCCTCATGGGAGGTCTTTTTTATGAAGCAAGCTGAGAGATAAATATTCTGTAGATTGCTTCAAAAACAGATGAAAATTTCATTTGCTGAGAAGGATGACTATCACCACCATTTGGGCGATGTTAAAATCAGACTTGAGGCTGCTGCCAAGACTGGAATCGCCCTTGCTGATACAAAAGCTGTTGATAAAAGGTCTACCTTTAAAATGATATGGAATTAATATTAAATTATAAATATGAGAATCCATTCCAATACTGTCAGTCCTGGAAAGCATTTTTATTAAGGGTATTGAGTAAATAACCAGGAGTGAGACTGCTGGGTTTATGGAAAGTCTATGTTTAACTTTGTAACAAACTACCAAACTGTCTTCCAAATGGCTGTACTATTTTTCATTTTTGCCATTGATAGATGAGAGTTCTTGTTGCTTCACGTCCTCAACCAGCAATTAGTATTGTCAGTTAAAAAAAAATAGGTGTTCTAATAGTTGTACAGTAGTATCTCTTTTTATTTAATTGGCAACACCTTGTTGGCATGTGAGGTCAAGCATCTTTTCATATGCCGATTTGCTATCTGTGTATCTTCTTTGGTAAGCTGTCTCTAGAGCTTTTGCCCATTTGTTATTTACTTTTTTTAGAAACTAAAAGTGTGACCGTAAGACTGCAAACTCATGATAAAACTTGAATGAATGAGGAATTGCCTCTTACGGATGAGCAAAGACAGTGGTTTCTTGAGAGGGAATCTACTTCTAGTGAAACTGCAGGGAAGATCATTGAGATGATAACGAAGACTTTAGAATATTACATTAAACTTCGTTGACAAAGCAGTAGCAGGATTTGAGAGGATGGACTCCAATTTTGAAAAAGGTTCCACTGTGGGTGGAATGCTATCAAACAGCATCTTATGCTACAGAGGAATTGTTTGTAAAGATGAGTCCATCAATGCAGCAAACTTCACTGTTGTCTTATTTTAAGAAATTGCCATGGCCACCCCAACCTTGAGCAATCACCACCCTAATCAATCAGCAGCTGTCAACAATGAGGCAAGACCCTCCACCAGCAAAAAGATGATGACACACTGAAAGCTCAGATGATGGTTAGCATTTTTTTCTTAGCAGTAAATTTTTTTTTAATGAGGGTATGTAGGTTGTATGTTTTAGACATAATGCTATCACATAGTCCATAGGCTACAGTATAAACTTAACTTTTATATGTACTGGCAAACCAGAAAATTCATTTGACTCATTTTTTGCAATATTTGCTTTACTGTGGTGGTATGGAACTGAACCCACAATATTTCTAAGGTATGACTGTGGTTTATCAGACACCTTTTACTCAGCTATCCCTAAACTAAATCACTCCTGTAGTCGCTGCTACAGACATTTCTGTATTAAAACCACTATTAGAAAAGTGTCAGAGATAACTAAGAGGAATTTGAAAATTTACTGGCAAGTAGCTTAATGTCTTATACTACTCAACATAGGGTATAATAAACTTTCCAACATAATTTAGTTAAAACTCAGGATAATTATATTGATTTACAGGTAATACATAAATACATTTACAGGTAAATGCTTATAGCATTATGATTTTTGTTTCCAAATACGCACTCTATTTTAGCAGCGTCTTTATTGTTGTTTGGACATTATTCATTTTTATTGAAGTACAATTAACATACTGTGCTATATCAGTGTCAGGCGTACAATGTAATGATTCATCAACTCTATACATTACTCAGAGCTCATCAAAATAAGTGTACTCTTAATCCCCTTTATCTATTTCAGCTATCCTGTCACCCACCATCCCTCATTATTCTCTACAGTTAAGAGTCTCTTTTGTTTCTTAAATTTCACATATGTATAAAATCATATGGTATTTGTCTTTTCTGACTTATTTAATTTAGCATTATATCCTCTAGGTCTACCTATGTTGTTGCAAATGTCCAAATCTCCCCCCTTTTTGTGGCTGAGTAATATCCCATTGTGTGTATATGTATCCACACCACACCTTCTTTATCCATTCATCTATAGATGGACACTTGGGCTGCTTCCATAATTTGGCTACTCTAAATAATGCTGCAATAAATATAGGGGTGCATATATCTTTTTGAATTCATGTGTTTTTTTTTATTTTTTGGAAAAATACCCAGTAGTAGAATTATTGGATCATATGGAAATTCTATTTTTAGTTTTTGCAGAACCTCCATACTGTTTTCCACAGTGGCTGCACCAGTTTGCATTCCCACCAACAGTGCAGGAGGGTTTCTTTTTCCCCACATCCCCTCCAACACCTGTTATTTCTTGTGTTTTTGATTTTAGCCATTCTAACAGTGTCAGGTAGTATCCCATTGTGGTTTTGATTTGCATTTCCCTGATAAGTGATGTTGAGCATTTTTCATGTGTCTATTCACCAGCTGTATGTCCTTTTTGGAGAAATGCCTGTTCATGTCTTCTGCCCATTTTTAATTGGATTACTTGTTTTCCAGGTGTTGATTTTTATAAATTTGGATGAAATGTTCTGAATATATCTGTTAGATCCGTCTGGTCTAATGTGTCATTCAAAGCCACTGTTTCTTTGTTAATTTTCTGTCTGGATGATTTATTTGGCGCATTTAAAAATTTGGGGTTTTTTTATTTTTGAATTTTAAAATATACTTAAAAATATATTTATATATAAAATTTTATCAGATACATGTATTGGATCAATACATCAATAGGTATTGGATGTTAAATGCCTTTTCTACATCAACTGATATGGTCATATGATTTTTCTTCTTTAGCCTGTTAATGTGATGGATTATATCTTTGAATGATGAACTAACCTTGCATACCTGGTGTAATTCTTTTAATAATGAGAATTTATCTGTTAATATTTCATTAAGGATTTTTCCATCTATATTCATAAGAGATATTGCTCAGTAATTTTTGTTTCTGGTGATGTCTTTAGCTGGTTGGATACTATGGTAATTAATAGTGGTCTTATCAAATGTTAGGAAATACTTCCTCTGCTGTAATTTTCTGCAAGAGATTGTGAAAATATAGTATTATTTCTTAAATATTAATAGAATTCTGCAGTGAAACTATCTGGGCCTGGTATTGTCCTTTTGGGAAGGTGATTTATTATTGATCCAATTGTCTTTAATACTGATAGAAATATTTAGGTTATCTACTTCTCCCTGTGTCAGTTTTGGTAGATTGTATCTTTTGAGGAATTAGTCCATTTCACTAAGGTAGCAGATTTGTGGGCATAGAATTGTTGGCAGTATTCTTTCATTATCCTTTTAATGTCTATGGGATCTATAGTGATGGATCCTCTTTTGTTCCTAATACTTGCAGTTTGTATCTTCTCTATTTGTGTCTTGGTTAGTCTGGCTACAGGTTTATTAATTGTATTTATCTATTCAAAGAACCAGTTTTTGCTTTTAATGTATTTACCTATTTTTGTGGCATGCCTTGTAACATTTTATTGAAAGTCAGATGTCTTGTAAAAGGTACTAGGCATATTTTATGGCTTCAGCACTTCTGCTCCAGATAAGCAGATCATAACTGTGATTCTCTATATAGACATATGTCTACAGATTTTGGGATGGTAGTTTACCCTACAACCTCAATTCTCTGATGGGTCCAAGAAAAGTTATTGTTTAGTTTGTCAAGTTTTTTTTTTATTGTAGGGACAGGAGTGATGACATCCAAGTTTTTGTCATGTTGAAACAGAAACAGGAAATGCCATTTTTTTTAATGAAAGATAAAAACTCTCAGGGCACCTTGATGGCTCAGTAGGTTAAGTGTCTGTCTTTGGCTCAGGTCATGATCCCAGGGCCCTGGGATAGAGCTCCACTTCAGGTTCCCTGCTCAGCAGGGGTCTGCTGCTGCTTCTCCCTCTCCCTCTGTCCCGTCTCCCTGCTTGTGCTCTCTCTCTCAAATAAATAAATAAAGTCTTAAAAAAGAAAGGTAAAAACTCTCAGGAAATTTGTTCTTTAATATCTTAGGTAAATCCGTGATTATTTCTAAGATGGAACTATTCTTTACTAAGAAATCCATTAACAATATATATAAATAGTGTCCAAATCCTTCCTTTGTTGAAACATTTCTGTATAGATAAGGGAGACTCGGGGCGCCTGGGTGGCTCAGCAGTTGAGCGTCTGCCTTTGGCTCAGGGCGTGATCCCGGCGTTCTGGGATCGAGTCCCACATCAGGCTCCTCCGTTATGAGCCTGCTTCTTCCTCTCCCACTCCCCCTGCTTGTGTTCCCTCTCTCGCTGGCTGTCTCTATCTCTGTCAAATAAATAAATAAATCTTTAAAAAAAAAAAAAAAGATAAGGGAGACTGATAATTGAAAAGGTCTGACTGTATAAGTGACTGGTCCACAGTAGGAAATTAATCATTTAATTATTATTAATATTATTTTGCATTATTAACAAAAAGGTAAGTAGTACCAAAATAAATACCCGTGAAAGAAAAAAAAATTGGTAAGTGGAAATTATTAAAATTTAAAATTTATGTTTTGCAAATGATACTATGAAAATGGGAAAGAAGACACAGACTAGGAGAAAATATTTGTAAAACACTCATCTAATAAAGGACTTGTATCCAAAAATATTATAAAAAACTTCTGATATTCAACAATAAGGAAACAACCTAATTAAAAAGTAGACTAAAGATCTGCCAGACATCTCAACAAAGAAGATATAGAGATGGCAAATGAACATATTAAAAGATACTCAACATTATACATCATTAAGAAATTGCAAATTAAAACAGATACTACTCTGCACCTATTAGAATGACTAAAATCCAAAACACTGAAAACACCAAATGTTGGTGAGGATGTAGAGCAAAAGAATTCTTATCCATTGCTGGTGGGAATCCACAATGGTACAGCCACTTTGCAAGACAGTTTGATAGTTTCTTATCAAGCTAAATATAATCTTACCATATGATCTAGCAATTTCACTCCTAGGTATTTACCCAAATAAGGTAAAAACTTATCTGTATACAATAACCTGCACATAAATGTCTACAGCAGCTTTAATCACAACTGTCAAAAATTGGAAGCAACTAAGATGTCTTTTAGTAGGTGAATGTATAAACAAACTGGTACATCCATAGAATGTAATATTAGTGATAAAAATAAACGAAAATGGTAAAAACAAAACACGAGGGAACTTTAAATTTGTATTACTAAGTGGAAGAAGTGAATTTGAAAGGGTTACATACTGCATGATTCCAAGTATATGACATTCTGGAAAAGGTAAAACTATGAAGATGGAAAAACAGTGGTTGCCAGGGGCTGGTAGGCAGGGAGGGATGAATAGGTGGAGCACAAGGAATTTCCAGGGCATGAAACTTTTCTGTACGATATTGTGATGGTGGATACATGACATTATATAAAAGGGCTAATTCAGTGAGAGGGAGGTAAAAAACAAAAAAACAAAAGTAATTGCCAAATATCTACGAGGGATCAATTTGACTCACCCTTGTAATATAAACTTGGACCTTACTCAATAGGCTCAATAGGACCTTGTTTTTTTTTTTTTTAATCAAAATACAATATATCTGGTTTTCCTGACAACAGTCAGACATAACAAAAGACATAATTATAGAACTACCATTTGTGTGGCATTTTTATTTTATAAATTTTATCTCATTTGCTACATATCATTAATATATGTTTAAAGATAGGACAAAGTATTATTTTTGCTTTTCCAAAAGAAAAAAGATAAAATTAATGATATATCTGATAGCACAATTCTGCTACATGACAGAAAAAAGAGGAAACTTTTAGAGTTAGTTAACTGCTCAAAGTGATACACTTAAGATTGGCCAGTAAATGGTAAAGAATTGGATTGAATTATTTAATTAGGTACTTGTAATTTCTTGACCATATTCACTGACATTAGCATTATTAAGTGATTCAGGGTCCTTGACAGTTGTTTAAATGGAAACTTTCTGTGTCTATCGAACACCATATAAAATAAAAATTATTTCTGCATCTAATATAAAAGTTGGCTTATTTGTATTGTAGTGATAGGGAAAACTATGCCTACAGCTTGGTTTTATGCACATGTCCTTTTACTTCTGGTTGTAGCTATGAATCCTCCTTCCCCATTTCTTCCCTTTAATCTTAAACAGAGTCAGGTGGGGTGGTCAATTGGTAAGGGATCAGTTTTGTAATTCAAAACAGAATTCAGAGGTCATAGTAAATAGTTAGTGACTGGGTACATCTCTGATGATTCACACCTCTGAGCTAGAGAAACATTGAACTCAAGCATTGCTTTTTACAGTTCTGAATTTGATGTCAAGTGGAAGCTTCACTAGTTGGCTAGCATCTTGGAGAATACTCTAATTTTCTGAAAGTGATTTTTTTTTCTTTTTCTACTGATACATTATTTAATAAATGGTTGCTATGATAACCAAATGATTTTATAGTCTTTAGATATATATTTTTCAAAGGCTAAGGTGTGCCCTCCTCTTCTAGCAGGCACAGAAGTAGATTACTTCTACTTCTACCATCATGTAACACTTTCCTTGCCTTTCCTAGATGATTCTGAACACCCAACCATATACTATAAACCCATGAAGTCTTTAAACCAGAGACAATGTCAGAATACAGAATACTCCTCCCTCTTTCCTCATGAGTTTGGATGCTGCAATACATTTTTCTGGCAGGAATTCCCGTCTTGATTCTCTCTGGCCATAAAAATGAGAACATTCCCTTGCAATGATAATCAGATTTCAGAGAAATACCCAGTGGGATGTTGCTGTCAAAGCAAGGAGGATCCTGGCCTGTGCCACAGCCTGAGGCCATTTAAGAGTGAACTTCTCATAACATAATTGGTGGTCCATGAAATTTAGTAAGATTACTGAAATTATGTAATTTTGAATGTAAAATGACACAATGCGACTGAAGGTCAAGTTCTAACCCTGGAGTTCTTTTCTTAAAAGAATAAAAAGAGAAAATAGAATTTTGATTTTGTAACAATTTTTCCAAGATAGATGACTGAGAATTGAATTTTTGCATTTTATTCTTCAGACTTAAGATTTGGTTGTCTTTTGTTGAAATTATTGGCAGATATTCTATCCTGAGCAGGGTTGTGAGTGCACGAGTGACAAATACTATCCTCCAAGGCATCTGCTGTATCCAGTTACTATGACTTTTCTCTCCTTTTTTCCTAGCTCTAAGTGTTTAAACTTTGTTGCCAGGGTTGCTTTTTCTTGGTTTTTGCTCCTACTTGATTCCCTTTTTCACAAGTACTTTTATGGCTTCTCATATTCTACCCATGTATATCTCTTTTCTGTCAGTGCTCATTTTCTGTTCTTTCAACAGAGGTACCTAGTTAGGAATCTTTCCAGGATCAGTTTCTAAAATCAAGCAATTTATGTGAGTCATCATCATTTTTAATCCCTCCTACACACATAGAGGTGTTCGAGGATGCTGCTGTGGACAATTTATCTGTCCGAAAGTAGTTTAAAACTCTACACTAAGTGCAAGTATTTTGGCTGAGACTAGCCAGAGCTAGCTTTAGTTTGTGCAAGATACCACTGTGAGGCTTCCAGGAGCTAAAGAAATGACTCTTTGCCCCCAAATATTTCTTACATCAATATAATCTTTCTGCCATAGATTATTTCTCATAACTTCAGACATGTCGGTGTCTAAATTCCTGTTACAACATGGTCATTCTTTTAGATGAGGCATTTTATATTTCAAACAAATTTGTATAAAACAAGAACAATCCCCTGGGATATCATCATGTCTTCATTGTCATGGCAGGGGAGTTTTATCTCGTTTGATCAAGGAGATTCACCACCTGAAGGGTTCATTTCTTTCCAGCTCCTGAGCCAACCTAAAGGAAGCAGTAGGAATTACTGCAAACAAGACCATGTAAATCATCCTCAAAATACAGCACAGAGGATAAAACATAAGCTCTGGGGTGGGGGTGCATGGGGTTCAAATCTCAGACTTGCACTTACTAACTGAAAGACTGTGAGTGAGCTATTCAACCTCTCTGGGTCTGTTTCCTTATCTGAAAATCAGGAAGGAATTACCATGCATGCTTCATAGGGTTTTCTGGAGAATTGAATGAGTTGGTAAATGTAAAGTCCTTAGAATAATGTCTAATACAAAATAAGCACTAATTTAATATTATTGCCTGTTCACGTGGTCAGTACTAGTAAGATACCTCATTGTTCTTTCATGTTTTTATGGTCTCAACACAAGCCCACCGTGTGGTAAATGTCTTGAGTTAGTTCTCTCCAGTTCACTGACCATAAGTCCATCACTTTGTCCCTGTTTTAGGTTGCTCTGTAAAATGAGAATGCTACCTTTACGTGTGCTTTATAATTTATTCTATTAGTCTCCCTAGTCCCCCAGACACTCAGAAAGCTGTGCTCCTGAGGACTAGTCGCTTGGATGATTCCTGGTGGTTTTCCTAATTAAAAAACACTGCTTTGTTTCAGATATCCTGGTACTAGTTTATTATATGTCCAGTCACTTTGATGCCTGGTAACCTTTTATAACGAGTTCTCTGCTTTGGTTTTGGATTATTTTGCCAACTTCTTAATGTTTTTCTTGCCCTGCTTATTCTGATCATCCTTATTCCAAAATCATAATGCAAGGGATATAGTGATAATCCTTTACTACCACATGAATTCATATTGAGGTATTTAAAAAGTTATGATGATTTAAGCAGCGAATAACAGAAAACTCAAGTCAAATTTCTTAACTAAATCATAATATATTCCCTTATATATCAGAGCATTTCCAGGTTTGGCTAATTCATTTCATCAATAGTGTGAAGGACCCGGGTTCCTTCTGTCTTTTTATTGTCACCCCTAGTGTGCATTTTATAGATTAGCACCATTTCTAGAGAAGATACCTACTGGAAGAAAATGCATTTTTTATTATATGTTTACTTCCTTCCCAGAACTTCCCAGAAAATATTGCCTCATATTTTATTGGCCATAATTAAGTCACATCTAAGCAATGCTTATTCTTAAACCAAGCCAGAGAATGGGAAAACTTCAATTACCTTTAACAAAATGGATTTACTCTGAATATGGAGTAGAGGGTTGGAGAAACAAACAAAATCTGTTTTTTTAAAACAATTTTTTAACTTATTACATGTATTATGAGTTGGGAATTTTGGGTCAGTTGGACACTTTGGGCTCAGAATATATTATGTGCTTACAGTCAGACAGGGATTAGCACTGGAACAGCAAATGATGAAATTCACTGGAAGCATCTCTCTCTCTTTCCATGGATTTCAGGGCCCTTCCCTGTGGTTTCTCTACGTGGGCTACTTTGGGCTTCCTCTAGGCAACCAGACTGCTCACATTGAAGCCTAAGGCCCCAAAGGTGAGTGTTTCAGTCAACAAGATGGGTGCTGCACCCTCGTAAGGCCAGCCTTCAAATAAGTATAGTATAGTTTTTGGCACACTCTCCTGGATACACATGAGTCACAAGTCTGCTCAGAATTAGGGGAGGGGAATTAACCTCCATGTCTTGATAGGAAAGTAGCAAGGTTCTAGAAAACACATGAGATGAGAGATACCATGTAGCCATCTTTGGAAAGTACCATCTGCCACAGACAAAATAGAAAAAGAACTGCCTGTTGGGTAATTTGCCACAGAAATCGTTCTCCTGTTCTGTGTGAATGAAAGGTAGGGTAGATGAGTTTGGGAAAAAATTCAGGATCAGGAAATGTCAAGGTAAGCCATTCCTAGAAAGGGTCCCTGGGCAAGTCATAGCCCCTGGGTTGAAAGATATTATGCATATTTATTAAGGGAGAGAGGACAGAAGAGGGGAAGTAACAAAGAAGAAGGTTTCAGAAATGGAAATGGATGCCAAGTAACTCTTTTTTTCTGTAGCGTTGCCAGTGGTTAGCCCTTTCTGAACCATTTTTAGTGCTTGTCAAATGTTTATGACCATGCCTCTGGAGTGCCACAGATTCAACTAACCTCTTACTCTGTGCTCAAGAGCTCTGTCCATGAGAGCTTCTTGCCAGCATTCACAGCTATGGAACACTGCCTGAAACCGTGTTGCTCTGTGCCTTCGAGAGTTTCTTCTCGGTGTTCTCACGGTAGTTCTCCTCAGCTCTGCATACCGTTGTAAAAACTGGCATGGTTAAAAATGAGATGCGGCTTGGTGAGTGAATGAAGGGAATTTGTGGCCATACTGTAAAGGACTTATATATCATCCTTTCCTGGCCAAGACTGAAAACAAAGTAAGGAGTGCCAGGCTCAAGTCTGTGAAAAGGATAAAGCAGAGAGTAAGAATTATTGCAAGAAGGCTCAGTTCAGTGACTCGAAGTAATTGAGAGAATTGGGAAAGGAAATCTGAACTGATAGTGCTACGGAGGAAGGAGAAGAATTTCACAATTAACATAGGCATATTCAGTGGGTGCTTTGTAGCCAGATGAAATGGGGTTGCAGTAAAGCGTATCAAGAATACATGAGTTTGCAACTTTAGACACTTCCATTAATAGAAACACCACTGCTTTCATTTAAAGAAATAGGAAACACAAGAGGCTTTATAGAGGAATTGTGTATGGCCTTTTACATTTTATTTAGTTGGGAATGTCCATTGGTATTCATTAAATCTGTAGAACTTAATATCAAAAAAGCAAGTCTAGAGGGTCAAGGGTCAAATATGGAATCATGGGATTTACGAACAGTTGGGGACAGAGCAAGAAAAAATCCAGAAGGAGAATAATTACAGTGAGCTGAGGGGGGAAAATAGAAATAATGTATTACAGGGAAGAGAGAAAAGCATGATCAATATTATTATGCTCTAGCATAGTCAAGTTAAATAGACAGCACTGGATTTGATTATTACAAGTGCCTTTTCTATCTTATTAAAATAAAAAACAGATCAAAGTGAGTTTAGCAAATTAGACAGGAAAGAGCTAGTCATTTTTGTAGAGTCTTTGACAAAGTTTATTTGTAAAAGGGAGAATGAGAGCACTAGCTCATAAGGAAAGCAGCATCAATAAAGTATGATGGTATATATTTTGAGGATATGCTTATAGTTGAAGGAAAGAATGATAGTGTTAGAGCAGGTGGAGAAGGTGAATTTGAACTGAAGAAGGGTCAGTTCCTTCTCAGAAGAGGGACAGGAAGTGACAAAGATTGTTGGTGGAGAAGGAAGATGGACTGTAAATTGCTGGGTAAGTATGATTGACATGGAAGTGTTTAAGCAATTTGAGGGAATGTAACATATCCCCTGGATGATATAGAATTCAAACAAAAACTAAGCTTCACTGACCAAAGCATAGAGTTAGGTTGAAAAACATAGAACCTAGCAACTGAAAGTAATGAAAAGAAATCACTATTTACTGGCATCTCTCAAATAATGTCAAAGGATAAAAAAAAAATTCTCGCTGCCCTGAAAATGTTTAAAATGTGTTCTATTTCTGTCATTATCAGTATCCTTCCCTAGAGTTACAACTGATTACCTCAAAATCTCCCTCCCCGACTATAACTCTGAATCCCTACTTCTTTTTATTTAAGCCACTATTCTATTCTCTTGAGGGGACAACACCCTTTCCAATGATGCTCAATTTATCTTTCTTTCCACTCGCTGTCCTGAATTCATGGTGCTCTGTTTTGATGCACCTCTATTTGTTATCTTGAAACTGCATCACAAAAACCTAAAGAAATAGCCGATCAGCAGAAGGGACACTCAATAGATATGGGTGGGGATAGAGAAGCTCGAGGAAAAAAAAACTCTTCTTGAACTCACAGGAAGGAAAAAGACTGAAAATACTCAAATGTGCATGTTTTTACCTTGTTACAGATGGGAAAGGAAGCCAATATTGCAAATAATCTGTTCATAATTTTTTGCTACAGTTGCTAAAATATTGATGATTCTTCAAGGGTAATTCAATGACGATACTGTTCATAATTTGAGCGTTTATGTTCCCAGAATCAATCACTAAAGTATTATATCTTATTAAATTCTCATGTATCACCTCATAAGTCTTACCATAAGTACATGTGGATGGTGGAGTTCGTAACCTCATGAAGGTGGTTATAAAATTCTATTATTCCCCATAGTAATAGTAGGTTCTTAAGTGTGTGATATGTGCCAGACTCTCAAAACATTTACTCTGAGAAGAGTAACCCTAGATAGTATGTACAACTTTTATTACTTTTCACAAATAAGAATATAAAAGCATAAAGGTAAATTAGAAGAAACAAAGACTGAGTAAAATTGTTGTAAATTGAAGATGCAGGAGTGTGGGAGGCAGAATAATCCTTCCCAAAGATGCCCATGCCTCCATCCCCAGAACCTATGCCTATCTCACCTTTCATGTTAGAAGGGACTATGCACATGTGATTAAATTTACGGGTCTCGAGATGGGGAAATTATCTTGGATTTTCCAGATGCACTCAGTGTAATCGCAGAGTCCTCATAAGAGAGAGACAGGACAGTCAGAGTCACGGAAGGAGATGTGATTATTGAAGTAGAAGTCAGAGCAATAGGACCACAAACCAAGAAATGTGGGCCATTCCTGGAAGCTAGAAAGGGAAAGGAATGGATTCTCCACTGGAGTCTCTAGAAAGAATGAAGCTTAGCTGATGACACTTTGATTCTAGCCCAGAAGAGATCTTTCACATATCTGACCTCTAGAGCTGTAAAATAATAAATTTGTTGTTTTAAGCCATTGAGTTCTTAGTAATTTGCTATAGCAGCAACAAGAAACTAACACAACAACAAGTAACAACAAGAATAGTGACAAGAGTGAAGTCTTTGAGTAGCTGTGAGGGAATGGGCACCGCACCAAGAGGATTGGGTTTTTTGTCTTTGATTTTTGGGGAAAGATTTTTCTTATCTTTGGTCCCCATTATTATGAATATAAGGAGCCAAACAAAGTTTGGTGGATTACAAAAGGCTTAGGAATGTCCCCCAAATAATAAACCATCTCTCTCTATGCTGTGAAAAACGATGTCAGTTTCTAAGATGTGACACTGACTTGTATACTCTAATTTATTCTATCTCTTTTTAAAACCCTGCTTCCACAAACAAGATCTTCGAAAAGACTAAAGGAATATTTGTGAAAATGGGGTAGAGGGAGACAGGAATAAGTAAGAAAAAGGAGAGAAGGGCCCCATCCATGTGTCAGAGATATCAAGTAAATTCTGAAACTTACAGTGCCGAGAAGAGCAGATGGAGGGGAAGACCAGCCAATCTGCAATTGGTCTTATGTGTAGGAAGATGGTCTCTGGTCAGCATGTGGAACGGTCACCAGGAAAAAGCACTACTGTCTTGTATTTCGGGAACAAAGTAAGGTAGGGTTGCAAGTAGAGATCCTGCTGGTACTTCCCGACCACGCAAAGACCATCTAGGGAAAGAATTTACAGGTGGCCCTGCTATCCATGAGGAAAGACAGTATTTTATGGCCCCCTTATGATAACTACATGCCAGCTAAATCATGGTGACCCTTATTTAGTGATGATATAATAACAAGTGAAGATAACTTTTGACCTGATAATGAGGGTCTCCAAGGGTTTCACCAGAAGCAGCCACCAAAGACACCTTACCCTTACTTCCTTTTTCTGTTGCCTGATGCCTGGATGGTTGAAATAGGTCTATAACACATGTAGGCTTTCTTGTCTCCTCCCTCTGGGTATGAAAAAAATATTCATTATATGTTCGTATAGGCACACAAGTTATCCTTTTTTCTCTTTCCATATTTCTCCATGAGCAGTTTGGATGATTTTTGTAAAATACAAAACTCACCCTAATATTTCTGTGCTGAAAGCACTTAAAAGGCTTCTTATCCCCCTTAAGATAAACCGCTTAACAAGGAACCCTCCTTATCTGGCTTCTGCCTATATCCCCACCATCAAAAGTGCCCCAACACATTGTGCACTAGTAACCTGAACAACTTTTTTCCCCTCCTAAAGTTCAATGGACTCTTCCCTTAAGACCTTTGTGCATACAGCAGTTCTGTTTAGGATTCCCTGCCTCTCCCACCTTTCAGGTCTTCTGCCTCATAAATTTCGTGTGGCTGACGTGGGCGTATTGCAGCTGAGAAGTCACTTCCTCCCGAGGTCTTCCCCAACCCACCACAAAGGAAAAAGTGGTTGCATCTCTATATGTCCCACAGCACTCCACACTATCACATCACTGTGCTCTATTCCAGTTTAGAAGTGCAGAAAAATACAAGTAGAAAAATCCTTCTTTGGAAGAGCACTATTTGGGGCAAACAGATACATTGATAAGCTCTGAAGAGTGATTCCCAGGAAATTAAAATTATCACTAAACTGTAATACAGGAGTATATCAGGGAAATTTGATTTGTTTCACAGAGAAGAGGGAAAAATCTAAGTAATAAGGAAAAGAGAACTTAAGAGGGAATAAAATTAGATGACCTCAAATGTGTTATATTTATGTGTCTGTGCCTTAATATATACCTGCATGTCTATAATAAAATTGTACCTAGACGGAGTCATTATTGGTAATTTATATTCTTTTTTCTGTATGTTATTTAAAGATTTCTAAAAATACATATTTTTACTTTTGAAATAAAAAATTACTGGTTTATTCATTCAGCAAATACATGTTAGATATTTACTAAGTGCAATTTTCAAGGAGCTTGCCTTCTAATAGGAGTAGAAAAAAGCCTAAAAATAAGGCAATATCAGATAGAAGTAATAAGTCATATAACAAAGTGATGTACTAAAAAGTGAGTCAGCGTCAGGAAAGACCCTTCTCAATGACAAGAAGGAGTTGTCCAGGTGAAGATATGGAAGGCAGTAGGAGCAGCTAATGCAAAGTCTTGACGGTGGAAAAGTCTGAAATGTTGCAGAAATAATATAAAGACCCATGTGATGACTGAGGGTGTTTAAGATGGGAAGGATAGTTATGCAGGGGCCCAATTATGTAAGACCTTAGAGTCCAGGAGGATGAATCTAGATTTTATTCTCCAAGGTACTGATAGCAAATTTATTATAAGCATTTCCCAATTTTACTAACTATTCTTCTAAAATACCATTTTAATGGCTTCACATTATTCTGTCATATGGATGTGCTAAGATTCAATTAATCATTCCCTTATTATTGGACATTTAGGTTATAAGACTTGGCCAAAATCCAACTTGAATCAATTAGTGAAACAGAATGGATCCACCTCTTTACCGCTTCAATCAAATGCCAGTTAGTAGCAATTAGTATTTACTGAAGATGCTATATGACACTGGAAATTATAATCAGGTAAGAAATGTGCATTATTTTCCCTGATATAACTTATTTTGACATGTGTGGAAAAGAGTAGATGCTTAAATTAATATGGCATGTTTTCAACTATCTCTGGAGAGCTCTTACAAATCTAATAGGTGGATATGATGTTTAGTATAAAAATGGCAATTTTAAAAACTTTTTCTTTGAAATAGAATATTCATATCATAAAAGATATTTAGGAGGTATCCAAGTAAACATAGCATATAGAGGTTTCTGAAAGAATAGAGAATACTTTTACATTTGTAGTGAGACCAACCATCCTTTTAGAGGAGGAGTGATGTTAATATGACATGTGTCCACCATGGTCAAGGATACTGTCCTGCCTACCCTGTCCAGAGCTCTAAGGTCAGAACTGAAGCAGCAATATTTGCCAGTTCCTCTTCCTCCTTCATCAGGATCCCCTAGAGCGGGGGCCTTAACATATTTAATGCCATTACCCCTTGATAATTGGGTGAGGCCTATGGATCCCTTCTCAGAATACTGATTTTGGCTGAATAGAATTAAATCCAAAAGACTATAAAGGAAACCATGGCTCTTGAACTCAGATGAAGGCCTTGATTATCAGCCCTCCACAGACAATTTCTAAGTTTTATTACAAGACCCCTCTGACCCTTCACTCAGGTGCAAAGAATATAGAGTGTGTTTATAACTTTGTGTGTGTGTGTGCATGCACATGCTTATAAAATTAGTTTATCGGGCTATATCTAGTCAGTGGACAAGCAAATTTTTTTAAATTCCTTACTTTGTATTGGGGTCCCAGAAACACCAGCCCTGTGCAGTGATTCCTTTGCTTTGGTTCAGTGGTTAATGATATACGGCAGAGAGAGTCCCTATATTTTCTTAAAAGCTACCATCTTTTCGTTCCCATAGGACTTGGGAGGTAGCACTCAGTGGACTGTCATGTCAGCCATCCAAGGATGCTGCTGGTTATGAGGGAAGTTAACTTCTATTTTGGTCACTGTAGGTGCTTCACTGGCCCAGAGGTTGGCAGACCCCAAGTCCTTCTGGAATGGTGCCTCTAACATGGTTCACACACCATTCCTTGAACAGAGGTACTGTGCCCTTACCCCCATTTCCCTTCTCCTCAAAGATACTACCCAACTTAGACCTAGACCCCACTCAGGATGTAATTTGCCATAGACTTGAGCCTTTTCTGTTGTTTGATTGATTTTGTTTTCTGGAGTTTTAGTGTTCTGGCACCTTCTTAGACTTAGGAAGCAATGTCTGGTCTTCTACCCAACATTTCCCGGAACTCCACAATCTCTCCCAGTAAACAATTTGTATTCCTACTTCCTACAGCTACTAGTTGGCTTTCTTTTTCTTTCCAAATTGAAGCAGCAATCTGATTCAAACTAATTTTCAGATGCAAAACTAATTTTTGGTTTTGAGTTGGAGTTTGAGTCTTATTGTCCTTGCAACTTTACTGCAGATGATATGCTCACCTTTTGTTCCACACGCCACTCTGCCCTCACCCTGATTTCTACTATGCTTATGCGTGTGTGCATGTTAGTGAGGAGACGGATGCCTGTTTGTATCTCTAGACAAGCATCTGCCATGGAGTTGAAACACTGGAAGAAATGAGTGTTTTTAAAAGAACTTTTCCTTTGTCACGAGATTATAAGGAAGAAGATATGCACATTCTTTTCTGGGTAATTATATCTCTCTGAGAGTGCCTCTGGGCATGTCTGTGGGAACCGTATATAAATGTGCTTTATAATAATTCTAATTGGGAAGTGGGTGAGAGAAAAAATGAAAGAAGGAACAACGCTGCTGACGTAGAATGATACAGAGAAAGCAGCAAGGTCATGGAGTCAGATGGCCCCGAGATTTCCTCCATCGGCTATCTGCTGGGTGACCTCAGACAGTCACTCAGGGTTTCAATTTTCTCACCTGTAAATGAAGACAACTTATGACCTGATAAAACCAAAAACAAATGGAGACCAGCCTTGAAAATTCCCTGAAAGGACAGAACCAGTTTAGTCATACAAACAAAGCTTAAGTTAGCTTATTTTGCAAGACTAACTTGACCTGGGTCAACTCTTGCTTATGCCTCTGAAAAATCACAACCAAAACTTAAACCCCCAAGGTTGATGTGAGATAACAACTGGCCAGTTCCCTATCATTTACAAAGATCTAATATTACAGCCAGTCACTGTGAAGAATAAACAGTCAGTGCTTTCTCACTGCATAAACCGCTTTATAACAATATACCCTTGAGCCTCATTCCATGTTTTGGTTTGAGTGTTCCCAGTTTGCAAGCTGCCTTTTTCAGTGTGTGCACAATACATTTTTACTAATTAGTACTTCAGTGATTCATTGGTTTTACTTTGGCTATTTCTAAACCTTAGATTATTTGAGGATTAAGTGCCCGGAACAGTGTAGGGGATCAATATATGTGGATCAATAAATTTCCTTTCCTTTCCTCAGTCAGCAAGTGTTGCTTCTAAGACCTTTAATGCTTCATGATCAAACTTAAAGGTCTAAGAAATAGCAACCGTTATTTAGTATTTTGTATCTAGGAGATGCTTGTCTCAGTGCTTTAATAGCTGCAGGAATCTATGGGACAGGTATTTTTGTAATTTGTGCTTTACAGGTGACTAGACTGAAGGTCAGAGATACTAACATGCTGATGGTCATAGAACTCCTCGGCCGAACTGGGATTTGAGGCCTGACAGACGGGCTCCAGATCCCACGCACTCTTACTGCATATGCCAAAACACCTCTTACAAAATGGTTATGCATGATGCAGAAATCAGAAATTTTCCCGAGATCCATTTTTTGGGAATTAGGAAGGAATAAAGTGGTCTTTCTCAAAGAGGGATGGGTAATGAGTCAGTATCCTACCAGGATCAGTGCTGTTTGTGAAAGTGCTGCCTATTCATTCACTCTGCGGTGCTTGAACAGTAAGCTTGCTTGATGTCAGGGTATCCTGACTGTCCCAGCTAGCGGAGGAACCAGTCTCAGCCTTCCACAGGATGGGTGGCTCTCTCCACCTGCCGTGGAAAAGACATCCACAGACTTTGTTTTCCAGCTGTCCCCTGGTCAATGGGACAAGGTACCTGGCTTGCTCAGACCCTAGTAAGTGAGCAGCTCCCTCATACAGACTGTCTATGTCAAACAGCCTGCTTATTTTCCCCTGAGCAGATCCCTTCTTCAAACTTGCCCTGTACGAGGAGACTGACAGGTAGAAGGGTGTTTCCTCTAGTAACAGAATGGATTTCGCTCTCCACAGGATGGTGTGAAACTGAGGACTGCCTGCATCCTCTGCTTGGTTAACTCTGACCCCAAAGGTTATTCCTTACCACACCATGTCACATTGTGGAATTTATTCCAACTCCATGCACAACAGGTGACAGCCCTGAACAACCCACCAAGCAAGAGAGTTGGTCAGCCATATAAGTGTACAGGACACTGTTCTTTTCAGCCACTAAGAGGCTTAAATGAAATGCTTATGCCTGCAGGATGATGACGATGATAAAACCTCCCACTTGTATCTTACTCTATGGTTCAAAAAGCATTTTTTCAGTTATTATCACATTTTACCCTAAGAGAAGGGAATACAAATTATTCACAGACAGCTGAGGCACTGAGAAACAGACACTTTTCCAGGTTTCACTCTGAGTAAACCCAAGAATCAATGCTAAAGCCAAAGGCTTCTGATGGTTTTACACCATGGTGCTTGAGAAATACCAGGTAATTAATTCAAAACTATTACTTTTAATTTTTTTAAATAATTTTTATTTTGTTATGTCACCATACAGTACATCCCCAGTTTTTGATGCAATGTTCCCTGATTCATTATTTGCATATAATACCCAGTGCACCATGCAATATGTGCCCTCCTTAATACCCATCACTGGCCTATCCCAATCCCTTACCCCTCTCCCCTCTGAAGCCCTCAGTTTGTTTCCCAGAGTCCATAGTCTCTCATGGTTCATTCCCCCTTCTGTTTAGCCACCCTTCCTTCTCCTACCGATCTTCCTTTTAAATACCAGTTTAGAGACAGCTCTCAGATGGGTAAGGATCCTTTGTGCACTGAATTATAATATTAGCTAAATATATCCAAGTTACATATAAATTGTAACCAGTCAAGGCAACGTGACAGTTTCTACTCCGGATGTTTCCTCTGTGTAGGCAGCAAGTATGCAGGCTCAGCTGAGCTGAGAAACCTTTCCATTTAGGGTGTATTTGGATACTGGTTGGAATAATTCTGCTATCAGCATGCTTTTTCTTTCCTGGCAGATTGTCTTCGATTCTTCATTTGCCAAGGTAATCTGATAAGCCATCCAATTAAGTGAAAGGAACAAGGATGGTCCTCTTTTTCTCCCAAAGTCAATGTTCTTCTATTACTCATTGCTTTTCATTTTTGTAGTCATTGTAAAATTGTTATCTCTAAGTGGACATATTATAGGTACATATCTTCTCAGCCACACTCCCCACCTTGGCACAAAAGGACCGCATACACAGTTGAACATGAGCCTATTGTGTGGACAGTAACCCTATAAGGACTTAAATAGTTGACAGGGTCCTTGTTCTTTGGGTCATTTTCTTTACTACACATAGACTTTTTGTCAGTACTGAAACCGCTGCCAAAGACTGCCGAATCTAGGTCTGAGTAGTGTTGATCCCTTGAACATTAGCTTTTTTATTGGGCGTCAGTAAAGGCCCTTGTCTTTGTTAAGATTCACCACCAAGAATTCCGCATGATACCATTTAACTTTTCTTCAAACAGGTAAATGCAAAAAAGAGGTGAACACTTTCCATAGGAAAAACAGGTCAAGAAAAGAATAAATGATGCATATCTAGTATAGATTAATTTATCCTCAAAAATCCATGATGGTACTTTTTCAGCCATCAGCAAAATATTAGTATTGGATATTGACACAGAAAACAGCAAAAATGCATTACTCAATGACTCCTATTCTTTGGTTTACCATTTTATGCATATATGTATTTATATTATATATTATGATATATATTTGTATATAAAATATAATCTAATATAATCTATTATAATCTATTATATCTATCTATCTATCTATATATCAGTATATTTTACTTCTGTTGAAGGTGTTTGCACTTTGGACCATCAATAACAGGATGGTGTCAGAATATTGTATAACTGGAGCATGTGTTCTACCAATGATCCAAACCATATGTGTTTCAAAATAAATCATAGCAGATTATCATTTTTCAAGGGAAATGAGAATGAAAGATCAGAACAATACATTTACTTTTTTAAAAGATTTTAATTTTTTGAGAGGAGAGAGACAGCACGAGTAGGGGGGAGGGGCAGAAGGAGAGGGACAAGCAGACTCCCCACTGAGCTGGGAGCTTGATACCGCTCATCCCAGGACCCTTGGATCATGACCTGATCCGAAGGCAGACGCTTAACCGACTGAGCCACCCAGGCACCCCAGAACATTACATTTTCAATTAAATTCTTATTTTTCTCTATATTTGGTACTCAGAGGTTTTTGTTTTTAAGCTGGGTGACATATATCGCACGTTATTTATACATTCTCACATTTTGTATTTTGAAACTCATGTTTTAACAAATTGATAGTCCCTGTATTGTCTGGTAAACATAAGATAAAGGATTGGTTCTAATATTGAGTTTTACCTTCCAATGTCGGAAGCTTAAATATTGATATAGCCAAATGATCTTTTAAGATCAAATGATCAGTGATATTTATCAACTCGAGTAAAGATGTGTAACTGAATTTTACAAAAGCAGTACATTATTACTTGAACTCTATTTTGTATTCTGATTTTCATAGGTCTAATGTACAGCCAGTTCCCAGTCACCCTGAGAGCTAACCACCTTGAATCAGATGCAAATGATGACCTAGATATTTTAATCCAATTAAGGTGATGCAAAACCTTCTATAGATAAATAAAAATAGCTTATATCTGTGCACTCCATTTAATTCTGAACATACCATTTTTGTTTTCTGGATTTTTTTTTTTTTTTAAGATGACAGATTTGAGGTGAGTGGTCCTATTTAGGGATCATTTTGAATTGGCTTAGAATGGGGGAATTTCTTTCAGAGCATGATTCTAAAAGCATCATCCTCTTTCCCTTTTTTGCACTCCTTTTGCCAAAGAGCCTTTCTCCAGCCAGTTTTCAAATTTCATATAGCTAAAATTCTATAACTAGTGCTTTATTCCTTTAACCTCCATTAAATATAAATTCCCTTCAGCAGAATAATAATTAAAGTGATTAGCATTGATAAGCTCTTCAGAGTAGTTCCCCAGAGAAGTTTTCATGAGGAGAAGAGAAAAAACATAATTCGAGGAAAAAATGAATGTAGAATTGCAGACAGACTTCACTCATATCACTATTTTCCTAGGGCCAGCTCTAGGAACTAAGAAGGCGGCACAAATACTTGGTGTAGTATATGGTAGAGCTGATTATTACTGAATTGGAAACCAAAGGACAAAGGACAGTTCCCTATCATAGAGGCATAATCATGCAGTGGATTTTCTGACCTGCTAGACTGCCAATTATCTGTCTATAATACAGAACGGTATAGTAAACTGAAAGACCACACGTATTTAAAACCTCGGAAAACATTGATTTCAGAACTGGAAGTGAAACTAATGAAAATTTGTTGACACTGAGGTAATTTTGAAAACAAACATTCAGAATCATCAATAAACATCATTGTAAACGTTGCTAACATGAACTGCAACATGATGTTTCAGTTTGGTATACCTCTCATGAGAATTTATTAAGGTTTTTATTTTAATTCCAGTGTAGTTAACGTACAATGTTATATTAATTTCAGGTGTACACTATAGTGATTCAACAATTCAGTGCCCATTATGAGAAGTGTCTTTTTTTTTTTTTTTTTTTTTTTTACACAATAAGTGTACTCTTCAATCCCCATCACCGATCTCATGCATCCCCCCACCTACCTTCCTTCTGGTAACCATCAGTTTGTTCTCTATAGTTAAGACTTTGTTTCTTGGTTTGTGTCTCTTTTTTTTTTCTTTGCTCATTTGTTTTGTTTCTTAAATTCCACATATGAGTGAAATCATATGGTATGTATCTTTCTCTAACTTATTTCACTTAGGATAATACTTTCTAGCTCCAGACATACTGTTGCAAAGGGCAAGATTTCATTCTTTTTCTTACAATTGAATAATATAATAAAATTTTATAATATTTATTATATTACACACACATACACCACTTCTTCTTTATCCATTCATCTATTGATGGGCATTGGGCTGTTTCCATAATTTGGCTATTAAAAATAATGCAATAAACTTAGGGGTGCATGTATCCCTTTGAATTAGTGTTTTTGTATTTTTGGGGTAAATACCAAGTAGTGCAATTGCTGGATCGTATTATTTCTATTTTTGTTTTCCTTGCTTCAGGAGATTTATCTAGAAAAAAGTTGCTATGGCAATGGCAGGGAAATTACTGCTTGTGCTCTTCTCTGGGATTTTTATGGTTTCAGGTCTTACATTTAGGTCTTTAATCCATTTTGAATTTATTTTTGTGTATGGTGTTAGAAAGTGGCCTGGTTTCATTCTATTGCATGTAGCTGTCCAGATTTCCCCAACACCATTTGTTCAAGAATCTTTTTTCCATTGCATATTCTTGCCTCTTTTGCGAAAGATTAATTGACCATATAATAGTGGATTTATTTCTGGGATTTCTATTCTGTTCTATTGATCCATGTGTCTATTTTTATGCCAGTATCTTATTGTTTTGATTACTACAGATTTGTAATATAACTTGAAGTCTGGAATTGTGACACCTCTAGTTTTGTGTTTTAAGACGGCTTTGGCTATTCAGGGTCTTTTGTGGTTCTATGTAAATTGTAGGATTGTTGTTCCAGTTCTGTGACAAATGCTGCTGGTATTTTGATAGGGATTGCAATAAATCTTTAGATTTCTTTTGGTAGTATAGACATTTTAACAATTTTGTTTCTCCAACTCAGGAGCATGGAATGTCTCTCCATTTCTTTGTGTTGTCTTAAATTTCTTTCATCACTATTTTATAGTTTTCAGTGTGCAGATGTTTTACCCCCTTGGTTAGGTTTATTCCTAGGTATTATTTTTAGTACAATTGTAAATGGGTTTTTCTTAATTCACTTTCTGCTGCTTCATTATTGGTGTATAGAAATGAAACATTTCTGTACGTTGATTGTGCATCCTGTGATTTCACTAAATTTGTGTTACTGATTCTAAGTGTTTTTTGGTGGAGTCCTGAGGGTTTTCTATATAGAGTATACTAATTTGCAAATAGTGAAATTTTTACTTCATGACTAATTTGGATGCCTTTTTATTTCTTTTTGTTGACTGACTGCTTTGGCTACAACTTCCAGTACTATGTTGAATAGAAGTGGTGAGAGTGGACAACCCTATTGTGTTCCTGACTATAGAGGAAAAGCTCTTAGATTTTCCCTACTGAGGATATTAGCTGTGGGTTTTTCATTTATAGCCTTTCTTATGTTGAGGTATGTTCCCTCTAAAACTACTTTTTTGAGGGTATTTATCAGGAATGGATGTTGTACTTTGTCAAATGCATCTATTGAAATGATCATATGGTTTTTATCCTTTCTCTTATTGATGTGCTGTATCACGTTGATTGATTTGTAAATATGGAAGCGACTGTACATCCTGGGAATAAATCCCACCTGATCATGGTGACAGATTTTTTAAATGTCTTGTTAGATTCAGTTTGCTAAATTTTGTTGAGGATTTTTACATCTATGTTCATCAGAGATATTGGCATGTAGTTCCTTTGTGTGTGTGTGTGTGTGTGCGCACATGTGTGTTTTTATCTTGTTGTGGTATCAGGGTGTAGCAGATACCAAATAGAATAGAATGAATTTAGAAGCTTTCATTCCTCTTCTATTTTTTGGAATAGTTTGAGAAAAATAGTATTAACTCTCCTTTAATTGTTTGCTAGCATTCATCTGTGAGGCCATCTGGTCCTGGACTTTTGTTTGTTGGGAGTTTTTTGATTACTGATTCAATTTCATTGTTGGTAATTGGTCAGTTCAAATTTTCTATTTCTTCCTGATTCCGTTTTGGGAGGTTATATGTTTCTAAAAAATTATCCATTTCTACTAGGTTGTCCAATTTGTTAGCAGATAATTTTTCATAATATTCTCTTATAATTGTATTTCTGTGATGTTAGTTGTTATTCCTCTTTCATTTCCGATTTTATTTCTTTGAGTTCTCCTTTTTCTTTCTTAATCTAAGGGATCATCAATTTTGTTGATCTTTCAAAGAACCAGTTCCTGGTTTCATTGATCTGCTCTATTGTTATTTTAGTTTCTATTTTGTTTATTTCTGCTCTAATCTTCATTTTTTCCTTCCTTCTACCAGTTTTGAGCTTTATTCTTCTTTTTCTTGCTTGAGGTAGACCTGCATTATTATAAACTTCCCTCTTGGAAAGGTTTTGCTGCATCTCATAGATTTGGGTTGTTGTGTTTTCATTTTCCTTTGTCTTCATGTATTTTTTGATTCTTCTTTAATTTCTTGGTTGACCCATTCATTATTTAGTAGCATGTTATTTAACCTCCATTTATTTGTTTTCTTTTCAGATTTTTTCTTCTGGTTGATTTCTAGTTTCATAAGATTATGGTCAGAAAAGATGTATAGTATGACTTTGATCTTTTTGAACTTCTTGAGACTTGTTTTGTGGCCTAATATGTGATCTACTCTGGAGAATGTTCCATGTGCACTTGAATGTGTATTCTGCTGTTTTAGGATGGAATGTTCTGAATATGTTAGATCTATATGGTCCAATGTGTCATTTAGAACCACCATTTCCTTGTGGATTTTCTGCTGAATCATCCACCTAATAATGTAAGTGGGGTGTTAAGGTTTATTATTGTATTACTATCATTTACTTCCTTTATGTTTGTTATTAGCTGCTTTATATATTCGGGTGCTCCCATGTTGGGTGTATAAATATTTACAGTTACATCCTATTTGATTTTCCCCTTTTTTATTAAATAGTGTCCTTTTTCTCTTGTTAGAAAGTCTATGGGGCCCCTGGGTGGCTCAATCTGTTAAGTATCTGACTCTTGGTTTTGGCTCAGGTCATGATCTCATGGGTGGAGAGATTGAGCCCCACATCAGGGCTCAGTGGGGAGTCTGCTTAAAGATTCTCTCCCTGTGCCCCTCTCCTCTCTCTCTTTCTCAAATAAGTTTAAAAAAAATAAAGTCTATTTTGTGTGATATAAGTATTGCTACCCCATCTTTTTACTTCCATTTGCATGAATAATTCTTTTCTATCCCTTCACTTTCAGTCTATGTGTCTACTGGTCTGAGGGAGAAGCAGCCCCCCCCCCCCCCCCACTGAGCAGGGAGCCCAATGTAGGGCTCGATCTCAGGACACCAGGATCATGACCTGAGCCAAAGACAGACACTTAACCAAGTGAGCCATCTAGGCACCCCCATCAAAGTAATTATTGATAGGTATGTACTTATTGCCAGTTTGTTTTTGCAGTTCTTTTCTGTTCCTTTCTTCTCTTGCTCTCTTTCTTGTGCTTTGCTTGCTTTCTTTGGTGATATACTTGAATTGCTTTCTCTTTATTCTTTGTATATCTATTACTGGTTTTTTTATTTGTGGTTACCATTAGGTTTATATATAACATCTTTTGTACGTAGAGATCCATATTAAGTTGATGGTTGCTTAAGTTTGAACCCATTCTTTACTCCTCTCCTACTCCCCGCCCCCGAGTTTTAGGTATATGGTGTCATATTTATACACATTTGTTTTGTCAATCCTTGTGAATCCCTTGACTGATTTTTATAGATATACTTAATTTTACTGCTTTTGTGCTTCCTAATTTTCATACTCTCACTTATGGTCTTTCCACTCAAAGAATCCCCATTAACATTTCTTTTAGGGGCAGTTCAGTTATAATGAATTCCTTTAACTTTTGTTTGTTGTCTTAGAAACTCTTTATCTTTCTTTTTATTCTGAATGATAGCCTTGCTGGGTAAAGTCTTGTAGCTGCAGGTTTGTTTTTTTCCTTTCTGTACTTTGAATAGATCATGCCACTCTTCTGGCCTGCCAAGTGTCTGCTGAGAAATCAGCTGATGGCCTTATGGAGTTTCCCTTGTATATAACTGCCTTCTTTTCTCTTGCTGCTTCTAAAATTCTCTCTTTATTGCTACTTTTTCCCATTTTAATTACTTGTCTTGGTGTGGAACTCTTTGGGTAGATTTTGTTGGGGCTTGCTGTGCCTCCTGGAACTGAATTTCTATTTCCTTTACCAGGTTTGGGAAGTTCTCTGCTATTATTTATTCAAATAATTTTTCTGTCCCTTTTTCTCTCTTCTCCTTCTGAGAACCCTATATTGCAAATGTGATTATGTTTGTTGGTATCAGTGAGTTCCCTGTCTATTTTCATTTTTATATTTTCTCTCTTGTTCAGCTTGATTGCTCTCTATTAGTTAGTCTTCCAGGTCACTGATCTGTTCTGCTTGCTCTCTATTAGTTAGTCTTCCAGGTCACTGATCTGTTCTGCTTCCTCTAGTCTACTATTTATTCCATCTAGTGTATTTTTATTTCACTTATTGTGATCATCCCTGATTGGTTCTTATTTTTTTCTATCTCTTTGTTAACAGTTTCACTGATTTCCTCTACTCAAGTCTAGTGGAGAATCTTTAATTCTCTCTCAGGCATATTACTTATATCTGCTTCACTTAGCTCTCTTGCTGTGATTTTGTCCTGTTATTGCATTTGGGACCTATTCCTATATGTCTTCATTTTATCTCACTCTCTGTTTCTATGTGTTTGGCAAGTCAGCTACATCTCCTGCTTTTCAAAGTAGTGACCTTATGAAGACGTCCTATGGCGCCCTGTAATGCAGTACCCCTAGTCACCAGAACCTGGCACTTCATGGATATCGCCTATGTGTTTTTTTGTGCCCTACTGTTGTGGCTAAGCTGCTTTTGCCTTTAGTCCACTCATGCACAGTGACTCTCTTTCCTGTTTGGGGCGAGGTTTTTGTCCCTGTGTTGTTAGTGGACCAGTCTAGGGCCTCACTGGGCTTGAGTTGAGTCAAACCAGGCATTTGCTGAGATGCAGTAGCACCAAACCGCAGGGACTTTTTTCCTTGTGTTGTCCCCTGAGAAGCTTATGTTGGTGGATGGGGCCTGAGCCCCCTGCTGGGGCAATAAGTGAACTTGTGTGTGTGGCTTTCTTTCCACTCTTTCTGGGTCAGGGGTCACTTTTGAGTGGTGCTGGCCCCTGTCAGTGCCAGGCTTATGGCATTGTTTTGGATAGACACTTGCCAAAGGCCTACTGGCGTAGGTGGGTTCATAAGAGACGGTGGGAGTGTTAGCAAGGTTTGTGGAAGTCTGCTATTCATGCAGGCAGGTTTGGAGCCACTTTAAAAACTCCTGCTGCAGGGCTGGAGGGGCTGAGTCAGCAGTAGAGCACAGAGGCAAGGCACACAGTGCCAGCAACGTCCACAGTGGTGGTCTGTGGGAGGGGATCTCAGCTGCTCAAAACTCTTGTAGAGTCAGGCCAGGTACAAGGGGGGTGGGGAGCACTGCTAGCAAGCTAGGTGGAGAGTGTTGACACTGCCCTGGTTCCTACAGATGTCCATGTTTCTTGGCTGGGGTGTGCAGGAGGAAATGGTGCCTACCAGCTCTTTTGTCCTTGGAGAACTCTCCCAACGATGCCTGCCCCTCCAACACAAGCTCTGAGATTAGTAAACAAATCTCCCTCTGGTATACCCCAGGCATTTTTCAAACTGCTATTTCTCAGAGGAGCTATTTGTTGTGCTATTTCTTTAAGGGGTAGAATTCAGTCTCTCCTTATCCTTCCTGCTGACTATAAGTACTACAAAATTATGCCTCTCTGGTATTCAAAGCCAAATGTTATTGGGATTTGTCTTTGCTGTGTGGGTTCCCCATGCCTGGGGTGCAGTGCAGGTCTCTTTCTTTTCCCTTTCCATGCCTGAGGTGTTCCTCCCATGGACAGTCACCAGGTCTGTTTGGCTCCCAACTTGTATCTGCTCCCTTCCTACACTCTTGGATGTGGCCTCTTCCCTATGTTTATCTGTGAAGAGTGTGTTCTGCCAGTGTTTGGGTCATTTGCTGGTTATTTAAACTGATGTTGGTGTACCTATGGAATGAGCTGAGCTTTGGATCCCCTACTCCACCATCTTCCCTGGAAGTCTGGGTTATTTTGTCATTGTTGGTTTTCGTTTGTTTGTTTTCTGGTGTTTAGCTATGTAAGCTCTTTATAGAGTGTGAATACTAACCCTTTCCTAGATACATCATTTGCAAGTATCTTCTCCCATCCCATAGGTTGCCTTTTGTTAATGGTTTCCTTCACCATGCATACCACCCCACATCCGTCAGAAAGGTTAAAATTAACACAGCAAGCACCAGATGTTGGCATGGATGTGGAGAAAGGGGAAACCTCTTCTGCTATTGGTGGGAATGCAAACTGGTGCAGCCACACTGATGGAAGTTCCTCAAAAAATTAAAAATAGAACTAACCTATGATCCAGCAATTGCACTATTAGGTATTTACCCAAAGAATACAAAAATGCTAATTCAGAGGGATACAGGCACACTGGTGTTTGTAGCAGCATTATCTACAATAGCAAAACTATGGAAACAAGGCAGAAAACAACAAATATTGGTGACGATGTAGAGAAAGGGGAACCCTCTTACACTGTTGGTAGGAATACAAACTGGTGCGGCCACTCTGGAAAACAGTATGGAAGGTCCTCCAAAAGTTAAGAACTATCTATGACCCAGCAATTGCAGTACTAGGTATTGCACTATCTAATACACACACAATGGAATATTACTCAGCCATCAAAAATGATGAAATCTTGCCATTTGAAACAACATGGTTGGAGCTAGAGGATATTAAGCTAAATGAAATAAGTCCAAGAAAGACAAATACCATATGATTTCACTCGTGTGGAATTTAAGAAACAAAACGGATGAACATAGGAAGAGGAAGACGAAAAAGAGAAAAAATAGAGAGGAAGCAAACTATGAGATGTTAAGAGAGAACAAACTGAAGGTTGATGAGGGGAGGTGGGTGGGGGATAGGCTAAATAGGGGATGGGTCTTAAAGGGGGCACTTGTGATGAGCACTAGGTGTTATATGTAAGTGATGATGCACTAAATTCTCCTGAAACCAAATATTACACTATATGCAAACTAAATAGAATTTGAATAAGAACTTGAAACAAAAAAGATGTTGAAAAGAAAAAAAAACTTTTCATTTTGTTGTAGTCCCAATAGATTGATTTTGTTTTTGTTTCCTTGCCTGAGGAGACCTATCTATAAAAATGTTTCTGTGGCCAAGGGTCAAAAAATTACTACCTATGTTTTCTTCTAAGAGTTCTATGGTTCAGGTCCTTCATCCATTTTGAATTTTTTTTTTTTATGGTATAAGGAAGTGGTCCAGTTTCATTCTTGTCTATGTAGCTATTGAAGAGACTGTCTTTTCCCCATTGACAAAGGAGGCAAGAATATACATAAATTGACCATATAATCGTGGGTGTATTTCTGGGCTCTGTATCTTTTTCCAATGATCTATGTGTCTGTTTTTGTGCAAGTACTGTACTGTTTTGATTACTACAGTTTTGTTGTCTATCTTGAAATCTGGATATCTGTTTCCTTCACCGGATTAGGGAAGTGTCTATCCATAAAAGAATGGATAAAGAAAATGTGAGCTATGTATCTATATATATCTACATATATAGATCATATAGTATATAGATATATATGAAATGAAATATTACTCAGCCATAAAAACAAATGAGAATCTGCCATTTGCAACAACATGGATGGACCTAGAGGATAAAATGCTAAGTGAAATAAGCCAGAGAAAGACAAATAGCATATGATTCACTCATATATGTAATTTATGAAACAAAACAAATGAAGAAAAAAAGACAACCTGGTGGTTGCCAGAGGGGAGGTGGGTGGAGGGATAGGTGAAATAGATAAAGGGGATTAAGAGTACACTTATCTTAATGAGCACTGAGAAATCTATATAATTGTTGAATCACTATATTGTACCTCTGAAATTAACACTGTATGTTATTTATTCGTCAATAAAATACAAATTTAAATTTAAAATTTGAAAAAACTAAATTTTGCTCACAAAAAGGTAACCTTCTATATTTGCCTTTGATATCTTTCACTTTTCACTTTAGTTAAATGGATAATAGGATCACAAATCACTATGAAGTAATATTTAATCAAATGTTCAAACCCTTTGATATATTTTTTACATACTTCCCAAAATCAAATTCTAAAGTGAAGTGTTTTTATCCACAATCCAACTGAAAATATTTTTATGAAAAATTTAATTAGGCTTATTTGGTATGTTAAATTACATGGGAAGCATTGTTTAGAACATGATATGAAGCCCTCTTGGATTATATCTATCTGGATATATTATTAAAAGAAGTGTTCTAAAAATTGTATGAAACTCCTAGAAATCTGATGTTCTGTTATGCTTTCTTGCAGTGTTGTTAGTCACAGAAATAACCAAATTTCCTTGTCAACTGCTTGTAATGTACTCTAAACAGATCTTTAAGCATGGCCATTTTTCTAAAGTTTTATTTACAAACTTTTATTCAGATTCTTTTATAAAAGTGTCCTGCAACTGTGCTTCATGTTCAATGAGACTTGTGGAAAGAACTCCGAACACACTTCTTTAAGATCATAAAATTAAAGTAGGTAAAAATTTCTGGAACTATTGATTATAATATTTATAGCTTTTCATTTGAGACATTGCTAATTTTTTAAATGCTTTGTTTTTATAGATTTAAGAAAACTTTTTCTCTTAAACTGACTTAACAGCAATTTCATAATACATACCTTTGTGGATGAATTGAAACATTTATCTTTACTTCCTACCTGAACTCCGCAGAATTCAAAAACTCTCAGTGAGGGGATGCTGGGGTGGCTCAGTTGATTAAGCATCTGCCTTCAGCTCAGGCCATCATCCCGGGGTCCCACATTGGACTCCGTGCTCAGCAGGGAGCCTGCTGCTTCTTCGTCTGCCTGTGTTCTTACTCTCTCTGACAAATAAAAAATAAAAATTCTTTTAAAAAGAATTCTCAGTATTCTTATATAAATCAATAAATTGCTAAATAATATAAGTTCAGTAAGAATCTGTTCTACTTATGGTGAGACATAATTGGAAACATATTTCCAAGGCTTTTCCTGGAATGTCATATTTGAGAGAGATAGGCATAGACTCAGATATGACCAGATAGCTTTAAGGAACTGACTTTTTGAAGCCCTTAAAGAAATATCAGCCTGGTACCTTGCTACACAGCAGCCTGGCCCAGTTAATAAAGAAGGTCATTTCCTGGCAGGTGCAGGAACCTTAGAATATTTGAATCTGTCTTTTCAAGGTTTCCAGTCAGATCTATAGATTTTGCAGGTGAAGTCTAATGGCAAGTATTTGGCTTGGCTTCTGGCCTCAAGAAGTTAAAAGTTCAATCTAAAGATTCCTTATAAAAACTTCCAGCAAAGAGCCTCTATGGTCAGCTGCTATTCTTGCTGTGCTTTTATAAATAATTAGGCTATGTTTTTTCTGTTTTTTTGAAACTATACTTATTTTGAAGCAAATCGAGGTTAATTTGGCTGTCTTTGGTGAAAATGAGAGTGATTATAGACAAAAAAATGGTTCAATAACACCCCTCTGTAGATATTAGATTTTTTAAATTAGCCAACATATAGTACATTAGTTTCAGATGTACAGTTCAGTAATTCATCAGTTGCATATAACACCCAGTGTTCATCAAATCACATGCTCTCCTTATCCCATCACTGAGTTACCCCATGCCCCCAGCCACCTTCCCTCCAGCAACCCTCAGTTTCCGCTAGTTGAGTCTCTCATGATATCCCTCTCTGATGACTTCCCCTTCAGTTTTCCTTCCCTTTCCCTATGATCTTCTGAACTGTTTCTTAAATTTCACATATGAGTGAAACCATATGATAATGGTCTTTCTCTGATTGACTTTTATTCCACTCTGCAAATCCCCTCCAGTTCTATCCATGTCGATGTAAATGGTAAGTATTCATCCTTTCTGATGGCTAAGTAATATTCTATTGTGTGTATGATGATTATTTGTTTTTTGGGTGTTGTGTTTAATAAGTTCTTTATAGATCTTGGATATTAGCCCTTTACAAATATCTTCTTCCATTCTGTGGGTTGCCTTTTAGTTTTGTTGACTATTTCCTTTGCTGTGCAGACGCTTTTTATCTTGATGAAGTCCCAATAGTTCATTTTTGCTTTTCCCTTGCCTTTGGAGATGTGTCCAGCAAGAATTTGCTGTGGCCAACGTGTAAGAAGGTGCTGCCTATATTCTCACCTAGGATTTTGATGGATTCCTGTCTCACATTTAGGTCTTTCATCTAACTGTTCAACACCTTTGGAGTACAGTCCTAGGAAGGAAGTACATAGCAAGACGAGCCTTTCTCAAGAAACAAGGAAAGTCTCAAATACACAACCTAACCATTTACCTAAAGGAGCTGGAGAAAGAACAGCAAAAAAGCCTAAACCAAGCAGGAGATGAGAATTAATAAAGATTAGAGCAGAAATCAATGAAATAGAAACCACAAGAACAGTAGAACAGATCAATGAAAGTAGAAGCTTTGAAAGAACTAATAAAGGTTCTTTGAAAGAATAAGATAAATAAACCCTTAACCAGACTTATCAAAAAGAAAAGAGAAAGGACCCAAATTAATCATGAATAAAAGAGGAGAGATCACAACCAACATTAAGGAAATATGAACAATTACAAGAACATATTATGAGCAACTATATGCCAGCAAATTAGGCAATCTGGAAGAAATAGAAAACCTGAACAGACCCATAAATAGGAACGAAATTGAAGCTGTAATCAAAAATCTCTCAACAAACAAGAGTCCAGGGCCAGATGGCTTCCCAGGGGTATTCTACCAAACATTTAAAGAATTAACAACTATTCTTCTGAAGTTGTTTCAAAAAATAGAAAAGGAAGGAAAACTTCCAAACTCTATGAGGCCAAGATTCCCTTGATTCCAAAACCAGACAAAGATCCCACCAAAAAGAATTACAGACCAATATCCCTGATGAACATGGATGCCAAAATTCTCACCAAGATACTAGCCACTAGGATCCAACAGTACGTTTAAAGGATAATTCGCCACGACCAAGTGGGATTTATTCCTGGGCTGCAAGGTTGGTTCAACATTCACAAATCAATCAATGTGATAGATCACATTAATAAAGGAGAAGACCCATATGATCCTCTCAACTGATGCAGAAAAAGCATTTGACAAAATATAACATCCTTTCTTGATTAAAACTCTCCACAGTGTAGGGATCGAGGGAACATGCCTCAGTATCATAAAAACCTTATATGAAAACCCACAGCAAATATCATTCTCAGTGGGGAAAACCTGAGGACTTTTCCCCTAACGTCATGAACACCACAGGTATGTCTACTCTCTTCACTATTGTTCAACATCGTACTAGAAGCCCTAGCCTCAGCCATCAGACAACAAAATGAAATAAAAGGCATTCAATTTGGCAAAGAAGTCAAACTCTCACTCTTCACAGATCATACTTTCTGTGGAAAACCCAAAAGACTCCACCCCAAAATTGCTAGATATTAGATTTTAATATCATTATAAACTGAATTAGATCCTGATTTATGTTCTCCAATGCTTGGCAACAACCCTCCAAACTAATATTTTTCTCCCATCTTTCTTACACGGAATCATTTGAAAACTAAAACCACCCTTTTTCCTGAAGCCCCTGCAAACTGAATACAAACAACTTGATGTAAACATCTGAGAAATAGCTACAATAACTCATGTATAGATAATTTTCAAACCTTTTCTTTTTGAGTGACCCACAGAACACCAACATTTGAACTACAAACCAGGAAGATCTGTCAGATTGCCACGGCCTGTCCTCTATCTGAAGAATCTTCAAGCCTGACATCTAGAACTCTTCTTGACTGGCTACTCTAAGAGCTCAAAACTGGTCTATAATTTGATCTGATCATTAACCATTCTTTTTTCTTTTGTTTCTGTAGAAATGTCTATCTAATGCCTAATTGCTTGAACCACAGACTTAACTTTGAGATTATACCTGTATCGGTTTAAACTGATTTTAAATTGATCTATTTTCAGGACTAAGGGACTCATGTAACCATCTACCAGCTCAACTTTTAATTTCTAAAAAACCTCAGGGAAATTTGAGAGGAAGAAACTATACGGGCTACCTTGGCATGAAGATTATTTTGAGCTAAAGGCAACTGAAACCCTGAAAGGTCAAGAGAAACTTTTGCTTCTCCCTTAACTACATAGAGAATCCAAATTGGGGGTCTTTCTCAGGATAAGGGTTATTGCCAGAGAAAATTTATCTGAGTGACTCATCTGTATGGTAGAACAAGAATCTAATTACCAAATGTCTGCTTTTCTTCTTATTGTCCTGTGAATTGTATTCCTTCCCTTTGAAGTCCCAAATCCCTACCTCCTCCACCCTAAACTAAGGTGACCTACATACTTCATTTGGCCTGACTTCTTTAGAATTTTCATGTCTGTATGGATTGTACAAAATTAAATTTTATTTTCTTCTGTCTCATGTCAATTTGATTCTTAACACAGCTAGAAGCAACTTAAAGGGGACAGGAAATTCTTGCTCCTTAACAAGTACAAAATAATTCTCCAGAATGGCTCAAAGTTCATCACTTAGACTGTAACAGCATCTGGTGGAATACACTGGGACAGATACCAACAGAAATCCTAATTTTGCAGAGAGGGTCAATAAACCTAGCTGCAGGATACTGACCATGGTGAGGAAAAGACAGGTTTCTTTAAAAATAAAAATACATGTATTACTTAACCCAGCAATTACTCTCCCAGGCATTTACCCAAGGAAAAGGAAAATGTGTGTCCACAAGCATATGGATAGATAGCAGGCCTGTGGATAAATACTATAAACCAAGGGAATAGAATTAAGATCCCAGAAACAACCCCCAAACCCATGGCCAATTACTTTTTGACAAGGGAGTCAAGATCACTGGATGGGGAATAAAGAATTAGATAACTGCATGTAAGAATGAAATTGGACCCCTACTTTATATAGAACAATGAACTCAAAATGGATCAGTGACTTAAATATAAAAGTCTTAGAAGGAAACATCGTCAAAACACACACATACACACAGGTAATTCTTCATGACCTCATATTTGGCAATGGATTGTTAGATTTGACACCAAGAGCAACAGAAAAACCTATATACATAAGGTGGGCTTTGTCAAAAAATTTTGTACCTTAAAGGACATTATTAATAGGAAGTAAAAAGGCAACATATGAAATGGAAGAAACGATTTTCAAGCCATAGATCAGGGTTTGGTATTCAGAATATATAAAGAACACTTACAGCTCAACAACAAAAAGACAAACAGTCCAATTTTTAAAATGGGCAAAGGACTTGAGTAGACATTTCTCCAAATAAGATAAATGACCAACAAGCACATGGAAGGATGTTCACCATCCTTTGTCACTAAGAAAATGTGAATCAAAACCACAATGAGGATCCATTAGGATGACTAGCCCAGTGATGGAGCCCTGGGTGTTATGCGCAAACAATGAATCATAGAACACTACATCAAGAACTAATGTACGGTATGGTGACTAACATAATAAAAAGATGACTATAATCAAAAACAAAAATTAACATGTGTTGGTGAGGATATGGAGAAATTAGAACCCTAGTACATCACTGGTGGGAATGTAAAGTGGTAAAGCCATTGTGGGAAACAGTTTCTAAAAAACGTTAAACAGAGTTCCTATATAGTCCAGCAATTCTATTCCTGGTATATGTCCAGGAGAAATGAAAACCTATGTCCCTGCAGAAACTTGTACACAGAAGTTTATAGCAGCATTATTCACAATAGCCTAGAGGCTATAACCCATATGTCCATCAATAAATGAATGAGTAAACAAATTGTAGACCTATAGATTAATAGACTCAAAAGTGAACCCACTAATAGTTAATATCCATTTGGGAAAAATGAATATTGACCTTACCTACACCATACAAAAAATTATAACACAAATTAAAGTACAGGTATAAATGAACAACCATAATCTTCCAGAGGAAAATACAATAAATTTTGTAATTTGGGGCGATAGGTCAAAAAATAATAAGCCTTTAAAAATTATAAATGGGGCTGATTAAAGAATACCCTTAAGAAAATGAAACAGCAAGTCACAGAATAGGGAGAAATACTTGGAATACATCTGTATGACAAAATAGAAAGCAAACAAAATTTAAAAATTGACAAGTATTTGAACAGATCCTAGTAGACAAGTTAAATACACTGTTCACATGTGTGGCTCACATATTTCTATTGCACTATTTCTACAGCACTTGAGAATATAAAATTCAAAAAGAGCAATATTATTTTTAAGCAGTATTTAGATTAAGTATCCTCAACTAGTAACAGGATAAACTAAATCCAGATCCTTTTATTGGCAGACTCGGCATAAAACAGCATCTTCCAAATACATGCATTTTAACAAAGCTTTCATTATTTCAGGTAGATATCTACTATATCATTCTGTAGACTTATGCTCATCTTGAAAGATAATTTTAACTATGCTTAAAAAGATTTTTAAAAAGCCACAAACTAACCTACAACATAGTCTCTTGTAGTCTCCTCGAATTATAGCCATTGTTCTTCTGACCCCTAAACATGTTCTTGATTTTAAACTATACATATTCCTTTGCTCTCTAGATTTTATCTTCTCTTTGTTTTCACTGTCTTTTTTGTGGGAGGAGCAGAAAAAAATTCTAAATCTGGTTCATATCCATGACCCTGCCTTGGTTTAAATTTGGATTCCTTTCTCCATGGCTTTACTAGGTTCAGTCTCAATCCCCACAGACTTAGCTTTGGGATTAGGCAATTTTCAGATTCTTTACCCTGTGAATGTAGCTATAGTAATTGAAGTAGCACAAGAATGATGAAATATATTGCACTGTAAACCACTATTTTTTGAAATATGGAACCAATATGGGAAATGTTCAAAACATATCATGTTCTACAAATATCTCAGTAGAAAGACAAACTAGAGAGAGATTCACTTATAATAAATGCATGAATATGAGTTGTAGCCATTCTAACAAAATATCCTATTTAACTTAATTTGAGAAATTGGGGCTGCTGTTTATTCTTATCTATTTATCCTTTAAATTCTGTATCTTGTGCATCACAGAAAAGCTTCACAGTTCTAAACACTGTATTGGGCAACGAGTAAGATAAAGGGTGTCTAAATGCCAGAGGGAATATGCACTATGTTGATGAATAATCTTAAGTTTTTAACTACATAAGAGTATTCACTCTGAAAAGCAGAGTAATTTTAGAAATAGTCAATTAAGATAATAAAACTATCTTTTTTCTAGATCTGACTTTTATTTATAGTTGGCAATGTAGAGGATTTATAGTGGGATATCCTATATGCAATGGCATCCCATTTAAAAATACATTAGTTTGAGGAAATTTTCAAAAAAAAATATTCCAAAGTATCTTTTTAAAAATAAAAATAATTCTTTTTACAAAAGATGAAATTTCATAAATTAAACAACTTTTGAGAGGAAGTACTCTTAAAACTTACTAATTGTTAAATGGACAGACTTTAGATTTACAGATATTTCAAATAAAATGAAGAAAATATGATTCACTAATGCTAAAACTAATTAGCTTTGAGAAACACACAATGAGCAATGTCTAGATACAATGAATCTTTCATTGATAAAAACTGATAGCATAAAGAAAAAAAATGTTAGAAACTCTATCATGACAATTACCCTTGATCATATGATTAATATAGAGAGCTGGTAATGAAAATGGGACACTCATTTGCTTTGCATAAAAATTGTGATTTATTCTAACAGGGAAGTGTAAAATGAAATTAGAAGTGAACTGGTCAAGGCTTGACTGTAAAGTCCTAATATGGATTTATAAAACCAATTTCATTTATAACTTGCATACTTGAGTATTTTCCATGAACAAGACACTTAGTAATGTGGGTTACACTAAGATAATAAGTATAATTTCTGCTCTCAAATGCAATAGCATAGAAAGTAATTTGTAGGTAATTCTAAAGAAATAAAAATCTTTTGAATTACATTGAACAATAGAGCTGGAAAAGGCTGAAATATTAGCAAAGATGATTCTAATAATGATAGATAAGATGGAACAGAACCTGGTCCTTTTTGCCCTCATATCCCTTTCTTACCCTTCTCCTTTTTTGCTCTGCGAAACTGGTGATCTGATTCCATAAATTGTATTTTCAAAAATCCCTTGTCATTTGTCTTACAATTGTGCTTTGCATATGGGAGGATGGAAAGATGAAAGAAGAGAGGAAGCAGATTTTTTTGTCTATCTTGCCCTTGTACATCATCCCATCCTGATCACCAGGCATTGGCTGCTTCTCCTTTAAGGCACTAGCTTCCAGTCACATGACTCTGGCCTCTGAGTTCTCATACCATTACCTTACCCTTTGTTCCTGAGGTCTAGAGATTGTAGCTACATTCTACTGTTGCTCATTTGTGGACTGTTTCACCACAGCTTCCTGTTCACTTCTCAGCTTTTCTATCACCTGTGTAACAAGTTATATACATTAAACTCCCTCTATTTTAAGTATTTTGAATGTTTTCTGTTTTTCTGGCTAGACTCTGAGCATAAGAACACCATCAGAGGATTACACCATGGAAATTCCTTACATATGACTTGCATGTATTCCTTACAATGACCATATGAAATAGATATTATTTATAGTATCATTTGGCAGAGGAGGAAACAAAGTTGTTCAAGTATTTTCACAAGATTATACAACTATAAATAGAAGAGCCAGAATTTAAATTCAGGCAATAAGACTCTAAAATTAGAGTTCTTAACCACTAGAATACTTGGCCGAATATTCTTTATCACATGCCATGTAGGGAATGTCTGATAGGGATGACTCTAAGCTGTCCAAAACACCAAAAAATGAACCTGGTTCATCTTCATATTAATATCCAAGGAGTAGGGCAAGGCATCATGGCTGCAATTAATTCATATATTGTGTTCCAAGAGATTATTATTCTTGGTGCTTGGAAATAGCAGCTTAACAACAAAAACAAAATAGACAAATCCTTGTCTTCATGAGCTTACAAACCATTAGAGGGTGAAAGGTAATAGGTATATGAATATTATATCTAGTAGTATATCTAGTAGTAAGTCCTATGATTGAAAATAGAAGAAGATGTTTGAGAAATCTCAGAGTAAATATTGGAATTTTTAATATAAAAATTCTGTTTTCTTAGATGCTCCCAAATATCTCCTTTCTTCTCTCTCTCTCTGTCCACAACCACCTTTCAGGATCACCTCTCCTCTTTTAGACTTGGATGAAACAACATACCATGGAGTGTGAGATATAACTTAATGACTGACCATCAAGGGCCTGGATATGACCTGGAAGTACAAGAGATTCCCCACCAGTTAGCCCCATCATCTGTTTCCCCTTATATAATCTCATAGGAAGCCTGAGACCCTCTATTATCTCCCCAGTGAACTATTCTGATGTGAAGTCCCTCCTTTCAACATTTAAAAAATATTTTATGTGCCCAGTGACTATGTTTACTGAGAACCTCTTGTATCTCTTTGTGTCTCTTGGTGAACAAATAAATATTCAGGTAGTAATGCATTGCATTAGCTTGCTTGGCATCTTTCTTTGCTTTGTTTCCATGTTTCTCTCACCTCACGTTCACCCTGGGTATGTTTCTCTCAAGTCTAGTAAGGTATCACCACCTAAGTCCTTTCCACACACTCTAAGAAACTGAGCTCTTATGTAATTAGAAATTTGGAGGAGGCAGCTAATCAGCAATAGATTTTTGCCTCAGGTATGTCACAGATGCCATCTCGGATTCTATGTCAGCCTTTTACTTAGGTCCATATGAAGGCCACTGAACCTCCTCTCATGGCATTTCAGTTTGTGGCAAGAAGGAAGGGGAAAGGAGAAATAGTTATTGGGTCTCCCTTTTCATCATGAAAGAAAGAGTTGCCCCCAGAAATGCTAACAGTGTAATCCCACTCAACATCTTTTTTGCTTAAAACTGCCATTTGGCAAGCCCCAGTTCAAGAGAAACTTGTAAAGTGAATATTTAGCAGTTTTAGTCTTTACAGTGAAAGTGTATAAGAAGGAAGCAGTTGGAATGGTGTGGACTGGCCAGGCAGTAGAGTTGGCTACAGTCATTAAGAGGACTGCCAATAGAAGAAAATAGAGGGAATGCCACTGGGGCAATATTTGAAAAAATAATGGCTGAGATCATCTAGAGTTAGTAAAACATGAATTATCAAATTGAAATCAACCACTTATTCCTAAACACATTGAATAAGAAGAAATTGACGTCTTGTTAAATGTTAAGTTGCTCCTCACAAAATCTGGAGAAAAAGTGTTGAAAGCAACTATAAAGAAAAGATGAGTGAGGCATCTATTGGCTCAGTTGGTTAAGCAGCCAACTCTTGATTTTGGCTCAGGGCATGATCTCAGGGTCCTGGGATCAAGGCCCATGTTGCACTCACAATCATCAGAGTCTGCTTAAGGATTCTCCCTCTCGCTCTGCCCCTCCCGCTGGCTCACGCATGCATGCATGCACTCTCTCTCAAATAAGTAAATTAAAAAAGAAAAAAGGAAAAGAGTTACATAAAAAGGAACAATTAGTTTTCAGTAGCAATGTTAGAGGCTCAAAGACAATGGACCCTTAAAAGTGCTAAGAAAAAATAAATGTCACCTAAGAATCTTATACCCAGTTCAATTGTCATTCAAGACTATGTATGATGTAAAGACATTTTCAAATAGTGGAAAAGTTTATCACACACATTTGGTGAAAGAGCTAGAATATATCTCAATAAAAAGGAAATTGAAATCAGGGGGAGTAGAATACAAGGAATAGTGGTATGGTCTGCCAATGACCAAATTTTAGCTGAGGATAATTGTAAAGAATTGTAAGAATAGGGGTGCCTGGGTGGCTCAGTTGGTTAAGGGACTGCCTTCGGCTCAAGTCATGATCCCAGGGGTCTGGGATCGAGCCCCGCATCAGGCTCCTTGTTCAGCGGGGAGCCTACTTTTCCCTCTCTTTCTGCCTGCTACTCTACCTGCTTGTATGCTGTCAAATAAATAAAATCTTTAAAATAAGGGGGGGGGATTGCAAAAATATAAAACATGGGGTGATCATTTAGTTTATCCTTCCAAACTGGAAAATTTTTGACAGTAAATGGGGTTACTAAAGATTTCATAATTTCATAAAATATTTTCATTGTTTTATGTTGGTAGACCTTGTTACTATAAAAAATGATTTTTAAAATAAATATTTCTAAAAATAAATATGTATATATATGTTTTAATGTATAAATTTTGTTTTAATATCCATATATATTAAAGAAAAATTTAAGAAGTCTCATTAGTTTTCTGAACCACTAAAAATAATAAGTTACTCTTGGCATATATTTATGCTTCAATACATTTCTTAGTTGTATCTGTTTCTAAAACTATATCAATAGACTTTTCTGTAAAATGTTTTTTTTTTCAAATATGGTCTTATTGTTCTAAATTTTTATAAAGTTTCCTACAATTTTCCTCAAAATTGCACTTCATAGTCAACAAATTTAAAGTTGTTCACAAATTCTATTGAAGATTCTGGGTTGTTTTTTTTTTATTATGAAAACATTCTAGATGTGTCAGTGCCTTGCAAGCTCAAAATAAAGTCTACTAAATCCAGGATATTTTAAGTTACTGTCTTTTTGCTTCTAGCCAGAGTTTCTTTAATATTTTTGCAAGAAAAAACTCATGAAATTAACTGTTCTTACCTAAGATTAAATATTTCAATAAATATCAATTTAAAAAGATTAAAGATAGACATTGAAGATAAAGTAAGAGGGCACAGACAGTTAAAAGCAGAATTATCAAAAGATTATTTCTACAGTTTGAGATACTCCAAAGCACAAATACAGAATTTCTAAATTAAATATCATAAATCACTTGAACTCTCATTTAATGTGTTTAATTCTGTTCTTGCTTTTATAGGGATAAATTTTAGTGTCTTCCTGTTTGCAAACTTGGTTTCTACCCATCACAATTTGCTAAAGTCTTATAATCTGACAGATATTTTCTGTCAGCTCATTTTTTGATTAAAGATGTCCTTTATTTTTAACATAAAGCAGTAAAAACAGTATAAATATTAACAAAAGTAATACTTTTGTGCACTTGGACTCAGAAAATATTTACAGCTCAAACAATTCTGAAATGTAACATAGAAAATGAAAAGGGAAGGCTACATGTACTATTATGCTGAGCTTTTGTTTGTGTGCAATTCAATGTTGGTTTTGACATAAAATTTTTACTTACTGAAAATGTATATGGGCAAAAATTATAAATTTTGACAACTTCAAGCTTCTATTTCTTTTTTTTTTAAGAGGGAATTTATTTTTTTTTAATCATTTTTTTTTAAGGATTTTATTTATTTATTCGACAGAGATAGAGACAGCCAGTGAGAGAGGGAACACAAGCAGGGGGAATGGGAGAGGAAGAAGCAGGCTCATAGCGGAGGAGCCTGATGTGGGGCTCGATCCCATAATGCCGGGATCACGCCCTGAGCCGAAGGCAGACGCTTAACGACTGTGCCACCCAGGCGCCCCCAAGCTTCTATTTCTATTGGTAGAAATACCCATCTTATTTGGTTATAATTACAATTTATGTGTGTGATCCCAAACCAATTCCAAGTACATTTCTGCTCTGTAGGCTTCTTAATTTTGTGTGGATATTGTTTTTATCATAAAGCTTTGCTCCACCAAAATTGGCTAAAATAGTTGTGTCATTCGTGTTGAATTTTAACTGAAGTTCCAATAACATATTAGTTGTTTCATTTTTTTTTATAATTCTTATCTTGTTGTATTAGTCACCATACAGTACATCCCCAGTTTTTGATGCAATGTTCCATGATTCATTATTTGCGTATAACAACACCCAGTGCACCAGGCAATACGTGCCCTCCTTAATACCCATCACCGGCCTATCCCAAGCCCCCACCCCCATCCCCTCTGAAACCCTGTTTGTTTCCCAGAGTCCACAGTCTCTCATGGTTCATTCCCCCTTCTGTTTACCCCCCCCCCTTCGTTCTTCCCTTCCTTCTCTTACTGATCTTCCTACTTCTTATGTTCACTTTTAGCAAAATAAACTTTCAGGGCTGTATTTCTTCTCAATTAATGAATAACAGTTGGTGACATTAAAAAATAAACACTAGAAAAAATTATGTTTAAAGCTCTTCTTGTACTAATAGAGTCAAGACATTAATATCTATCACTTCATTTTTCACAGTATATAAGAAAACTAGAATTCAGTCAGCAGGTCAATTAATATAGAAGAGACATGTGATTCTTATGAAAAGTCATGCTTTAAAGAAAGAAACATAAATACATAAATGTACCCTCTGCAGTTTTAAGTGTCATCTTTTTAACCAAAAATTTCAGGTAGATTATGATACTATGACAGAAACTGGAAATAAAATATTTTTGAGTTTTATCGCACCCATGCTATTTATAATTACAACTATTTATAAACACTTGGTTTAAAAATTAAAAATCTGGGAAAAGTACTAAACTAGATGGATAACAGGACAATAGACCTAAACCAGAAATGTCCCGGGCTAACCAAATATGCAGTCACCATGTTAAACAGCACATTATGCTTGGTCATTTACATATAGTATGGTGGTATTTGGAGTAGTGTGCTTTTAAATCTGAATTTAATCTTGTAGAATGTGTATCCAGCATTATAGACTTAATCTAAAAGTTTCAGAAAAATTTACATGAAGCATTGAAGAGGATTTTATAAAACTTAACTCTTAATAACTATGATTATAAATTATATATTGGAAAATAAAATATTGGATACTTTTATTCAATAAAATGAAGCATATTATAAAATTTCGTGAATTTTGTGAATCTATAGTTGTCATAATATTTGTTTCTTTTCCCTGAATAAAATGACAAAGTGCTATTTTAAAATATTGGTTTTCACTTAACTGCCTTATTTTCCCTCATGTTAAAAATGATGAAATATCATTTTTGTCTCATTAATTTCTTTTTATATAAAAATCAGTGCATAATTATATCTCAACATAGAAACTGTAATTTAAGTAAGTTTTGAAACATAGAGTCTTGCTATGCAAATCATATCCCTTCTTGGTCTTTATCTGCTGCACAGGATTCAAGATGAATATCATATTATATGACATGGGTTAAGGAATATACTTTTTATTGAGAAAACTTACAAAGGGCCAAGGTCAACGAGTGATTTTTTTAGGAGCCCCTGATACTCCTATCATTCCACAGAAAGGTGTGCAGAAGCACTGGGCCTCCTGAGCATTGAGATTTCCATCCTTTTTTATATGACAAGCATGGGAAATCAGCTTTATCATGGAGGGAATAAACACACTCCTGAATCTGGGGCCATCTATTTGTAAAATTTTTCTGGAAACACTAGTGTTTCAGCACCTAAATATCTTAAATCTGAAGGCCTATCTCCTGTTTGGGGGGAGGAAGCCCCAGTTCTATGGGAAAATAAATTTTGTTGAAAGGAATCCTTGGTCACAGCTAGCTAAAATGCAGGCAACACAAAATGAGCATCCAGGGTCACTTTCAGCAACTGTGTCTGTGGCACCACAAGTATTATAAAACTCACTGTGGAAAGTATCTTCTTAATTTATATACTTTAACCATGATAATACTATCTTACACAAATGGTCATTTATAACAAGTTCTACCTTATACATATTTTCCTGAACTCTACAAATATGACACAGCTTTTAAGCAACATGTTTATAAAAATAAAGTCACCTGCGAGGTGGGAAAGGTGGCGGAGGAGTAGGGGACCCTATTTCAGCCGGTTCCCTCAATGGAGCTGGATATCTACCAGGCCATCATGAATACCAATGAAATCAGCCTGAGATGTAAGAAGATACATCTGGATCTCTACAAACAGAACATCTCTCGTGCTGGGTCTCTGAGGTATGATGTGGGGAACTGAGTGTCTGCACACAGATATTGTAAGATAAACAGAAGGGGGAGGGAGCTGCTGCACTCGGGCGCTGGGAAGCAGTAGCTACCTGAGCTGGGGAGTGAGCCTGGCGGAGAAACCAGACTGAAACCAGGAGCTCGGGAGCACACAAGAGAACTGGGGCAGCTGGTGGATTTAGAAGCACAAATGGCGGAGACATCCCGGCCCTGGGAGCTAGGACTGGGAGAGAGGCTGTGGGGTGCACAACCCAGGACACTGCGGGTTTTTAGTAGCACTGACAGAAACGGAGTCAGGGTGGCTTGGAGAGCTAAGCGAAGAGCAGACTGCGACCTCTCTGTTCTGAAACAGAAGTTTGGATACTGTCACTACTGCTCTGACTCTCAGAAGAGACACAGAAAGCTGCCAGAAAACAAAAGCCCAAAAAAACCAGTTCTCACTGCCCATCCCCCCCACAGGGGGGCAGGGCAACTCTACCCAAACAGGGTTGCCTGAGTATCAGCGCAACAGGCCCCTACCCCCAAAGGCAGGCTAAAAGAAAAAGGAGCCCACATCCCTAAGGTCCCTATAAAACAGGTACATCTTGCTGGGTCCTAGTCAATAATTTGAGCTCTATGTACTACAAAGCTGTTATCACAAAGGCAGCATGGTACTGGCACAAAAACAGACACATAGACCAATGGAACAGAATAGAGAACCCAGAAACGGACCCTCGGCTCTTTGGGCAACTAATCTTTGATAAAGCAGGAAAAAACATCCAGTGGAAAAAAGTCTCTTCAATAAATGGTGCTGGGAAAATTGGACAGCTACATGCAAAAGAATGAAACTTGACCACTCTCTCACACCATACACAAAGATAAACTCCAAATGGAGGAAAGACCTCGATGTGAGACAGGAATCCATCAAAATCCTAGAGGAGAACATAGGCAGCAACCTATACGACATCAGCCACAGAAACCTTGTCCATGACACATCTCCAAAGGCAAGAGAAACAAAAGATAAAATGAACTTGTGGGACTTCATCAAAATAAAAAGCTTCTGCACAGCCAAGGAAACAGTCAAAAAAAACTAAGAGGCAGCCCACAGAATGGGAGAATATATTTGCAAATGACACTACAGATAAAAGACTGGTATCCAAGATCTACAAACAACTTCTCAAACTCAATACATGAGAAACAAATAAATCAAAAAATGGGCAGAAGATATGAACAGACACTTTTCCAATGAAGACATACAAATGGCTAACAGACACATGAAAAAAATGTTCAAAATCATTAGCCATCAGGGAAATTCAAATCAAAACCACACTAAGATACCACCTTACACCAGTTAGAATGGCAAAAAGTGACAAGGCAAGAAACAACAATTGCTGGAGAGGATGTGGAGGAAGGGGATCCCTCCTACATTGTTGGTGGGAATGCAAGTTGGTACAGCCACTCTGAAAACAGTGTGGAGGTCCCTTAAAAAGTTAAAAATTGAGCTACCCTATGACCCAGCCATTGCACTACTGGGTATCTACCCCAAAGATACAGACGTAGTGAAGAGAAGGGCCATATGCACCCCAATGTTCATAGCAGCATTGTCCACAATAGCCAAAGCGTGGAAGGAACCGAGATGCCCTTCAACAGATGACTGGATTAAGAAGCTGTGGTCCATATATACAATGGAATATTACTCAGCTATCAGAAAGAACAAGTTCTCAACATTTGCTGCAACATGGATGGCACTGGAGGAGATAATGCTAAGTGAAATAAATCAAGCAGAGAAAGACAATTATCATATGATTTCTCTCATCTATGGAACATAAGAACTAGGAAGATCGGTAGGGGAAGAAAGGGATAAAGAAAGGGGGGTAATCAGAAGGGGGAATGAAACATGAGAGACTATGGACTATGAGAAACAAACTGAGGGCCTCAGAGGGGAGTGGGGTGGGGGAATGGGATAGACCTGTGATGGGTAGTAAGGAGGGCACATATTGCATGGTGCACTGGGTGTTATACGCAACTAATGAATCATCGAACTTTACATCGGAAACCGGGTATGTAATGTATGGTGACTAACATAATATAATAAAAAAACATTTAAAAAAAATAATAATAAAATAATACAAAAATAAAAAATAAAAAAATAATAATTTGAGCTCTGTACATCCCCGCAATCACACCTCATCAGAATGACAAGGAGGAGAAACTCCCAACAAAGGAAAGAAACAGAGACTATGGCCTCTGCCATAGAACTAATGGATATGGATATAACCAAATTGTCAGAAATGGATTTCAAAGTAACAATTGTCAAGATGATGTATAGGCTTGAGAAAAATATTAATGAAAATATAGAATCTCTAAGGGCTGAAATGAGAACAAATCTGGCAGAAATTAAGAATTCTATGAATCAAACGCAGTCTAAACTGGATGCTCTGACTGCCAGGGTAAACGAGGCAGAAGAATGAATTAGTGAGTTGGAAGATGAGATGATAGAAAAAAAGGAAAGAGAAGAAACATGGGTAAAGAAACTAAATTTTCAAGAAAAAAGGCTACGGGAGATTACTGACTCAATGAAATGTTACAATATCAGAATCATCGGCATCCCCAAGGGGGTGGAGAAAGAGAGAGATCTAGAAGAGATATTTGAACAAATTGTAGCTGAGAACTTCCCTAACCTGGTGAAGGAAACAAGTATTCATGTCCAAGAGGCAGAAAGGACCCCTCCCAAGATCAATGAGAACAGACCAACACCACGACATATAATAGTACAATTCGTAAATCTTAGATCCAAGGAAACAATCTTGAAAGCAGCGATGGGGAAGAGATTCCTCATGTACAGAGGGAGGAATATCAGAATAACATCAGACCTGTCTACAGAGAGCTGGCAAGCCAGAAAGGGCTGGCAAGACATATTCAGGGCACTGAGTGAGAAGAACATGCAGCCAAGGATATTTTATCCAGCAAGGCTGTCATTCAGAATGGATGGAGAGACAAGGAGCTTCCAAGACCAGCAGAAACTAAAAGAATATGTGACCACCAAGCCAGCCCTACAAGAGATATTAAGGGGGGGGTTCTAGAAAAGTAAAAAGGCCCCAAGAGTGATACAGAACAGAAACTTACAATCTATAGAAACAAAGACTTCACAGGGAACATGACATCATTAAAATCATATTTCTCAGTAATCACTCTCAATGTGAATGGCCTAAATGTTCCCATAAATGCCACAGGGTTGCAGACTGGATTAAAAGATATGACCCATCCATTTGCTGTCTACAAGAGACTCATCTTGAACCTAAAGATACATCCAGACTGAAAGTGAAGGGATGGAAAACCATTTTTCATGCCAATGGACCTCAAAAGAAAGCTGGGGTAGCAATTCTCAGATCAGACTGATTAGATTTTAAACTAAAGACTGTAGTTAGAGATACTGAAGGACACTATATTATTCTTACAGGGTGTATCCAACAAGAGGATCTAACAGTTTTAAATATCTATGCCCCCAACAGGGAGCAGCCAATTACATAAGTCAACTCTTAATCAGAATAAACAGACATATAGATAATAATACGTTAATAGTAGGGGACCTCAACACTCCACTATCAGCAATAGACAGATAATCTAAGCAGAAAATCAACAAAGAAACAAGAGCCTTGAATGACACACTGGACCAGATGGACCTCATAGATATATACAGAATAGTATACCCTGGAACAACAGAATACTCATTCTTTTCAAATGCACATGGAACTTTCTCCAGAATAGGCCATATCCTGGGACACAAAACAGGTCTCAACTGATACAAGATTATTCCTTGCATATTCTTAGACCACGATGCTTTGAAACTGGAATTCAATCACAAGGAAAAGTTCAGAAGAAACTCAAACACTTGGAAACTAAGAACCATCCTGCTTAAGAATGATTAGTAAACCAGGAAATTAAAGAAGAACTTAAGCAATTTATGGAAACCAATGAGAACGAAAACACATCAGTTCAAAATGTATGGGACACAACAAAGGCAGTCTGAAGGGGGAAATACATAGCCATCCAAGCCTCACTCAAAAGACTAGAAAAATCTAAAATGCAGTCCGTATACTCTCACCTTAAGCAGCTGGAGATGGAACAGAAGAACAAGCCTAAGCAACACAGGAAAAGATAACTGATTAAGATTAGAGCAGAGATCAATGAATTAGAAACCAGAAATACAGTAGAGAGATCAACAAAACTAGAAGCTGGTTCTTTGAAAGAACTAATAAGATTGATAAGCCACTGGCCAGAGTTATTCAAAAGAATAGAGAAAGGACCCAAATTAACAAAATTATGAATGAAAGGGGAAAGATAACGACTAACACCAAGGAAATAGAAACAATCATTAGAAACTATTATCAACAACTATATGCCAATAAATTAAGCAACCTGGAAGAAATGGATGCCTTCCTGGAAACCTATAAACTACCAAGACTGAAACAGGAAGAAATTGATTATCTAAGTAGACTGATTTACTGTGAAGACATTGAAGTAGTGATCAAAAACCTCCCAAAAAACAAGAGTCCGGGGGCTGATGGATTCCCTGGGGAATTCTACCATTCATTCAAAGAAGAAATAATACCTGTTCTCCTGAAGCTGTTTCGAAAAATAGAAACAGAAGGAAAACTACCAAACTCATTCTATGAGGCCAGTATTACCTTGATTCCCAAACCAGGGAAAGACCCCATCAAAAAGGAGAATTACGGACCGATATCTCTGATGAATATGGATGCCAAAATTCTCAACGAGATCCTAGCTGACAGGATCCAACAGTACATTAAAAGGATTATCCATCACGACCAAGTGGGATTCATCTCTGGGATGCAAAGGTGGTTCAACATTCGCAAATCAATCAGTGCAATAGAATACATTAGTAATAGAAGAGACAAGAACCATATGATCCTCTCAATTGATGCAGAAAAAGAATTTGACAAAATACAGCAACCTTTCCTGATTAAAACCCTTCAGAGTGTAGGGATAGAGGGTACATTCCTTAATTTCGAAAAACCATCTATGAAAAGCCTATGGTGAATATCATTCTCAATGGAGAAGAGCCGAGAGCCTTTCCCTTAAGATCAGGAACACGACAAGGATGCCCACTCTCACCATTATTGTTCAGCATAATACTAGAAATCCTAGCAACAGTAATCAGACAAAAAAGAATAAAAGGTATTCAAATTGGCAAAGAAGTCAAACTCATTCTCTTCACAGATGACATGATACTTTATATGGAAAACCCAAAAGACTCCACCCCCAAATTACTAGAACTCATACAACAATTCAGTAATGTGGCAAGATACAAAATCAATGCTCAGAAATCAGTTGCATTTCTATACACTAACAATGAAACTGAAGAAAGAGAAAATAGGGAATTGATCCCATTTACAATAGCACCAAAACCTGTAAGATACCTCAGAATAAACTTAACCAGAGAGGTAAAGGGTCTATACTCTAGAAACTACAGAACACTGATGAAAGACATTGACAAAGACACAAAAAGATGGAAAAACATTCCGTGCTCATGGATTGGAAGAATAAACATAGTTAAAATGCCTATGCTACCCAGAGCAATCTACACTTTCAATGCCATCCCGATCAAAATACCAATGACATTTTTCAAAGTGCTGGAACAAAGAATCTTAAAATTTGTGTGGAACCAGAAAAGACCCCAAATTGCCAAGGAAATGTTAAAAAAGAAAAACAAAGCTGGGGACATCATATTGCGTGATTTCAAGCTATATTACAAAGCTGTGATCACCAAGACAGCATGTTATTGGCACAAAAACAGACACATAGACCAATGGAACAGAATACAGACTATAGAAATGGACCCTCGACTCTGTGGTCAACTAATCTTTGACAAAGCAGGAAAAAACATCCAGTGGAAAAACGACAGTCTCTTCAATAAATGGTGCTGGGAAAATTGGACAGCTATATACAGAATAATGAAATTTGACCACTCTTTCACACCATACACAAAGATAAACTCCAAATAGATGAAAGACCTCAGCGTGAGATAGGAATCCATCAAAATCATAAAGAAGAACATAGGCTGTAACCTCTTCAACAGTGGCCACAGCAACTTCTTTCATAACATGTCTCCAAAGGCAAGGGAAACAAAAGCAAAAATGAACTTTTGGGACTTCATCAAGATAAAAAGCTTCTGCACAGCAAAGGAAACAGTCAACAAAAAAAGAGGCAACCCATGGAATTGGAGGAGACATTTGCAAATGACACTACAAATAAAAGGCTGGTATCCAAAACCCATAAAGAACTTCTCAAACTCAATACCCAAAAAACAAATAATCAAATCAAAAATGGGCAGAAGATATGAACAGGCACTTTTCCAATGAAGACATACAAATGGCTAACAGACACATGAAAAAATGTTCAACATCATTAGCCATCAGGGAATCTCAAATCAAAACCACATTGAGATACCACCTTACACCAGTTGGAATGGCAAAAATTGACAAGGCAAGAAACAACAAATGTTGGAGAGGATGTGGAGAAAGGGGAACCCTCTTACACTGTTGGTGGGAATGCAAGTTGATACAGCCACTTTGGAAAACAGGGTGGAGGTCCCTAAAAAAGTTAAAAATAGAGCTACCGTATGACCTAGCAATTGCACTACTGGATATTTACCCCAAAGATCCAGACATAGTGAAGAGAAGGGCCATATGCACCCCAACGTTCATAGCAGCATTGTCCACAATAGCCAAACTGTAGAAGGAGCCGAGATGCCCTTCAAAAGAAAAATGGATAAAGAAAATGTGGTCCATATATGCAATGGAATATTACTCAGCCATCAGAAAAAATAATTACCCAACATTTGCATCAACATGGATGGACAGGAGGAGATTATGTTAAGTGAAATAAGTCAAACAGAGAAAGACAATGATCATATGGTTTCACTCATTTGTGGAACATAAGGAATAGCAGGGAGATGGGTAGAAGGAAGGGAAAAATGAAGGGGGGGGTAAACAGAAGGGGGAGTGAACCACGAGAGACTATGGACTCTGGGAAACAAACTGAGGGTTTTAGAGGGGAGGGAGGTGGGGGAATGGTCTAGCCTGGTGATGGGTATTAAGGAGGGCACGTATTGCATGGGATACTGGGTGTTATATGCAAACAATGAGTCATGGAACACTACATCAAAAATTAATGATGTACTGTATGATGACTAACATATCATTAAAAAAAAAGTCACCTGGTGCTAAACAATCTTAAATATCATAACCATTCCTGGGCTTACTATGATGGTCCTGAATGGCACAGCAGAACAAACAGCCCAAGGAGATACAGCTTGGAAGTAGTAGTTTAAAAATGCCAGGTGCAGACAGAAGGAAGAGAGTTATTTATTCATCTCAGAGCATGGCTGGAGAGATAGGGATCACGGGAAAGCCTTTCACAAAGAAAGGAGCTATCAGGCCCCATTTCCCTCTCCTGCCCCCAGCATAAACACACAGCCACTTATGGGAAGCAGAAAAGCCCCTACACTCACTATCTAACTTGTTTACAGCAAGCCCCCAGTGCCCTTTGATTGATCTGGCTTTCTGTCACACTTGCCTCAGTCCTGGTGCTGTGGGCCCCATCCCCCAGATGACCAGCAAGAATTTCATCAACACCTTGTCTCCTGACCCCTCCATTTTGCAGGACCTCATTTTTAGCAGCGACAGGTCTTATTTTACAAGCAGACTAGTGCAAACCTTATTAAAATACACCCCACCTGCCTGGGAAACAAACACTGCCCACAACAGGCAAAGAAGCCTTTGCAGACAACTGGATTGAAGGAAAAAGTGGCCAGAACTCAACAGTAGGGCACAGGCAACACACATGCGAGACTCTCCCTGAAGCACCATGTCCTGGGGACAGCAACATGGCATTTCAGGGCACTACAGGACCTCTTCTTTATAAAGCCATTACCTTCAAGAACAGGAGATGAAGCTGACTTTCCAAACACATGAAACAGACACAGAGAGCTAGACAAAATGAGTAGATAGAGGAATATGTCCCAAATGAAAGGATAGAACAAAACCAGGGCAAGAAACCTAAGTGAAACAGATATAAGTAATATGTTCAATAAAGAATTTAAAGTAATGATCATAAAGATACTCAAAAGACTTGAGAAAAGAGTGGAGGACATCAGTGAGACTCTTAACAGATAAAAAGAACCAATCAGAGATGAAGAACACAATAAATGAAATTTAAAATACACTTGATGGAATAAATAGCAGGCTGGAGGAAGCAGAGGAATGAATTAATGTCCTGGAAGGCAGAGTAATGGAAAGTAATCAAGCCGAGCAAGTGAGAGAAAAAAGATTATGAAAAATGAAAATAGACTTAGGGAACTCATCTAAGTCTGCACTTGACTCCATCAAGCATAATAAGATTCACATTATAGGGATCCCAGAAGAAGAAGAGAGACAAAAGAGGGCAGAAAATTTATTCAGGAAATAATAGCTGTAAACTTCCCTAATTTGGGGAAGAAAACATACATCCAGATCTGGGAGGCACAGAGATTCTCCAACAAAATCGTCCCAAAGAGGCCCACACCAAGATACATAGTAATTAGAGTGGCAAAAAATAGTGATAAATGTGAGAATTTTAAAAGCAGGAAGACAAAAGAAAATGGTTACATACAAGGGAAACCCCATAAGGCCATCGCCTAATTTCTAGTAGAAATTTTGCAGGTCAGTTGGGATTGGCATGATATATTCAAAATGCTGAAAGAAAAAGAACCTGCATCCAAGAATACTCTATCCAGCAGGGCCATCATTCAGAATAGAAGGAAAGATACAAGTTTCTCAGACAACCAAAAACCAAAGGAATTTATGACCGTTAAGCCAACCTTACAAGAAATATTAAAGAAGACTCTTTGAGTCAAAAGGAGAGACCAAAAGTAAGAATAAGAAAAGTTGGAAACACAAAAGCAGTAAAAATACATATATCTATAAATTCAGTCAAGGGATTCACAAAATAAAAGAATGTAAAATATGACACCATATACCTGAAATGTGAGGGACCAGGAGTAAGGAATGGGTCAAACTTAAGCAACCATCAACTTGATATAGACTGCTATATGCAGAAGATGTTATATACAAACCTAATGGTAACCAGCAATCAAAAACCAGTAATAGACATGGAAAGAATAAAGAGAAAGGAATCCAAATATATTACTAAAGCCAAAAAAGAAAGAAAGAAAAGAAAAGTTCAGAGAAAAACTACAAAACCACTATAAAACAAGTAATAAAGTGGCCATAAATATCTATCAATAATTACTTTAAATGTAAATGTACTGAACACTCCAATCAAAAGACATAGGGTGGGGTGCCTGGGTGGTTCAGTCAATTGAGCATCTGACTCTTGATTTTGGCTCAGGTTGTGATCTCAGGGTCGTGGGATCAAGCCCCGTGTCTGGCTCTTTGCTCAGCTGGGAGTCTCCTGGAGATTGTCTCTCTCCCTCTTCTTCTGTCCCTTCCCCTGGCTCACACTCATACTCACTCTCTTCAGTAAATAAATAAATCTTAAAAAAAAAAAAAAAAAGACAGAGTGACAGAGTGGATAAAAAATCGAGACCCATCTATATGCTACATACATGAGGCTCACTTTGGACCTAAAGACACCTGGACATTGAAAATGAGGGGATGGAGAAACATTTATCATGCAAATGGATGTCAAAAGAAAGCCAGGGTAGCAATACTTATATTGGAAAAAAAGACTTTAAAACAAAGACTGTAACAAGAGACAAAGAAAGACACTATATAATAAAGGGCACAAACAAGAAGATATAACAATTGTAAATATTTATGCACCCAACATGGGAGCACTAAAATACATAAAACAGTTAATAACAAACATAAAGAAAGTAATCAATAGTCATACAATAATGGCAAGGGACATTAGTACCCCACTAACATCAATGGACAGATCATCCGAACAGAAAATCGACAAGGAAATAGTGGCTTTAAATGACACATGGACCAGATGGATTTAAGATGTATTCAGAACATTCCCTCTAGAAACAGCATAGTACACATTCTTTTCAAGTGCATGTGGAACACTGTCCAGAGTAGACTACTTATTAGGCCACAAAACAAGTCTCAACAAATTAAAAAAGATGGAAGTCATACCATACATCTTTTCTGACCACAATAATGTGAAACTAGAAATCAGCCACAAGAAAAAAAACTGGAAAGAACACAAGTACATGAAGGTTAAATAACATAATACTAAATAATGAATGGGTCAACCAAGAAATCAAAGAGGAAAAAAAATTAAATGGAAACAAATAAAATGAAAACACAATGGTCCAGAATCTTTGGGATGCAGCAAAAGCTGTTCAAAGAGGGAATTACATAGCAATATAAACCTACCTCAAGAAGCAAGAAAAATATCAAATACGCAGCCTTACACCTAAAGGAGCTAGAAAAAGAACATACAAAACCCAAAACCATAGAAGGAAGGAAATAATAAATACTAGAACACAAGTAAACAAAGCTAAAAAAATAGAACTGATCAACGAAACCAGAAGCCGATTCTTCGAAAAGATCAAAAAATTTTTAAACCCCTCGCAATACTCGCCACAAAATGAAACCACAAATGAAAGAAAAGAAATAACAGCTGACACCACATAAATACAATTATAAGAGAATATTAGAAAGAGTATATGTCAAAATATTGGACAACCTAGAAGAAATGGATAAATTCCTAGAAAGACATAACCTCCCAAAACTGAAACAGGAAGAAATAGAAAATGGAACAGACTGATTGCAAGCAAGGAAATTGAATCGGTAATTTCAAAACTCCCAACTAACAAAAGTCTAGGACCAGACAGCTTCAGAGGTGAATTCTACCAAATATTTCAAGAAGAGTTAATACCTATTCTACTCAAAACTTCCAAAAATAGAAGAGGAAAGAAGATTTCCAAATTCATTCTGTAAGCCAGAATTACTCTGATACCAAAGCCAGATAATGACATCACAAAAAAAAGAACTACAGGCCGATATCTCTGATGAACATAGATGCAAAAATCCTCAACAAAACACTAGCAAACTGAATCCAACAATATATTTAAAAAAAAAATCATTCACCATAATCAAATGGGATTCATTCCCAGGATGCAAGGTAGTTCAATATTCACAAATCAATCAAAATACATGACATCAATAAGAGAAAGGATAAAAACCACAGGATCATTCCAATAGATGCAGAAAAAGCATTTGACAAAGTATAACATCCATTCATAATAAAAACCCTAAGCAAAGTAGGTTTAGAGGGAACATACCTCAACATAATAAAGGCCTTTTATGAAAAATCCACAGCAAACATCATACTCAATGAGGAAAAACTGAGAGCTTTTCCCCTAAGGTCAAGAAAAAGACAAAGATGTCCACTCTCATCACTTGTATTTAACATAGTACTGGAAGTCCTAGTCACAGCAATCACAGGAAGAAAAAAAAAAAAAAAGTCGTCCAAATCAGCAAGAGAGAAGTAAAACTTTTACTACTTGTGATTGTGACATGATACTATATACAGAAAACCCTAAACACTCCACCAAAAACCTGCTAGAACTGATAAACGAATTCAGTAAAGTTGCAGGAGACAAAATCAATGTATGGAAATCTGTTGTATTTCTATACACAAATAATGAAGCAGCAGAAAGCAAAATTAGTAAAATAATCCTATTTACAATTGCACCAAAAATAGTATAATACCTAGGAATAAATTAACCAAAAAGGCGAAAGCTCTGTACTCTGAAAACTATAAAACACTGGTGAAGGAAGTTAAAAATGACACAAAGAAATGAAGAGACATTCCATGCTCATGGGTAGGGAGAATATTGTTATACTGTCTCTATTACCCAAAGCAATATACAGATTTAATGCAATCCCTACCAAAATACCAACAGCATTCTTCACAGAGCTAGAACAAACAATCCTAAAATTTGTATGGAACCACAAAAGACCCCAAATAGCCCAAGTAATCTTGAGAAAGAAAAACAATACTGGAAGTATTACAATTCCAGACTTCAAGTTATGTTACAAAGCCGTAGTGATCAAAGGAGTATGGTACTGGCACAAAAATAGACACATAGATCAATAGAACAGAATAGAAAACCCAGAACTAAACCCACAATTGTATGGTCAGTTAATCTCTGACGAAGGAGGAAAGAATATCCAATAGGAAAAAGACAGTCTCTTGAACAAATGGTGCTGGGAAATCTGACAGCAACATGCAAAAGAATGAAACTGGACCACTTTCTTACACTATACACAAAAATAAATTCAAAATGGATTAAAGGCTTAAATGGGAGACGGGAAACCATAAAAATCCTAGAAAAGAGCATAAGCAGTAATTTCTCTGACATCAGCTATAGCAACGTTTTTCTACAAAATCTCCTGAAGCAAGGAAAACAAAAATAAAAAATGAACTATTTGGACTACATCAAAATAAAAAGCTTCTACACAGCAAAGGAAACAATCAACAAAACTAAAAGGCAGCATAAGGAATGGGGGAAGATATTTGGAAACGACAAATACAATAAAGGGTTAGTATCCAAAATATATGAAGAATTTATACAACTTGTGCACTGTTGGCGTGAATGCAGATTGGTGCAGCCACTATGGAAGGCAGCACAGAGTTTCCTTAAACAGTTAAAATTAGAAGTACCCTACCATCCAGGAATCCCATACTGGGTATTTACTCAAAAAATACAAAAACACTAATTCAAAGAGAACCCCCATGTTTATCGCAGCATTATTTACAATAGCCAAGTTAATGGATAAAGAAGTGGTACATATGTATGTATGTATGTGTGTGTGTGTATATATATTATATATATAATGAAATACTATTCAGTGATATAAACTCATGAAATCTTTTTCCATGGATGGAGCTAGAGAGTATTATACTAAGTGAAGTAAGTCAGTCAGAGAAAGACAAATACCATATGATTTCACTCATATGTAGAATTTAAGAAACAAAACAAACAAGTAAAGGGGGAGGGAAGAAAAAGACAGAGACAAAACAAGAAACACTCTTAACTATAGCTAACAAACTGATGGTTACCAGAGGGGAGGCGGGCAGGGTGATGGGCGAAATAGGTTATTGGGGAAGAGTGCATTTATCATGAAAACTAGAAAAATAATCTTTGGCTTCTGACCCCTTCCATCTTCAATAAAAACCAGCAATTAAAATCACTACCCTCTCAGCTTCTGTTGTCACGTCTCCTTCTCTGACTCTGCTTCTCCTGCGTTTCTTTATGATGACCCTATGATTACACTGGGACCACTCAGATAAATGAAGATAATCTTTCCTCTCAAGATCCTTAACTAATCCCATCTGCAATGTTCCTTTTGCCCTATAAGGTAATTTATTATCAGGTTCCAGGGATTAGGACACGGGTATCTTTAGAGAGTCATTTTTTTCTATCTACCACAGTACCCCTTTTGTTCATGTTCCAAAAAACACAATTGAAATGTTTCTTTGAGTTAGCAATCATATTTCTCAATTTCCTTACTATCAACTGTAATGATTTAGGTTTTCAGAGTATTGAGAGAAGATTTTCTTGCCAGATGACTGAATAATATAAATAGCATCAGCAACTGAGTTTTGAAATAGAGGACATTATTTTAGAGTTTTTATTATATACAGCTTACATAGACACAGAATGATTCTGTCTCACGGCTACTATACCCATCAACTCAATTTTATCACTTTGTTTTTCTAAACAAAAAAAATTATAAATCATATACATCTGTCATGTTATTTGTTGCTGTAAGAGGCATCAAGTGTTAAGAACAAGTGTTTAGAGTTCAAAGTGATGTATTCTTTCTTTTTAATAACTTGTCTCTGCTTGGTATTTTCTCACCTTGCAGCAAAATTTTAGAGGTTGCTATGTTCTCCGATGAGCCATTATAAATCCAAAGAGATTTACCACACTAAGAAAAAAAAAGCATCTGTTTGTTTGATAATTCAGAGTCCTTTCTTCATATCAGATAAATGCTTTTTGACCATGTGAGATCTAATAAAAGCAAATGCCAATTTTGTTAAATTCCTCCTCTGCTGCACCTGTGCATGGGTCATTACACACGTTCAGCACATCATGTGTGTTGGACATTAACGCTAGACCTGGTGCATCTAAATCAGTTTGTAATTTATGTAGTTCAGTTATGGATTTTCACTGCTAAGGCTTCATAATATAACTCAAGCATTTAGCTATTCAACAAAGACTAAAAATTAACTTTACTCAAACTGAGAACAATTGCTTTTATTTTTTGTTGTTGACCTCGTTATGGCTTTGAGTCCCACTTTGCTTATATTTTGGATTCATATCAATTCATACAAATCACAGAAACAGATCACTTGGGGCTCTCACACAGTTGTACAAATCAGCAAAAGTACCAGAGCAGAAGAGTGGACACTCTGTAATGCAACACCCTGTGTAATCCGTTCCGGGGGAAGTCAATATAGGAGAAACATATAATGAGATTATTTTGATATTTCAGATTATTTCTGTGAGAATCTAGATAGGTGTGACTCAGAGTTCCACTCTAGGATGGGTGTTTGAACATGACTTCAATGTATACAGATAACTGAAAGGGTCCCCTCAGAAGAACTCAGAGGAAAAGAATTTGTTTGGCAACTGTCCTTTCCGAGATTGTTGTACGAGAGTAGTCTGAAGAATGAATTACTGATGTGAAAGCAATGTGTTTCTAGAAGAAATGTCATTGTAACTTGTTCGGGTATGGTTATCAAGCACACCGTGTCACAGGTGACATTGTACTTGCCAGTAAACCAGAACTGAGCCAACATCCACTTCATGAAACACAGAATAAGAGCTAATCTGATGCTCTACTGAGAGCCCGTAAGAAGTTCACGGTGCCCTGAGAGCGGAGACGGCTCAGATACTGCAGCAGTTCAGAGAGGGGCTCAGTCCCTCACCGGCACTCTGATGCTGAGTGCTTGGTATACAGAGCATCTCTAGGGAAGCAGGGGAGATGACCGGGCCCAAGACCCCTTCTTTAAACTTGACCAATAGAGGGGGTGGCTGAAGATTGTGCTAACAGGAGTTTCTTTGGAAAGGATCTTAGAAAAGACCATCCAGCAGGAGAAAAATCAAAAAACAAAGGAAGAAAAAATGAAGGTAAAGACAAGTTCTTGTTTAGAGTTAGAATAATTTGCTTCCCTTTTTAAAAGATTTATTCATTTAGTTTGAGAGAGGGAGAGAGTGCACAAGATGAGGAAGGGGCGCAGGGAGAGGAGGAGAGAGAGAATCTCAAGCAGACTCTGTGCTGAGCACAGAGCCCCATGTGGGGCTCAGTCTTACAAGCCATGAGCTCATGACCTGAGCTGAAACCAAGAGTTGGACGTTTAACTTACTGAGCCACCCAGGTACCCCTAGAGTAATTTATTTTAATAAATAGCCTTATTCAGTTACAATTTATAGATAAATCAACTATGTAATTTTATACAAAATGTTACTTTGGGGGGAGGCAATGGAATTTAAATATCCAAAATTGCTGGCCACTTTAAGAACTGAAAAAAAGAAAATGCTGGAATGCTGGCTTAATACTGTTCTATCACTCTACCTCTATCACCCTACTTCACCAGCTAAGGTTTCCCTCAGTAGCTATTTTTCCTTGTCCTCTTTTGAAACGTGTTCCTACTTTATCTGCTTCTAGTCCCTGGTGCTACTCTTGGTTTCCATCTGGATCAGTATTTACTGGCTCTTATCCTCTCCAGTTCAGACAGTTTAGGTCTCCTCATGTCTCTGGCCTCTACAACTAATTTCTGCTCTTAGTTGACAGCACGCCATACAAAAAAACCTGTACTCCCCTCTCCAGCTCAAATAACCCTTGATATCATCATGTTTACCCAGGAACTGCCTTTGTCAAGACATCCTGATGGGTACGCATTCATATGCAGACTCTGAAGCCCCACTTTGAGAATATGGGAAGTGTTTACAACATTCATAACAAGCATTCCCAGTTGACTGATCTGCACAGTACAGTCTGACAACCACTGTGTTAAGTCTTCAAAATTACTGGAAAGAGACAAACCTCTGTCCCTTCTTCTTTGCCCAGCTGCTTAACTGGTTCTTTTAGGTGAGTTATTCATATAGAAATAAATTAACAAGTATTCTGAACAGTTTGTAAAACTAAAAAAATCAGGATTAGATTTTATATGCATAGAATATAGCATTATTAAAGGTTTAATGGTAGACATGAGACGAAGCCAGTACACTGCTGAAAACAACAAATGCCATGTGATATTACTCATCATTAAGGGACAAATTCATTACATGTTAATCAAAAAATTAATTTGGGGGGTCACTTTCTGTGATAAAGCAATCCCCTGATCTAAGTTTCCCTCATGTTAGTAAAAGGTAAGATGTTTCAGTGACACTCTTTTAGAATGTGTCATAGGCATTTTGGGGGGATTTATAGAGTTGCAATCTAATATCAAATAGGTGTCAGACTACATAGAAATTTCTCATTATAGGAGATTCTTACTTATCAAAACTATTAGTCAACACATGACGGAGCATGTTTGTTAAATAAATGTTCTTTATAAGCTTTTTGAGTTTTGTTGTGTTTAACAAGGTATGTGTTTTACTTCACTGTGCCTTAAAAAAAATTACAAATTTGAGATAAAAGGTTCATATCAACTTTTAAAAGAGAGGTAGAGATAAGGATCCTGGTTGATGAGTAAGTTATTGTGAATTAATTCTAGGCTTTCTAAATAAGTTACTGAAATTATGGCTTGTGAGTGGAAATATAAAAGCGATTTGAGAAGTTGCTATAGCATTTGAACACAAGCATGAACAGAATTACTGACAAAACTTAACAATGTACTTAAGTATGTGTGTGGAGGATAGGACTCAGACGCACATCAGCTAGTATATGCTCAAAATAATAACTTAATTTTTTTTAACTTGGCACTTTCTTGATATATGCAAATTATTCAAATGTGACCCTGATTTCTCAAGAACATTTGTTAACAGGAGATAGTTAAAGGTTATAAAAATGTTTATTCTCATGGGATTGAATGGCCTAAAGTTTAAATTACCCCCCATGCTGTTGTCTCAGCATTACAGAATGAACAAGAAGGATAGGAAGTGGCAACTTACTTCTTCATAGTTTTGATGGCAATGGAAGAGGAACCTGAAGACACAGAGGGGTCTTAAGACTAAATTAAAGGAAGTGTATACCAGAAGTCTCAGGATTCCAAGACAGATAATCAGAAAAGATTCAATGCTTGGGGCGCCTGGGTGGCACAGCGGTTAAGCGTCTGCCTTCGGCTCAGGGCGTGATCCCAGCGTTATGGGATCGAGCCCCACATCAGGCTCCTCTGCTAGGAGCCTGCTTCTTCCTCTCCCACTCCCCCTGCTTGTGTTCCCTCTCTTGCTGGCTGTCTCTATCTCTGTCAAATAAATAAATAAAAAATCTAAAAAAAAAAAAAAAGATTCAATGCTTATATTCCACGTTACAAAGAATTTTCAAGCGCTAATATAGAATTTTGCAAAATTCCCTTTACCCTTATAGCATGGCTTTCCTACTTCACATAATATTTAAATGTTCACCCCAAACTTTCTTGGTTCACCAAACTACAGACTTTATTCAATTAGTTATAGATCTCTTATGATTTAAATTCTATAAATGAAATAAATGAGAAAAAGAGTAGAGCTGGGATTCTACCTAATATGTTATAGCACAGCCTGCATATTTAAACACCATGTGTTTCTACCTGGTAAATTATAGATTACCTACAACTGTACAGGAGAAATACTTTGAGTTTAGACAGAACCATTTTCAAACTCTTCTAAGCAGGACAACTGCCTAAATGTATAGTCTCTAAAATTGGTACTGTCATTAAATGAGAGCATTATCACATTGCCCATTGTAGATGATACATTTTTTCAAGATATATATGGGGCTTCTGTTTCTTACGTCATTTCTTGGTCCTTTAGAACTTTGTGTCACACAACAAAATTTATGAATAGAGTGAGGGCTTTAACTATGATAACATTTCTCTGAAATGATTCAATATGAAGATTTTTACATTTATGAATTTTTATTGATTTTCAAGAATTATATTTTGAGCTTTGAGATGTCATATTTAACCAAAAGAGATTCTTCAAATATAAGCTTTCAAAATATTTGACTCACTTTTATAGTAAATTATAGATCCTTTATTACTTTGTTACTTTGGAAAATAGTCTAATTATTTTATAATACCAAGGAAAGAGTTGGTTATATAGCAGATATTTAATTAATACTGGATTGGTAAATTGATTAAGCTTGTTTCTAAGTTTTGCTCCCTGGTAAATTATAATATTCTTCCATATTAAAATTCTTAACAATGACTTAAAAATGATCTTTGAATTGAAAAGTGTTTCTTAAATGGAATTAGAAGAGATTTGCCACTTTTTTCCTAAGTATATCAGGTAATTCATTGTTTGTCAGGGAAGTGAAGGTTCCCTTTTTCCAATTACTTAATTAAGCCATTAGATATTATCAAAGAGTCCAATGAATCCCTCACTTTCCTATCATTAAATCTTTTATTTCTTTCCAAGTTCTCTAACTTCTTGTGAGAATTAGTAACTGATGGAACATGAGTGATGAATTTCAACTTTGACAACAGACTTCCCATGCTAATCATGCTCTGTTCAAAGAAGTCACAATTTCAAGAGTTCTTATTCATTTCATGGGGATTCTGAGCCCATCTTCTCTCATTTTTACTAGCGATAGTCCAGATTTTTACTTCAACAACTCCTACTTGTGTCTTTATTAAACTCATCCTAACTTAGATCTCTAGTCACTGTTATCCTTGTATTTTCACCATTACTAAGCTCTGCTCTTGACTACCTCAGGAACTTTGTTTGTATGTTTTTTGTTTCACCAAGCAGTAGCCGAAAAGCCTAGAAACCAAGCTCTTGCCATTGATACAAAGATGTCTGCCAATTATTAGTTTCACCATAAATGTTAGTGAGTGAATGAGCTGCTGTCATAGGTGATGCATGAGGTGGTATCAGTGGCTCTCTTCATGTCCCATCATGATATGTTTTGCCATCCACTCATCATGATACTGAAAAAGTCATTTACTTTTTCTCTTAGTCTATTTGTTTTGATTTTGTTTTCATTTTCTTTTCTTTTCCTCCCCAAAATATACTTTTACATTTCCTCTGGCGATCCTGGATGAAAAGTTTCTAATCGTGCTTCAAGAACAGATCATATCATCAAATAGTCTTTCCTTTTATTCTGAGTAGTCAAACAAAGGATCTTGTATTTTCACTAAAAATGTTCAGAAATGAAAAATGTACCATATTAATCAGGGTTCTCCAGAATAATAGAACTAGAACTACATACATACATACACATTCTAATCCCACCATCTAATATAAACATATATAATATATATTAGAGCATTATATAGGTTATATAATATTATACACACACACACACACACATATATATATATATAGTCCCACCATCTGCTGTCTGCCAACTGAAAACTCAAGAAAACCAGTTATATAATCCCAGTACTAGTCCAAAGGCCTGAGAATGAGTGAAGCCAATGATGTAAATCCCAGCCCAGGGACAGGGGAGGACAGTATCCCAGCTAAATCAGGCAGGCAGTAAGGGGGCAAGTCCTCCTTGTTTGTTCTAATCAGGCCCTTAATGGATTTGATGAGGCCCACCCATCTTAGGGAAGACAATCTGCTTTACTGAGTCCAGGGATTCTAATGCTTAATTTCATCCAGAAACATCCTCACAGACATACCCAGAAATAATGCTTAATCTGGGCGACCCATAGCCTAGTCAAGTTGACACATAAAACTAACCATCAAACATAGCTTTTAATATTTGATATATCCTTTGATTTCCACTCAGTAGGCATAAACCAGGTTTAAGTCATTTTGCATATATAGAAAGTAAATGTAGGGGCGCCTGGGTGGCACAGCAGTTGAGCGTCTGGCTTCGGCTCAGGGCGTGATCCCGGCGTTGTGGGATTGAGCCCCACATCAGGCTCCTCTGCTGTGAGCCTGCTTCTTCCTCTCCCACTCCCCCTGCTTGTGTTCCCTCTCTCGCTAGCTGCCTCTATCTCTGTCAAATAAATAAATAAAATCTTAAAAAAAAAAAAAAAAGAAAGTAAATGTATTCTTTTGAGCCCCACACATCATCCAAGACATTTATGGAAAAAGTATATGATACTCTAAGTCTCAGAAGATTCAACATATCACTAAGGGAAGGATGCCTTTAGTCCTTCCTCAAGAGTGAATTAGATATTTTACTTCGAGAAAGAAAGAAAAAAATTAAAACAACAGCAATCTACTGATACCAGTACAACACCAAACAGCCTTATTTCTTTGTGGTTTTAAAAAATAATAAAACATTTGTTTTGGCTTCAGAAAGACATATTTCATTGAGGTTGTTCTATTTTTTTAAAAAAAAATGCAGGATTACGTGAATGTGATTATTATCCTGAGAGGTCTCCCTAGACTACAAGTTAGAATCATGGACTGTGTGACTACAGATACAATGTTCTATTCAAACAGAAAGATATTCCAATAAAAATATTTTCCTGTCCTTCATAATGTTTGATAATCTCACCTATGTGACTGACAAAGGAACTTTGGAAGTTTTGCAATAACTTCATAGATCTCAATAAAACAAAACTAACTCATTTTTTTCCTCCTTACAATGCTTTCCCATATTCCAGACTTTGTGGTTTTGTTGTTGTTGTTTTTTTTAATCCCAAGGAAATTAGGGGTGTGTGTGTGTGTTTTGTAGGTGGTGTTTCTTTGTGTTGTTGTTGTTGTTATTGTTGTTATTGTTGTATATTGTTGTATATTGTTGTTATTGTTGTATATGGTGTTTCTTTGTGTATATTGTTGTTGTTATTGTTGTATCATTTTCAAGGTCTTTCAGCTTGCCTTCTCCATTGGTCACAGTCATCTTACGCCCAAAGTGGCATTAGAGCCTTTTAATTCCATTATATAGGCTATTAAAATGAAGCAACCAAGGAGAACTGGTTACAAGTCCAAGAGAAGTGGTGAAAATCATATGCAACTAATTCTTTTGCTATTTGAAATGACTATAAAAGATAATGGATATGTCAGCAGACAATTAGATCAGCAGTGCGAAGAAAAGAAATTACAATACAGGAAAAAACTTAAATATAAAGCAATTGTTAAAAGGAAAAAAAAAATCCCTTCAGTTGGTCCTTTGGAAACATCCCCTCACACATCCAAGTTTGACTTGAATATATTTCTTTTCAAATTCTGTCAAACTAGTGATTAAATCTACAAGTATACAAATTATTTGGAATGTTTTAAAAGCTAGGACCATTTGATTAAAAAGCTTCCTAGAAGCAGTGAAGCCTCTAAATGATGGGAACTATTTACATAATTAAAATATTCTACCTTTACCGAGGATATTAAGTGTTCCAGAATTTACATAAACTTTCATTTTATTTATCTGTGTGCTTTGAAAATCCCTGTTACAAAACTGAATTTAGAAGTAGTTACAAATGATAAAGAGGAAACGAGAGATTATTTCTTTGGCAGTATCTCAACTTCAGTATCTTAAATGCTGAGGGACTCTGATCTCAGCTCGACTTACATTAGCAGAAAATGAAAAGACAGTTAACAGTTAAAAATCATCATTTCAGAGCTTTGTGTTTAGAGAAGATTCTAAAGAGTAACTTCCGTGTTCACCCTCTGCCTGTTCAGCACTTTGGTGTCTGTCCCTGCAAGTGTGTACAATTCCCATGCGCTAAATAAGGCTGAATTTAACAACAGGAAGAATTCAGTTTCACACATTGCTAAGTATGAAAATAGTGTTCCATAAATGAACTGCACTGCTAGCTCATGTTTCCTGGATGAAAGAGTGGATGATTGATGATGAAATGGACTAACAATTTGAAAGTAAGTGCATATAATGGAAAGAGTTGGTACATGGCTGTTTCTCACCAATGTGTAACTGCCTGGGGATAATACAGAAATTGCCTTTTGCTTGATAGTATAAATTTTAAATCAATCTCCTTTAGTTAATCAGAAGAAGAGAGCCTGGTCTGGCTCCTGCCACAGCCTTTATGTTTGTTATTAACTTTGCTCACAGAATTTATGATTTATTTATTTTTTTAATAACCAACTCACACAGCATACGCTGATGGAGCAGGTATGACTTAAGTTGTGGGAGATTTGCAGCTTATATTTTATAGAGGATTATGTGTCCCTTAGAAATGTCATGTTATTTTCAAAAGCATTCCCCAATATTATGTAAAACAATTAGCCACATTTAGAAAAATGTGAATAAAAAAACTGGTTGTGATAATATATCAGCTTTAGTACAGAAAATATATCAAACAGAATCCAAAAGATATATACTTAGTACAGAGTACAAAATGGAGGGTTTCTGTACTCTATACCTACTTAAGTTCTCCTTCCCCTGCCAGGCACATTATTCAATTTTCATTGGTAAACTTCCTTGACACACATAGTGTTAAACCTTTGCTCTGTGGACCTCCAACAACGGGGGGTCAAACAGGAGGTCCAGAACTTGCCCTCACATGATCCAACCTCTAATCTCTCCCCTCTCTCCCACCTTTTCCCGAATTTTACTATCTGTTTGGAATCATCAGGACTAAACTAATTGTAATATTTTTATATCAAACACCACAGGAAGCTCAGGCCTCCAGGTTGTTTCTCATTCTCCAGATTTCAAATCTCAGAACACTCTATAGCCTTTTTTCTACCAACTTTTCCCTTTTCACCACTCCTAAAATTTTTTGCTTTGGTCTCTAGAAGTCACCATATCCTCAAATTCTCTGAGTATTCTCATCACTTTCTTGTTCTGACCAGCCTTTCCACACAGCTAGTTCAATTGTTCTGTCTCCTTACCTTCTCCAACCACTGGACCTGGAGATGTGGTAGATATGCTTGTTCTGTTTGGCACTTCCAACATAGTCTCTCTCTTCTCCGAAGACCCACAGCCTAAATGACTTGAGTCCCTTTTTCTCATTCCTTGAAGATTTGATACCTGAGTCACTATTACTCTTCAAAACTACCTCTTTTTAATCTTTAGTTAAATCCACTATGAACAACTGCATAGAAAACAAGTAGATTACTAGGGGTCCCTCCCTGTCATCACTTTCCACCAGGAGATTATTCTCTCACCACACACTAACATCAGAAAGGATGTTTATTCTAGAGAAATTCTACCAAGAAGGCTCTGGACTAGGAAATAAATGGAATAGATGGAGGCAGAGTGTTGTAAGTTAGGTCTTTGCTACTCAAAGTTGTTGTCTATAGGCTCAGGGGTTGAGATCGTCTGGGATTCTGTAAGAAATTGAAAAACTAAGATCCCACACTACACCTATGGAATCAGAATCTATATTTTGCCATGTATTTATATGCATTTAAAGTTTAAGAAGCAATGACTTATGGTATTAATTAAAAGAATGTGGCAATCTAGTTTATATTCACCAGGCAAGCCCTAGAGCAAAGATTTCTCACACTGATTTTTCAAGGAGATGTCCTGTGGCAGAGATAGTTAGTGACCATCAAAATTAATACTCCTCCTACAGACTAGAGTTGTCACAGGGAAGCAGTTGCCTAGCCTGAGACTATATTTCCCAGCTGCTGGCGAGCAAGAATATCCTGTTCCCTTCAAAGGTCCTTCCAGCTGAACTAAGAAACAAATGGACATGAGACAGTTTAACAGGAAAACATCAAATTTAATAGCATATGTATGGAGAATCTACACAGACATGAAATTTCAAAGATAGGCAAAATAGGTATATATGTCATCCTGAACAAAGGAGAAGGGGGTAGGTGCTGGGAAAGAGGGAGGAATGAAATCTACACGGCAATAAGAAGAAGAACAGGTGTTTGGTAGTCAGATGCTTGCCTTACCACACAGAGGGGCCATTCAGATAAAATTTATCTCTGCCAATAACTCTTATTCTGGGAAAGACCCCCAACCTAGGTTCTTTTTTTTTTTTTTAAGATTTTATTTATTTATTTATTTGACAGAGAGACAGCCAGTGAGAGAGAGAACACAGCAGGGGGGGTGGGAGAGGAAGAAGCAGGCTCCCAGCAGAGGAGCCCGATGTGGGACTCGATTCCAGAATCACTGGGATCACGCCCTGAGCCGAAGGCAGACGCTTAACGACTGCGCTACCCAGGCGCCCCATCCCCAACCTAGATTCTTAGATGTAGTTAAGGGAGGGGAAAAAGTTTCTCTTGAACCTGCAGGGTCTTGATTGCCTTTAGCTCAAACGATCTTCATGCCAAAGTGGCCCATCTTGGGGTAGCCTGCTCTTGGCCCCTACATTGCCTACTCCGCACTGAACTAGTTCTTGCTACTGTAGTTTGAGCAGATATGATGGGTATCACTTCCAAGCCAAGGATTTAAAAAAATAATGTGCTCTAAGCTTCTCTTTCCCTATCTGCCATCTGGGTACTTCAGGACTATGGGATGAGTAGGAAAGAGAGTCTGTGGTTCTGAATCTGTATAAAGAGAAAAATCACCCATTAACCAGAAGGGTGAAAAAAAAATTGTGTTTGAGTCTTAACACATTTTTTAAAAGATTTTATTTATTTGAGAGAGTGAGAAGGCATGAGCAGGGGGAGGGTCAAGAGGGAGAGGGAGAAGCAGACTCTCCATCGAGCACAGAGCCCAAATGCAGGGCTCGATCCCAGGGCTCAATCCCTGGACCCAGAGATCATGACCCAAGTCAAAGTCAGATGCTTAACTGACTGAGCTACTCAGGCACCCTGAGCCTTAATACATTTTAGAGTCTACTTGTTACAGAAGCTAGCCATGTTTTATCTAGTACAAATTCCCAAATAAACATGTGGGTATATATCTGATCAACTTATGGTGAAGCTCAGCGAAACAGTGAGTTCTGTACAAGGTTTCCAGTTACCATTTTAGTGTCCTACCCTTAACTATGAATAGGCAGTAAATATCACCAAATATTTGAGAAGAGCCTCTAAAGCTTCTAAGAGACAAATAGGAAAATGGAACAGAAATCATTAACACTAAGAAAAGCAAAGAATTATACAATAAAGAAAAGGTAATTGGAGTACATTACAGGATTTATGTGAACAATATCAACAAAGTCACAATAATGTAAGCAGGAAACATTGGTTTGACAAATAATTGTAATATAACTATACTGGGAGACAGAGGAAGGAGAGTGTGAGGAGATGGGAATACAGGAAAGATAAGTCCTCATCTTCCAACTAAAATTATGTATTGTTTACATTTGAAAAATCAAGAATAGCAAGTATTTCATTTGTGTATATAGGACTAATTACAAAAATTTGCAGTGAAGGAGTCAAAATGTCAGGCTCTGCAGAGCAGAAATCTGGGTTAAGAAGAGGCACAGACTGAAGGCAGGTTTGTGGTTTTAAGACTTACCGGGCATTTTAATTCTTTAAATTATGCACATGTATAAATGAGAAAAATAGGGGCGCCTGGGTGGCACAGCGGTTAAGCGTCTGCCTTCGGCTCAGGGCGTGATCCCGGCATTATGGGATCGAGCCCCACATCAGGCTCCTCTGCTAGGAGCCTGCTTCTTCCTCTCCCACTCCCCCTGCTTGTGTTCCCTCTCTCGCTGGCTGTCTCTCTGTCACATAAATAAATAAAATCTTTAAAAAAAAAATAAATGAGAAAAATAAAAGTTAAATTAAAAAGAAAAAAACCAATATGGGGTGCCTGGGTAGCTCAGTCAGTGTCAGTTAAACATCTGACTGATTTCAGGGTTGTGAGATCGAGTGCTGAGTCAGGGTTGATGCTGAGTGTAGAGCTTACTTAAGATTCTCTCCCTCTGCCCCTCCCTGCCCACTTTTGCACTCTCTCAAATAAATAAATAAATAAACAAACAATGTGAAGATTATTTTTTTCTGTTTTAATTCAACCTGGTAGCATTATACTTTATTTGAATTAGTTAATTCTACAGTTCTGTATTCTTCTGCCATCCCATTCTACCTATCACTATATTTTGTCAATTTAAAGATGAGAGTCTATATTTCATTGGAATGCTTGTTTGTTAAATTGGCACATAAGCGATCACACTGAAGATAGGTGTAGAAATGAGGAAACTTCATTTATTCAATTGAAAGTATTGCTTTACCATAAGTATTATAAGTTACCTCTACAATGATGCATTTTTTAAAAGATTGTACTTATTTATTAGAGAGAGAATGAGAAAGCACAAGCAGGGGAGAGGGAGAAGCAGCCTCTCCACCAAGCAGGGAACCCGACATGGGGCTCAGTCCCAGGACACTAGGATCATGACCTGAGCTGAAGCCAGACACTTAGCCAACTGAGACACCCAGGTGACAACAATGCATTTTATTTTCTAGTTAAGTTACTAAAACTTTCAAATAATGGAATTGCATTTGTAAACTGTGACTGTTAAAGTAGGTAAGAGGAGATAAAAAAATTAAATAATAAAATCTTACCATACAAAACCCTGAACAATGTACTTCAACAGTCTTCAAGTCACATATACCATTTTGGACCCTAGCAAAACAAACTTCAATGGTGGGGCTCCAAATCAAAATTCGAATAGAGTAATTAAACAAACTAGGAAATATCAAGTTTAAAACACCAATGCTGTCTCCCTCAGATTCCTCTTGGAAGTCCTTACTCAATTCCTTACATAATACAAACTTCTTTTATATATAAAAATATGTAGGCCAAAGCTACAAGGCAGAAATAGTTAAGTGACAGAAAAGGCCGAACCAGAAGAACCCAGTTCTAAAACAGCCTATTTCCAAACTGAAAGTGAAATTTGGAGTCAGAATACTCATTGTTATAATTGACACATTTGTTATTGAATACCCAAGAAATATTCCAAAAAATTCATATAATCACTTTACATTATAACTATAGGGGCTATGGGTAGGCCACCCCAAGATAAGCTACTTTGACAAGAACGTTATTTTGAGTTAAAAGCAATGAAAACCCAGCAGATGTAGGAAAAGTGCTACCTCCTCCTCAACTGCCTACCTGGACCAAGAGGAGAGCTATTAACAGATATTCCTCTTTACCTAAGAAACTTATTTGCTTAACAGGGCAACCTTTACTCTCCAAACTCTTCCTCTAGATTTCCTGCTAATAGTCTTCTTCCCCTTTGAATCCTCAGACCCCTACCCCTCTCCCTGGTTCAGGATGTTAGGTAAGCCTCATGTTGCCTGCCTTTGGAATTTCATGTCTATGTGGATTCCCTTTACATATGAAACTAAATTTTATTTTCTCCTGTTAATCTGTCTCATGGCAATTTGATTCTTAGTTCAGCCAGAAGGACCTTGAAGGGCAGAGAAAATTCTTCCTTCCCAACATGACCATGTTTTTTTTCCACCAAAATTACTAGCAACATATGAAATGCTCCTGCTAGTGTAGAATACAAATTTCCAACAGATTTACTGACAAAACGTGTTGATGTGCGTGTTATAGGGTGACTCCTGTTTTAGATCATAAAAATGAACATTATTTCTCAACTTCAGTCTGATCACAAAGGGTAAACCCAAATATAGGAGCAGAGATTGAAAGCAAACTGAGAGTGATTCACTTCACCCTTGTATTTTAAAGACTGCAGCTTCAAAAAACAAAGACCTCCTATGCAGTAATTATATTTTGTCACTTTACATAATAATATAGCTTGCAGTCTACTTCTGTTTTCTCAATCACCTGGAGATTGCAAATTGTTCTTGCAATTATCTGATTTTCTATCTAACTGGGACAGAGTTTTTCAAACTGTGAGGCTGATCACCCTGGGGAGACTTGAGTCTTTTATGAGGATGTGAAAGCCAGCCCAAGGAGAAGGATGGTATATTTCCCTGCTCAATAATTATTTTCACTAATGGCTGAGAAAGCAAAAACATTCAATTAGGAATTTGGGGGTACATTTTATTTCTGTTGGATTAAGTATATCATTTCTCTTCTACATTGTGTCATCGAAAGATATTTATGTATTTCATTAGAATTAATACACTAAGGAGTAAAAGATATAATTTATTTTAGTCATCAGATTAATAATTGTCTGCTAGTCACATTTCAGAGTAGGAAGAAATGCAAAAAATTTCAATAACTCAGAGGGAAAAGGGGGTTCTACTTTCTTTATAACTACCCTATATATACTCAATGAAAATTTTGATAATTGTATCATTTATGAGATGTTATAATATTCTAATTTCTTTTTGACCTAATAAGTCATTGTCTATCCCTCTTATTATATGTCCCTTCACAAATGAGGAGTATTAAAACATTGCAGAATATTCTGCATGCCAATGATTTTAGAATGAGATTGTAGAAGAGCAGAATACACCACCCCAAAATACGCCTCTTTGGTTTGAGGATTAGTTTTGGCTGATTATATTTAAGAAATAGACATCAGAGAAGCTCTAAAAAGTGAGTAGAAGTTACCATTTTGTAAGGAACATTTACATTTGTAAGTGTGTCTCCTTCTCTGTACCAGGAAGAGGACGATGACTCTATACCCCTCTAGAATGTCTTATCAATGGAGAAGGTAGCAACTTAAATCTGCATCATGACTACATACCCTTGTTTACAGTGCTTTTCCTGACAACCTACTATAACTGGCTCCTCCACACAATCTTTTATCTTTAGTTGAAAATGGTACTTAATGAGGTGGCTTGAGCTGTTTTAGGGAGTTACTCAGTTTTCCTGGGTATCTCCCATGTATATAGGATGCATACAATGTTATTAAACTTTGGTTTGTTTTTCTCCTGTTAATCGTTTTATTAAAGGAGATGTCTCAGTTAAACACAGAAGAATAGAGAGAAAATTCTTTTCCTCTCCCACGAGATTACAGAAAAACTATTTGCTGCCTAGGGTTTAGCCACCCGTGAGGCAGGGTGCAGAATCAGAAGTAATAGCGCTACTGAAGAATAAATTTTCTCCAAACCCAAGCTCTATATCACTGAAAAACCCTCATAGTTCAATAGCTGATCTATTCCCTATAACTGGCATAAATTATTTTTATTATTTGCAAATGGAATAACCCTAGAAATAAGATACATGTTATGTCTTATCTCTACGTAGGTTAATTAACCAGAAGTCTAACTTATATTTTTGACAAAAGAATTCTTCTGTTAGTACTACCCCCATTCCATATTTTTCTGGAATGAACACTCCTGTATTTGTTTATACAAAACTATCTTTCTTTATTAACTCCACATGGTCTTCAAAGATAATCAGGAAAGTGTAGAAAATATAACAATAATAAATTAACCACTCTTGACATTTTAATATATTTCCTAATAATTTTGTTTATATTTTCTAAAAAGAAATCAATTTTATATTCTGCTTATTGTCCCGCTTAACATTATTTTCTATGAATTTCTAAATATATGCAATTCAAAAGCATATCAGACTTCCAGGACAAAGGGGGGAGCAAGATAATTCTAAGCTCACCTCATCCCAAGAATGCACCTACATAGCATCCACATCATTGTAAATAACCCAGAAAACCACCTGAAGACTAGCGGAACAGACTCTCTGCAGTTACTCATAGAGAAGAGGCGATATTGTAAACAGTGGAAAGGCAGAGATGAGGTTGGGAACCAAACTGACTCACAAGACTAACCACAGGAGGGAGGGCCACGCAAAGCCAGGAGAAGGGAGAGGAGCAGACCCCACCCCAGGCACCCAGGCACAGGGATCTGTACTGAGTAGATGAATCACCATAACATTTGGCTTTGAAAACCACAGAGGCTTAACCACATGAGTTTTTACAACCAAGGGGGTGAACACCAGAAACTTAAAAATCAGCAAGCTCCACTCTGGGAGAGTAGGAGGGTGATAGGAAAATGAGCCCCTACCTTAAAGAGACAGAACAGCAAACAATCCTGCTGATACACAACATAAAAGCAGCAGTTTGGAAAATGCCTGGGATGCACAGGAAGATTTATTTACTAATCTTAGAACGTGCACTGGAGGGGCAGGGATCTTTAGGAGAATTCTCAAGAACTAAAGAGCTGTCAGGCACCTTTCCCTCCCCTCCACCCCCAAGCCTAGATACATGGACTCCTATGGGAACCAGCAGGAACACCTAGCTTGCTAACAGCATACCCCACCCCTGTGCTCCTCTGAAGATCCACCCCGTCAAATCCACCATCAGAAGTTCTCCAAAGCAGCTACAGGTCTCCTCCCACAGCAGACCAGCTGAAACCTTGCTTTAGCAAATGCCAACTCCTATATTCTCCTATGGACTTGCCCCATCCAACCTGCCCATAGGAGTCCATCCAAAGGGGCACCAGAAGCCTGACATTGCGAAAGCAGCCATGACAGTATCCAGGGCCATTCCAAAGTGATTCCTGTACTGAGGAGAGGGAAAGATAACCACGCACACCAGCTCCACTATGGCCCCAGCAGTGGGCTGAGGGCAGACATCTGGTCTCTCAACAGACAATACACGGGGAGTATTCTGCAGTTTGGTGCTACTGCATCCCTAGCAAACACCTGGTCTGACCAAACTCAAGTCCAAGATAGCCCCAGGCCAGTCCATTAACATAGGGACCAAACCCTGCCACAAACAGGCAAACAGAGCCACTGCAGACAACTGAAGTAAAGGCAAAGGCAGCTCAGCTGCAAAATAGGGCACATGCGACACACATAAGAGATACTCCTGAACCACCAGTTTCTGGTGAACAGGGGATACTGTACTGCAGGACACTACAGGATCTCTTCTTGCTAAGTCCACTACTTTCAACAGCAGGAGACAAAGCTGATTTTTTAGCATGTAGAAGCAGACATAAAAAGTAAGACCAAATGAGGAGACAGAGGAATATGTCCCAAATGAAAGAACAGGACAAAATCACAGTATGAGAGCTAAATGAAATGGAGATAAGCAATATGCCTGATAGGAAACTTAAAATAACGGTCATAAAGACAGTGGACTTAAGAAAAGAGTAGAGAATCTCAATGAAACCCTCAACAAAGAGATAGAAAGTATAAAAATGAACTAATCAGAGATGAACTCATAACTGAAATTAAAAATACACTAGAAGAACAGTGGATTAGAAGAAGCAAAAGAATGGATTAGCAACCTGGAAGCTAGAGCAATGCAAAGAAATCTAACTGAACAGGAGAAAGAAAAAAAGAAAAAGAAAAAATGAGAATATATTTAGGGAACTCAACAACACTATCAAGCATAATAGCTTCACATTATAGGGATCCCAGAAGAAGAAGAGAGAAAAGAGGGCAGAAAATTTATTTGAAGAAATAACAGCTAAAAACTTCCCAAATCTGGTGAAGGAAACAAATATCCATATCTAGGAGGCACAGAGAGCCCCCAACAAGATCAACCCAAGCAGGTCCATACCAAGACACATAGTAATTAAAATGTCAAAAAGTAATGATAGAGAGAGGGTTAAGATGGTGGAGGAGTAGGGGACCCCCTTTTCAGCCTTTCCCTTGAATCAAGCTGGATAGGTACCAGACCAGCCTGAACATCCACGGAGGCAGCCTGAGACGCAGGAAGATGCATCTGGATCTCTACAAATGAACATCTCCAGCGCTGAGTATTGAGGTACGAAGTGGGGAGCCATGAAACTGCACACAGATATCGGAAGATAAACGGAAGGGGGAGGGAGCCGCCGCGTTCGGGCGCTGGGAAGCGGTAGCCATCTGCACGGGGGAGCTGACGGACTGGCTGACGGCACCCCTGAGAGAGCGGACTGGGACCGTGAGCTGGGGAACGCGCGCCACCAGACTGAAACGGAGCTCCGGTGCGCTCACTGGAAGCAGACTGGGACCGGGAGCTCCGGGAGCGCGCGGGGGGCGACTGGCGGCATTAGAAACACAAAGGACAGAGAAACGCCAGCCCTGGAAGTGAGGGCTGAGACGCCGGGTGTGGGGCACACATCCCGGGACACTGCAGGGTTGAGCAGCACCAACAGAAACAGAGTTAAAGTGGCCAGAACATCAGTGGAGAATGGCCCAGGACCCCTCTGTTTTGAGACAGAGGCTGAGATTCAGCCACTGCTGCTCTGACTCTCAGAAGAGGCACAGCAAACCACCAGGGAAAGCCGCCAGAGAACAAAAGCCTGGAAATACCGGCTCACAGGGTGCCCATCACCATCCCCCTCCCAGGGGACATGGAGACTCTACCCAAACAGGGTTGACTGAGAATTGGTGCGGCAGGCCCCTCCCCCAGAAGGCAGGCTGAAAAATCAAGAAGCCCACATCCCTAAGATTCCTATAAAACAAGGGCGCACGGCCTGGGTCCCAGTCAATAATTTGGGCTCTGGGCAACACTGCACCCTCTCCTCATCAGAATGATGAGAAGGAGAAATCCCCCCCCACCCAGCAAAGAAAAGACAATGAGTCTGTGGCCTCTGCCACAGAACTGATGGATATGGATATAACCAAATTATCAGAAATGGAGTTCAGAGTAACAATGGTCAAGATGATGTGTAGACTTGAAAAAAGTATTAACGAAAATGTTAATGAGAATATAGAATCTCTAAGGGTGGAAATGAGAGCAAATCTGGCAGAAATTAAAAATTCTATGAGCCAAATGCAGGGAAAACTAGAGGCTCTGATGGCCAGGGTGAATGAGGCAAGGGAACGTATTAGCGAATTGGAGGATGGGTTAGAAGAAGAAAAAGCAAAAACAGAAGCTGGACTTAAAAAAATCCACACCCACGAATGTAGGTTATGGGAGATTACTGACTCAATGAAACAATCCAATGTCAGAATCATTGGCATCCCCGAGGGGGGGGGGAGAAAAACAGAGGTCTAGAAGAGATATTTGAACAAATTGTAGCTGAAAACTTCCCTAATCTAGCAAGGGAAACAAACATTCGTGTCCAAGAGGCAGAGAGGATCCCTCCCAAGTTCAACCACGTCAAACCTACGCCACGTCACAACATAGTGCATTTTGCAAATATTAGATCTAAGGATATAGTACTGAAAGCAGCCAGGGCAAAGAAATTTCTCATGTACCAAGGCAAAGGTATCAGAATAACGTCAGACTTGTCTACACAGACCTGGAATGAGAGAAAGGGTTGGGGGGGGGGCATTTTAAAAATTCTTTCAGAGAATAACATGCAGCCAAGGATCCTTGATCTAGCAAGGCTGTCATTCAGAATTGATGGAGAAATAAAGACCCTCCAGAATCGCCAGTCATTAACCAATTTCGTAAGCACGAAACCAGCCCTACAGGAGATATTAAGGGGGGTTCTATAAAGGTAAAAAGGCCCCAAGAGTGATACAGAACAGAAAGTCACAACCGATACAAAGACTTTACTGGCAACATGGCATCATTAAAATCATCTCTCTCAGTATTCAGTCTCAATGTGAATGGCTTAAATGCTCCCATAAACACCACAGGGTTGCAGATTGGATAAAAAGACATGACCCATCCATTTGCTGTCTACAAGAGACTCATTTTGAACCTAAAGATACATCCAGACTGACAGTAAAGGGATGGAGTACCATCTTTCCCACAAATGGACCTCAAAAGAAAGCTGGGGTAGCAATTCTCTTATCAGACAGATTGGATTTTAAACTAAAGACTATAGTTAGAGACACAGAAGGGCACTATATTATTCTTAAAGGATGTATCCAACAAGTGGATATGACAATTATAAATATATATGCCCCCAACAGGGGAGCAGCAAGATACACAAGCCAACTCTTAACCAGAATAAAGAGACATATAGATAAAAATACATTAATAGTAGGGGACCTCAATACCCCACTATCAGAAATAGACAGAACACCCTTGCAAAAACTAAGCAAAGAATCAAAGGCTTTGAATGCCATACTCAACGAGTTGGACCTCATAGATATATATAGAAAACTATAACCCAGAACCAAAGAATACTCATTCTATTCTAATGCCCATGGAACATTCTCAAGAATAGACCATGTTCAGGGAAACAAAACAGGTTTCAACCGATACCAAAAGACTGAAATTATTCCCTGCATATTCTCAGACCACAACGCTTTGAACGTGGAACTCAACCACAAGGAAAAATTGGAAGAAACTCAAACACTTGGAGACTAAGAACCATCCTGCTCAGGAATGACTCGATAAACCAGGAAATCAAAAATCAAATTAAACAATTTATGGAGACCAATGAGAATGAAAAGACAATGGCCCAAAACCTATGGGATACTGCAAAGGCAGTCCTAAGGGGGAAATACATAGCCATCCAAGCCTCACTCAAAAGAATAGAAACATCTAAAATGCAGTTTTTATATTCTCACCTCAAGAAGCTGGAACAGCAAGAGACGGACAGGCCTAATCCATGCACGAGGAAGCAGTTGACCAAGATTAGAGCAGAAATCAATGAATTAGAAACCAGGAGTACAGTAGAGCAGATCAACAGGACTAGAAGCTGGTTCTTTGAGAGAATTAATAAAATTGACAGAGCTCTGGCAAGACTTATCCAAAAGAATAGAGAAAGGAAACAAATTAATAAAATTATGAATGAAAAAGGAGAGGTCACGACCAACACCAATGAAATTGGAAGGATTATTAGAAACTTTTATCAACAGCTTTATGCCAATAAATTAAGCAATCTGGAAGAGATGGAGGCCTTCCTGGAAACCCATAAACTACCAAGACTGAAACAGGAAGAAATTGATTTTTTAGACAGGCCAATTAATTATGAAGAGATTGAGTCAGTGATAAACAATCTTCCAAAAAATAAAACTCCAGGCCTGGACGGTTTTCCTGGGGAATTCTACCAAACATTCAAAGAAGAAATAATACCTATTCTCCTACGGCTATTTCAAAAAATAGAAACAGAAGGAAAGCTAACAAACTCCTTCTATGAGGCCAATATTACCTTGATCCCCAAACCAGGCAAAGACCCCATCCAAAAGGAGAATTACAGACCAATTTCCCTAATGAATATGGATGCCAAAATTCTCAACAAGATCCTTGCTAATAGAATCCAACAGTACATTAAAGGGATTATCCATCATGACCAAGTGGGATTCATCCCTGGGATGCAAGGGTGGTTCAACATTCACAAATCTATCAGTGTGATAGATTTTATCAACAAGAAAAAAGCAAAAATCATATGATCCTCTCAATAGATGCAGAAAAAGCATTTGACAAAATACAGCATCCTTTTCTGATTAAAACCCTTCAGAGTGTGAGAATAGAGGGTTCATTTCTCAAGCTCATAAAAGCCATCTATGAAAAGCCAAAGCAAATATTATTCTCAATGGGGAAAAGCTGGAAGCCTTTCCCTTAAGATCAGGAACACGACAAGGATGCCCACTCTTGCCATTATCATTCAACATAGTACTAGAAGTCCTTGCAACAGTCATCAGACAACAAAATGGGATAAAACATATCCAAATCGGCAAAGAAGAAGTCAAACTGTCTCTTCGCAGATGACATGATACTCTATATGGAAAACACAAAAGAATCCACTCCCGAACTATTAGAAGTTATAGAGCAATTCAGTAATGTGGTGGGATACAAAATCGATGCTCAGAAATCAGTTGCATTTCTATACACGAATAATGAGACTGAAGAAAGAGAAATTAGGGAAATCATCCCATTTACAATAGCACCAAAAATCATACGTTACCTTGGAATTACCTTAACCAGAGACGTAAAGGACCTATATTCTAGAAACTATAACTCACTCTTGAAAGACATTGAGGAAGACACAAAAAGATGGAAAAATATTCCATGCTCATGGATCAGAAGAATTAACATAGTTAAAATGTCTATGCTACCCAGAGCAATCTACACTTTCAATGCTATCCCGATCAAAATACTGATGACAATTTTCAAGGAACTGGAACAAATAGTCCTTAAATTTGTATGGAATCAGAAAAGGCCCCGAATCGCCAAGGAACTATTGAAAAGGAAAAACAAAGCTGGGGGCATCACAATGCCGGATTTCAATCTGTACTACAAAGCTGTGATCACAAAGACAGCATGGTAATGGCACAAAAACAGACACAAACCAATGGAACAGAATAGAGAACCCAGAAATGAACCCTCAGCTCTTTGGGCAACTAATCTTTGATAAAGCAGGAAAAAACATCCAGTGGAAAAAAGTCTCTTCAATAAATGGTGCTGGGAAAATTGGTCAGCCACATGCAAAAGAATGAAACTTGACAACTCTCTCACATCATACACAAACATAAACTCCAAATGGATGAAGTACCTCGATGTGAGACAGGAAACCATCAAAATCCTAGAGGAGAACATAGGCAGCAACCTCTACGACATTGGCCAAAGCAACTTTTTCATGACACATCTCCAAAAGCAAGAGAAACAAAAGATAAAATGAACTTGTGGGAATTCATCAAAATAAAAAGCTTCTGCACAGCCAAGGAAACAATCAAAAAAAACTAAGAGGCAGCCCACGGAATGGGAGAAGATATTTGCAAATGACACTACAGATAAAAGACTGGTATCCAAGATCTACAAAGAACTTCTCAAACTCAACACATGAGAAACAAATAAACAAATCATAAAATGGGCAGAAGATATGAACAGACACTTTTCCAATGAGGACATACAAATAGCTAACAGACACATGAAAAAAATGTTCAAAATCATTAGCCATCAGGGAAATTAAAATCAAAACCACACTAAGATACCACCTTATGCCAGTTAGGATGGCAAAAATCAACAAGGCAGGATACAGCAATTGCTGGAGAGGATGTGGAGAAAGGGGATCCCTCCTACATTGTTGGTGGGAATGCAGGTTGGTGCAGCAACTCCGGAAAACAGTGTGGAGGTTCCTTAAAAAGTTAAAAATTGAGCTACCCTATGACCCAGCCATTGCACTACTGGGTATTTACGCCAAAGATACAGATGTAGTGAAGAAAAGGGCCATATGCACCCCAATGTTCATAGCAGCATTATCCACAATAGCTAAATCGTGGAAGGAACCGAGATGCCCTTCAACAGATGACTGGATTAAGAAGCTGTGGTCCATATATACAATGGAATATTACTCAGCTATCAGAAAGAACGAGTTCTCAACATTTGCTGCAACATGGATGGCACTGGAGGAGATAATGCTAAGTGAAATAAGTCAAGCAGAGAAAGACAATTATCATATGATTTCTCTCATCTATGGAACATAAGAACTAGGAAGATCGGTAGGGAAAGAAAGGGATAAAGAAAGGGGGGTAATCAGAAGGGGGAGTGAAGCATGGGAGACTATGGACTCTGAGAAACAAACTGAGGGCTTCAGAGGGGAGGGGGGTGGGGGAATGGGAAAGGCTGGTGATGGGTAGCAAGGAGGGTACATATTGCATGGTGCACTGGGTGTTATACGCAACTAATGAATCATCGAACCTTGCATCAGAAACCAGGGATGTACTGTATGGTGACTAACATAATGTAATAAAAAAATTAAAAAAAAAAAGTAATGATAAAGCAAGCACTTTAAAAGCAGCAAGAGAAAAGAAAACAGTTACATACCAGGGAAATCCCATAGGAGCATCAGCTGATTTTTCAGCAAACTGAAGGCAAGAAGGAAGAGGCATGATATATTCAAGTGCTGAAAGGAAAAAACCTTCAACCAAGAATACTCTATCCACTAAGAGACTATCATTCAAAACAAAAGGAGGGATAAAGTTTCCCAGATAAACAAAAATTAAAGGAATTTATCACCACTAAACCAGTCTCACAAGGAGAGCTAGCAAATGGAATCCAACAACACATTAAAAAAAATTCACCACTATCACGTGGGATTTATTCCTAAGATACAAGGATGGTTCAATATTTGCAAATCAGTCAATGTGAGACCACACATCAAAAAGAGAAAGGATAAAAATCATTTGATCATTTCCATAGATGCGAATAAACATTTGACAAAGTACAACATCCAATCATGATAAAAACCCTCAATAATGTACTTTTAGAGGAAGCATACTCAAAATAATGAAAGCCACAGATGAAAAACCCACAGTGAATATCATACTCAATGGGGAAAAACTGAGAGCTTTTCCCCTAAGGTCAGGAAAAAGACAAGGATATCCAATCCTATTACTTTTATTCAACACAGTACTGGAAATCCTAGCCACAACAGTCAGACCAGAAAAAGAAATGAAGGACATCCAATTTTGTAAGGAAGAAATAAAAATTTCATTATTTGCAGATGACATGGTACTAAGAACTGATAAATGAATTCAGTTAAGTCTCAGGATACAAAAGCAATCTATAGAAATCTGTTGCATTTCTATACACCAATAATGAAGCAGCAGAAAGAGAAATTAAGAAACAATCTCATTTATAATTGCACTGAAAATAATAAAATACCTAGGAGTAAACTAAACCAAGGGGGTGAAAGACTTGTACTCTGAAAACTATAAAATACTGGTGAAATAAATCAAAGATGACACAAACTGATAGGAGATATTCCATGCTTGATTAGAAAAACCAATACTGTTAAAATGTCTATAGAACCCAAAGTAATCTACAAATTTCATGCAATCCCTATCAAAATACCAACATTTGTCACAGATCTAGAACAAATAATCTTAAAATTTGTATGGAACCACAAAAGACTCCAAATACCCAAAGCAATCTTGAAAAGGGGAGAAACTGGAGGTACCACAATTCCAGATTTCAAGATATAATACAACGTTGCAGTAATCAAAACAATATGGAACTGGACTGGAGCAAAAACAGACATGTATGTCAGTGGGTCAGAATAGAGAGCCCAGAAATAAACCCACAATTCTATGGTCAGGCAAAGGAGGCAAGAATATGCAAGAGGAAAAAGGTTCTTCAACAAATGATGCTGGACAGCTACAGGCAAAATAATAAAACCTGACCATTTTCTTACACCATACACAAAAATAAACTTAAAATGGATTAAAGAACTAAATGTGAGACCTGAGACCATAAAAATCCTAGAAGAGAGCACAGGCAGTAATTTCTCTGACATTAGCCATAGCAACATTTTTCTAGATATGTCTCCTGAGGCAAGGCAAATAGGAGCAAAAATAAACTATCAGAACTACATCAAAATAAAAAGCTTTTGCACAGCAAAGGAAACAATCAACAAAACTAAATGATGACCTACTGAGTGGGAGAAAATATTTGCAAATGATATATCTGATAGGAGTTTAATATCAAAATATATAAAGAACTTATACAACTCAACACCAACAAAAACACAAATAATCCAATTAAAAATGGGCAGAAGACATGAACAGGCATTTCTCCAAAGAAGACACACAGATGGCTGACAGACATATGAAAAGAGGCTCAATATCACTCATCATCAGGGAAATGCAAATGAAAACCACAATGAGATATCACCTCACACTTGTCAGAATGGCTAAAATAAAAAACAAGTGTTGGCAAGGATGTGGAGGGAAAAAAAAAAAAAAAAACCTTTGTGCACAGTTGAGAATGCAAACAGGAGCACCCACTGTAAAAAACAGTATGGAAATTCCACAAAAAGTTAAAAACAGAATTACCCTATGATCCAGCAATCACACTACTGATTTACCCGAAAAATAGAAAACACTAATTAAAAGGGATACATGTACCCCTATGTTTACAGTAGCATTATTTACAATATCCAAGACATGGAAGCACCCCAATGTTCATCAACTGGTGGATAAAATGGATAAAGATACACACACACACTCACACAAACATACACACACTGGAATATTATTCAGCCATAAAAGAGAATGAAATCTTGCCATTTTCTACAATATAGATGGACCTACAAGGTATAAGGCTAAATGAAATAACTCAGAGAAAGACAAATACCATATGACTTTACTCATGCAGAATTTAAGAAACAAAATAAATGAACAACAAAAAGACAAACCAAAAAACAGATTTTTAACTATAGTGAACAAACTGGTGGTTACCAGAGAGGAGGTGTTGAAGGGATGGGTGAAATAGGTGAAGGGGATTAAGGGTACACTTTATCATGATGTGCACTGAGTAATGTATAGAATCGTTGAATCACTATGTTGGACACATGAAACTAATATAAGAACGTACATTAATTATATTGGAATTAAAAAATAAAGAAAAAAAGTACATCATTAAGTGAATGTACCAAAGTCTTTATACCCATACTGGGAAGTTATTAAACATTTAGCACAATTCTCATATCCAGTTCAAAAAACATGTTAATTGAAAAGACTACACATTAAGAGAGAGAACATTCTGCTGAATTGTGCATTAGTCTAATGGAACATATTTTTTCCTATTGAAGAGTAGGGAAATCAGAGAAACTAAAGTGGCAACACATTGAAATGCCAGAGATTACTGAACTAAGCAAAGTCAAATGAATTAATGGATGGGCTACAGAATATTAATGAACAAAGTAAACATGTCCCACTTCATACACTAGCAGTTAGTGGGAACTATTAGAAAATGAGAAAATAGTAAGCCTGTTTACAGCCAATCAAATTGAGTTCGTCATGCCAAACAATAGGTTTCTGATAACCCGTTGGCAGGCTGAAATCTCCAAATATCTAATGTAATATCCTATTTATACTTGAAGAGAATTCCAGAACATTAGACCTCATTGTGTGTAATTATAACACATAGCAATATATATAAAAGCATATACAGCTTATATAGCAAATATAAAAGACATAAAATCACTGAATTTTTTCACAGTGTCTGTAACTTTTAATAAATTTTCTTCTATGGGAGCTTCTACTCATCAACACTTTTTTTTCACATCTACTAAATAACTGTTCCTATATACTCAATAACCACCATGAACTAGAAAGTTCTGTGCAACCTCAAATGTTCTGAATGCTTTTCTCCCAGCTGTGGAGCCCTGTAAGACTAGCTTCTCCTACATAATTCTCTCAGGCTGCATATCATTTGAGTGTTATGTGCTAGGATTATTCACCGCCTGCCCATGCCATTCATTTGGTTTTCACTACTAAAAGGTAATGCTATAGGGGAGCCTGGGTGGCTCAATCCTTAAGCGTCTGCCTTTGGCTCAGGTCATGATACCAGGTTCCTGGGATCGAGCCCTGCATCAGGCTCCCTGAGCAGTGGGAAGCCCGCTTGTCCCTCTCCCACCGCACCTGCTTGTGTTCCCTCTCTCACTGTGTCTCTGTCAAATAAATAAAATCTTAAAAAAAAAAAAAAAGCAATGCTATAAACTATTCTTCACCAACACCACCAAGACTTGGAAAACTATCTAATAATTATTTCAGAGGACACTTTATAAACTACTTGGAAATTAGACCAACAAATATGGCTCAAAGAACAGAGGAAATAGGACTATGAATGTGCCTTCTAAGAATGACAAATGACAATTTGAGCTTCAACTTTGTCATTCATGGATTTTTTTTAACCTGAAGGCACTGGCTATTTTAACCTGCTTAAGAATAAGTTTTCAGGGGCGCCTGGGTGGCACGGCGGTTAAGCGTCTGCCTTCAGCTCAGGGCGTGATCCCGGCATTGTGGGATCGAGCCCCACGTCAGGATCCTCCTCTAGGAGCCTGCTTCTTCCTCTCCCACTCCCCCTGCTTATGTTCCCTCTCTCGCTGGCTGTCTCTGTCAAATAAATAAATAAAATCTTAAAAAAAAAAAAAAAGAATATGTTTTCAGGGCGCCTGGGTGGTGCGGTTGGTTGAGCATCCAACTCCTGGTTTCAGCTTAGGTCATGATCTCCGGATCGTGGGATTGAGCCCTGAGTAGAGCTCCATGATTAGCGCAGAGTCTGCTGGAGACTCTCTCACCCTGCCTCTCCCACTCATGTTTCTCTCTCTCTTTCTCAAATAAATAAATATTTTAAAAAAAGAATATATTTTTCTATCAGAATTTATTAACACGAGTATGTTTGTGAGAGAACTTCATATGTAGTATTGTATAAAAATCATGAACTTTGGTATGAAATAGACTTATTAAAACCCAATTCAACTAGTTAGATGACCTCAGGAACTCTCTGGACTCATTTATAATATGAAGGAAAAAAAATCCTACCAGAAATAATTGTTCTGGGGCACCTGGGTGGCTCAGTCAGTTAATAGCCTGCCTTTAGGGAGGGAGTTAAGATGGCGGAGAAGCAGGGGTCCCCTTTTTCAGCCAGTTCCCTGAGTCGAGTTGGATAGGTACCAGACCAGCCTGAACATCCATGGAAGCAGCCTAACACGCAGGAAGATGCATCTGGATCTCTACAAATGAACATCTCCAGCGCTGAGTATTGAGGTACTAAGTGGGAAGCCGTGAATCCGCGCACAGATATCGGAAGATAAATGGAAGGGGGAGGGAGCCGCTGCACTCAGGCGCTGGGAAGCGGTAGCCACCTGCACGGGGGAGCAGGCGGGCTAGCTGACGGCACCCGCGAGAGAGCAGACTGAGACCTTGAGCAGGGGAATGCGCGCCACCAGACTACCAGACTGAAAACTGGAGCTCCGGAGTGCATGCAAACCACACTGAAATGGAGCTCCGGAGCGCGCGGGGGGCGGCTGGTGGTGTTAGAAGCAAAAAGGACAGAGATGCGCCGGCCCTGGAAGTAAGGGCTGGGACCCCGGGCGTGGGGTGCACATCCCGGGACGCTGCAGGGTTCAACAGCACCAACAGTAACAGAGTAAAAGTGGCCAGAACATCAGTGGAGAACAGCCCGTGATCCCTCTGTTCTGAGACAGAGGCTGAGATTCAGCCACTGCTGCTCTGACTCTCAGAAGAGGCACAGCAAACCACCAAGGAAAGCTGCCAGAGAACAAAAACCTGGAAATACCGGCTCACAGGGTGCCCATCCCCATCCCCCCTCGCAGGGGACATGGAGACTCTACCCAAACAGGGTTGACTGAGAATTGGTGCGGCAGGCCCCTCCCCAGAAGTCAGGCTGAAAAATCAAGAAGCCCACATGCCTAAGATCCCTATAAAACAAGGGCGCACGGCCTGGGTCCCAGTCAATAATTTGGGCTCTGGACAACCCTGCACCCTCTCCTCATCAGAATGATGAGAAGGAGAAATCCCCCCCCACCCAGCAAAGAAAAGACAATGAGTCTGTGGCCTCTGCCACAGAACTGATGGATATGGATATAACCAAATTATCAGAAATGGAGTTCAGAGTAACAATGGTCAAGATGATGTGTAGACTTGAAAAAAGTATTAACGAAAATGTTAATGAGAATATAGAATCTCTAAGGGTGGAAATGAGAGCAAATCTGGCAGAAATTAAAAATTCTATGAGCCAAATGCAGTCAAAACTAGATGCTCTGACGGCCAGGGTGAATGAGGCAGAAGAAAGTATCGGTGAATTGGAGGATGGGTTAGTAGAAGAAAAAGCTAAAATAGAAACTTGGCTCAAAAAAATCCAATCTCAAGAATGTAGGTTACGGGAGATTACTGACTCAATGAAACGTTCCAATGTCAGAATCATCCGCATCCCGGGGGGAGGGGGGGAGAAAAACAGAGGTCTAGAAGAGATATTTGAACAAATTGTAGCTGAAAATTTCCCTAATCTAGGAAAGGAAACAAGCATTCGTGTCCAAGAGGCAGAGAGGACCCCTCCCAAGCTCAACCATGACAAACCTACGCCACGTCACGTCATGGTGCAATTCGCAAATATTACATCCAAGTATTGAAAGCGGCCAGGGCAAAGAAATTTCTCACGTACCAAGGCAAAGTTATCAGAATAACGTCAGACCTGTCTACACAGACCTGGAATGAGAGAAAGGGTTGGGGGGGGGCATTTTTAAAGCTCTTTCAGAGAATAACATGCAGCCAAGGATCCTTGATCTAGCAAGGCTGTCATTCAGAATTGATGGAGAGATAAAGACCTTCCAGAATCGCCAGTCATTGACCAATTTCATACCCACAAAACCAGCCTTACAGGAGATATTAAGGGGGTTTCTATAAAAGTAAAAAGGCGCCAAGAGAGATACAGAACAGAAAGTCACAATCTATAGAAACAAAGACTTTACAGGCAACATGGCATCATTAAAATCATATCTCTCAATAATCAGTCTCAATGTAAATGGCCTAAATGCTCCCATAAATGGCACAGGGTTGCAGATTGGATAAAAAGACATGACCCATCCATTTGCTGTCTACAAGAGACTCATTTTGAGCCTAAAGATACATTCGGACTGACAGTAAAGGGATGGAATACCATCTTTCATGCCAATGGACCTCAAAAGAAAGCTGGGGTAGCAATTCTCATATCAGATAGATTGGATTTTAAATTAAAGACTATAGTTAGAGACACAGAAGGGCACTATATTATTCTTAAAGGATGTATCCAACAAGTGGATATGACAATTATAAATATATATGCCCCCAACAGGGGAGCAGCAAGATACACAAGCCAACTCTTAACCAGAATAAAGAGACATATAGATAAAAATACGTTAATAGTAGGGGACCTCAACACTCCACTATCAGCAATAGATAGATCACCTAAGCAGAAAATCAACAATGAAACAAGAGCCTTGAATGCCATACTCGACGAGTTGGACCTCATAGATATATATAGAACACTACACCCCAGAACCAAGAATACTCATTCTATTCTAATGCCCATGGAACATTCTCAAGAATAGACCATACTCTGGGTCACAAAACAGGCCTGAACCGATACCAAAAGACTGAAATTATTCCCTGCATATTCTCAGACCACAACGCTTTGAACGTGGAACTCAACCACAAGGAAAAATTGGAAGAAACTCAAACACTTGGAGACTAAGAACCATCCAGCTTAAGAATGATTCAATAAACCAGGAAATCAAAAATCAATTTAAACAATTTATGGAGACCAACGAGAATGAAAAGACAATGGTCCAAAACCTATGGGACACTGCAAAAGCAGTCCTAAGGGGAAAATACATAGCCATCCAAGCCTCACTCAAAAGAATAGAAAAATCTAAAATGCAGTTTTTATATTCTCACCTCAAGAAGCTGGAACAGCAACAGAGGGACAGGCCTAATCCACTCACGAGGAAGCAGTTGACCAAGGTTAGAACAGAAATCAATGAATTAGAAACCAGGAGTACAGTAGAGCAGATCAACAGAACTAGAAACTGGTTCTTTGAGAGAATTAATAAAGGACTTATCCAAAAGAATAGAGAAACGACCCGAATTAATAAAATTATGAACAAAAAGGGAGAGGTCACAACCAACACCAATGAAATTGGAAGGATTATTAGAAACTTTCATCAACAGCTTTATGCCAATAAATTAAGCAATCTGGAAGAGATGGAGGCCTTCCTGGAAACCCATAAACTACCAAGACTGAAACAGGAAGAAATTGATTTTTTAAACAGACCAATTAATTATGAAGAGATTGAAACACTGAGTAAAAACCTTCCAAAAAACAAAACGCCAGGGCCTGATGGTTTTCCCAGGGAATTCTACCAAACGTTCAAAGAAGAAATAATACCTATTCTCCTACGGCTATTTCAAAAAATAGAAACAGAAGGAAAGCTAACAAACTCCTTCTATGAGGCCAATATTACCTTGATCCCCAAACCAGGCAAAGACCCCATCCAAAAGGAGAATTACAGACCAATTTCCCTAATGAATATGGATGCCAAAATTCTCAACAAGATCCTTGCTAATAGAATCCAACAGTACATTAAAAGGATTATCCATCAGACCAAGTGGGATTCATCCCTGGGATGCAAGGGTGGTTCAACATTCACAAATCTATCAGTGTGATAGATTTTTATCAACAAGAAAAAAGCAAAAATCATATGATCCTCTCAATAGATGCAAAAAAGCATTTGACAAAATACAGCATCCTTTTCTGATTAAAACCCTTCAGAGTGTATGAATAGAGGGTACATTCCTCAATCTCATAAAATACATCTATGAAAAGTCTACAGCAAATATCATTCTCAATGGGGAAAAGCTGGAAGCCTTTCCCTTAAGATCAGGAACACGACAAGGATGCTCACTCTCGCCATTATTATTCAACATAGTACTAGAAGCCCTTGCAACAGCAATCAGACAACAAAAAGGGATAAAAGGTATCCAAATCGGCAAAGAAGTCAAACTGTCTCTCTTCGCTGATGACATGATACTCTATATGGAAAACCCAAAAGAATCCACTCCCAAACTACTAGAAGTTACAGAGCAATTCAGTAATGTGGCGGAATACAAAAATCAATGCTCAGAAATCAGTTGCATTTCTATACACAAATAATGAGACTGAAGAAAGAGAAATTAGGGAATCCATCCCATTTACAATAGCACCAAAAATCATACATTACCTTGGAATTAACTTAACCAGAGACGTAAAGGACCTATATTCTAGAAACTACAAATCACTCTTGAAAGAAATTGAGGAAGACACAAAAAGATGGAAAAATATTCCATGCTCATGGATCAGAAGAATTAACACAGTTAAAATGTCCATGCTACCCAGAGCAATCTACACTTTCAATGCTATCCCGTTCAAAATACCAATGACATTTTTCAAAGAACTGGAACAAACAACCCTTAAATTTGTGTGGAACCAGAAAAGGCCTCGAATTGCCAAGGAATTATTGAAAAGGAAAAACAAAGCTGGGGGCATCACAATGCCGGATTTCAAGCTGTACTACAAAGCTGTGATCACAAAGACAGCATGGTACTGGCACAAAAACAGACACATAGACCAATGGAACAGAATAGAGAACCCAGAAATGGACCCTCGGCTCTTTGAGCAACTAATCTTTGATAAAGCAGGAAAAACCATCCAGTGGAAAAAAGACAGTCTCTTCAATAAATGGTGCTGGGAAAATTGGTCAGCTACGTGCAAAAGAATGAAACCTGACCACTCTCTCACACCATACACAGAGACAAACTCTAAATGGATGAAAGACCTTGATGTGAGACAGGAATCCATCAAAATCCTAGAGGAGAGCATAAGCAGCAACCTCTACGACATTGGCCACAGCAACCTTTTCCATGACACATCTCCAAAGGCAAGAGAAACAAAAGATAAAATGAAGTTGTGGGACTTCATCAAGATAAAAAGCTTCTGCACAGCCAAGGAAACAAAGAAACTAAGAGGCAGCCCACAGAATGGGAGAATATATTTGCAAATGATGCTACAGATAAAAGACTGGTATCCAAGATCTACAAAGAACTTCTCAAACTCAACACATGAGAAACAAATAAACAAATCATAAAATGGGCAGAAGATATGAACAGACACTTTTCCAATGAAGACATACAAATGGCTAACACACACTTGAAAAAATGTCCAAAATCATTAGCCATCAGGGAAATTCAAATTAAAACCACACTAAGATACCACCTTATGCCAGTTAGAATGGCAAAAATCAACAAGGCAGGATACAGCAATTGCTGGAGAGGATGTGGAGAAAGGGGATCCCTCCTCCATTGTTGGTGGGAATGTAGGTTGGTGCAGCCACTCTGGAAAACACTGTGGAGGTCCCTTAAAAAGTTAAAAATTGAGCTACCCTATGACCCAGCCATTGCAATACTGGGTATTTACCCCAAAGATACAGACATAGTGAAGAGAAGGATCATATGCACCCCAATGTTCATAGCAGCATTGTCCACAATAGCTAAATCATGGAAGGAGCCGAGATGCCCTTCAACAGATGACTGGATTAAGAAGCTGTGGTCCATATATACAGTGGAATATTATTCAGCTATCAAAAAGAACGATTTCTCAACATTTGCTGCAACATGGACGGCACTGGAGGAGAAAATGCTAAGTGAAATAAGTCAAACAGAGAAAGACGATTATAATATGGTTTCTCTCATCTATGGAACATAAGAACTAGGAAGATCGGTGGGGGAGGAAAGGGATAAAGAAAGGGTGGGTAATCAGAATGGGGAATGAAGCATGAGAGATATGAACTCTGGGAAACAAACTGAGGGCTTCAGAGGGGAGGGGGGTGGGGGAATGCGATAGGCTGGTGATGGGTAGTAAGGAGGGCATGTGTTGCATGGTGCACTGGGTGTTTTACGCAACTAATGAATCATCGAACTTTACATCAAAAACCAGGGAGGTACTGTATGGTGACTAACATAATATAATAAAAAAGTATTATAATAAAAAAAAAAGAAAAACACAAATTTCCAAAAAATACAAGGAGAAACAGATAATAAGAATAGGCATGTATCTATTACAGAAATTGAATAAAAATTAATAATCTAAAAAAGAAAAAAAATAGTCTGCCTTTAGCTCAGGTCATGATCCTAGGGTCCTGGAATGGAGCCCTGCATTGGGCTCCCTGCTCAGTGGGGAGCCTGCTTCTCCCTCTGCCTCTGCTGCTCCCCCTGCTTGTGCTCTCTGTCCAATAAGTTTTTTAAAAATCTTACCAAAAAAGCAGTAATTGTTTTGATTATTTAATAAACTCGAATTCTGAATTGACAAATTCAATTTGATTGGCAGGTACAGTAGTTAAGGCTCATTTCTACACCTCCTTTGCTGTAAAATGGGTCTCCTATTCAGATGCTATGCTTTTATAGGATTCCATGCCTGTATGTCAGGTATTCCATAAGCCCATAGATAATGGTACTGCTGTGGTAGGAAAAATAAATCCATACCCAGAATAGATATCCATCCTTGAAAGGATTAACCACTGGCCCTTCAAGGATGGAAGGGAGATTACATAGTCAACTTACCCTCCAAGTGGTTGGGTTAGGATAGGGAATAGTATAATATTGGGGGATTAGTGTTGGACTGTATCACTATGAGTTATATATTTAAAGGCAGAAGTAGCTAGATTGTTTATTAATACATGGGACACCATGCTGTCTGGTTCATACATGGTCTCTATCTCTGCCATACCAGCTGCTCCATTCATACGCCCATTGTGCTATGTCTGAATGGTTGATGACAAAAGCTGAGACATCTTATCTACTTCGTCTCTCCAGTGGTGAATGCTTTTTGATGGGCTTAATATGGAATACAAACTTCAACCCTTATATGTCCATCTACATCATATGAATCTACCCCAGAATTCCTTATATCCAATCTCACAGTCCTTTCTTTTCCAGGTCCCTGAATAGACAGCCAGGCTACTGGCCAATTGCCAGGCCTCTGGCCAATAGCCGGAAATGCATATTTTCTTCTCCATTGTCTTTCAGTGTCAGTTCTGAAAGTGTTAGTAAAGTAACTGCCATCCATTTTTGGCTTGCACCTATGCACTGGGCCAAACCATCTATAAACCAGGCTCATGCTTTTTCTTCTTTCAGTTTGTCCTACGGAACCATGTATAGACATAGATGCAGATGGAAAAAAGGACTAACACAAGAGTTGTGAGAGACATAAGGGTCTGGGGTATCTGCTGGGAGGCTTACTCACACCCTCTGGTCCTGTGCAGTCTTGTTCCTGGATATGCCATTTCCATCTTACAATAGAGAGTTGCAAGACCTGTACAATATTTTAACTTGAAAGATCTGACAGAACCCATCTCATAACAGGCAAAATGAGTTGCTGTCCCATGACCAATTTTTCCATCTCTACCAGGACCCAGTAACACACCACAAGCTATCTCAGAAAGAATATATAATTATGTACCGCAGATGGTGTGGCTTTGCTACAGAATCCAAAGGGCCTATGTTGTCATTCCACTGCAGCTTGCCATATACTTTAATTTCGTCTCTTCCAACCACTGACACTCCAGCACCATATGTCTGCCAGGTGGTAGGACCCAAGTGGTAGGGCAGATTGCACCGTGACCTGGATCTGATGCAGCAAACTTTCTGGCTCTGGTCACCACTCAAAACTGGCAGCCTTCTATGTCACTCAATAAATGGGCTAGAACGTATTCCTAGGTATGGAATGTATTCCCTTCTGAACCAAAGTGGCCTACCACATGCTGTGCTTCCTTTTTGTGTGTTCTACGGGATGCAAGATGTAGTCACAACTTGGCCTCTGTTGCTTAGGACCCCATTATTCTCAAATATAAATAAGACCAGGTTTGTACCTATCTTTTTGGCCATGCCTACCAGCTGGCTTCTAGAGGACAGCCACCACTGAACTTCTTAGTTATGTTGGTACCCCTCGCACCACTATATTTATGATTACCTTGGTGCATGGTATGGCCTCTGGCAGGTGTTACAGAACATCTTATAGGTCATTGGGTCATCTGATTGAAATATATGTATTCAAGATTGCTTACTTCCTTCAGCTTCTTTAGTCTTTCCTCTAACATCTACCAGGGCAATTGCACATACACACACACATGCACACACACATATACATATATATCTTCATTGAGATGTATGTATGTGTGTGCACATACATATATAACATTTATTGAGATAAAACCCACACATCATAAAATTCACCTTTTAAAAGTGTATCTGTAAGTGCATATAGATATATAGATGTGTATGTATTTTATATGTACAGGCCTGTCCAATATATGTATGTATGCATAAACACACACTTATATACGTATATATGTATATGCTTATCAATGGTGAATGGTTATGCACTAGTGTTATTTCTACTTTTAGCTACTATGAACAAGCTAAAAACATTTGTGTACAAATTTTTGTGAGAACATATGCTTTCATTTCTCTTGTGTATACCTAGAATTGGAATTTCTGGGTCATATTATAACTCTATATTTAACATTTTGAAAAACTGCTTAACTCTTTTCCAAAGTAGCTGTACCATTTTATTTTTCTACCAGCAAAGAATGAGGGTTCCAATTTCTCCATACCCTTGTGGTTATATGTGTCTTTTTCATCATAGCCATACTAATGGTTAAGTGGTATCTTACTGTGGTTTTCATTTGCTTTTTCCTGATGATAAATGATAAGCCTCCTTTCATGTGTTTATTGGCCATTTGGATATCTTCTTTGGAGAAATACTTATCCAAGTCTCTTGCCCCATTTTTAAATATTTGTCTTCTTCTTGCTAAGTTAAAAGCATTCTTTATATATTCTGGATATAGATACCTTGTCAGATATATGAATTGTAAATATTTCCCCATCCGTGGATTGTTTTTTCACTTTCTGGTGGTATCCTTTGAAGCACAAATACTTCTAATTTTGATAAATCCAACATCTATTTTTGTTTTGCCGTCTGTGCTTTTGGTAATATATGTTGGGAACCATTGCCTTATCATGAAAATTCACTCCTATGCTTTCTTCTAAGAATTCTATTGTTTTCATTTTTAAATTTAGGTCTTTGATCCATTTTGAGTTAATCTTGTTATAAGGTGTGAGGTAAGAGTTCAACTACATTTTGCATGTGAATATCCACTGTCCCAGCACATTTATTGAAAAGACTATTTATTTCTTGATGAATGGTCTTGGCATCCTTGGTAAAAAAATAAGTTAACCCAAAGACATAGGAGTTTATTTCTGGAATCATGCTTCTATTCCACTGATCTTTTTCTATCCTTATCATAGTAACAGACTCTCTTGATTAATGTTGTTTTATAGAAAATTTTGAAACTGGAAAGTGTGAGTTTTCCCACTTTGTTCTTCAATATTGTTTTGATTTTTCTGGGTCTACTAGGTTGCTTTGAGGATTCCATCTGTGGATTGTTCCAGTAGGAACTGCCCAATGACTTGTACATGAAAACTTTTTGTTGAATAAATGCAATAGCTAACGAATGAACAAGGTCTGTTAGCTTAGGAAAAGCATTTGGAAAACCATTTAAGATTCTTATCCTTTTGTTGAATGCTTAAATGAAATATCTTACAATGTAACAATAAAATAATGCTGCTCTGGTCCTGAGATGTGAAGGAAATGACTGTAAAATAATATTCCTAAATCTATTATATCAGGATTAACAATAATCATATACCATAAAAGTAACAGCTATGCTGCTTTTCTGATTATTCCTCCTGGAATTTTTTGTTTGTAGTTATAACATCTCTACTTCTTTCATTCTATTCTACTTGGAATTATTAGCAAGCTTGTATAATATAATTCCATCTTAAGCAAGCTAGAATAACTTTTCATAATTTATCCCTCCAAACTCAGATGCAAATAACTACTCTCTATTAAACAGAGTGATATTAGCAAATTTTAGAAATTTCCCAAGGGTCGGAGAGGTAGCCACCAAGTTTCTGTCAGTCCTCTGAATTTACAGTGTTCTGATTCTACCACAAACTTTAGCTGACTGTGCTGTATGTTAACAATCTCTGGCTGTTCTCTGAAAAACAATAATTTCTGGCATCATTAATCCTTTTTGGGTAAAAAAAAATGTATGTATGCTGATAAGATCTAAACCTTGACAGAAGTGGACAGTATGGATCCACAAAGAAAAAAGAAATTAATTTTGAAAAATTAGTTCCATCATTTTAACACAGACTCGAGCGGTTCATGAGTAATTACAGACCAATCATGAACATTTGTGAATCATCCTTGAACTATATCCTAGGCTTTTTAAGAGCACGAAGACTCAATCTTAGTAAGCAGTATGTTAAAGTGGGAAAATCACATACTTTATGGTCAGATTCATCTGCTATTTAAACTAACTTTGGCAAGTCACTTAAATTCTCTGACAATCAGACCATTTTTGTGAGGATTCCGGTTAAATAATCCAAATAAAGTACCAGTAGAGAGTGTGACAGAGGATAAATGTTGAACCCTGAAGCTTCCAAATCAATTTTATTTTGAAACTATTTGATAAACAGTTTACCTTAAAGCGTTTCTTAGGCTTTTCCCCTACAATGATCACCTTCTTGGTCAGTAATCCTCTGCTGTGTTCCCTGGCTGGGTCAAAAGAATATGTTCTTGAATCTGCCCACATCTGAATCCAAGTCCAGCATCTACCTGTCGGATTGCACCCTAACCTGAGTCCTTTTCTCTGCAACAGTGCCTGGATCCTAACTTTGATATCAAGTCATATGGAACTGAGATTGAGTTCCGTTATACTGCCTACACCAGATCAGTTATAGAGTGACACCGTCTTAACTCTATCTGAATAGGTTTAGTATTTTGGAGCTAAAGCTCATTTTATTTATAAGCCAATTCCATAGGGAAAGGCCCCCATTGTAAAACTGTAATAAACACTAAATTATTTACGAAAAATTTTAAATGAAAATATCCGTACCTAGAACAAGAAAAGATATATCTAATCAAGGTCCCTATACATGTTTTTTCAGGTTACTTACTGCACAATGGAGACATATTTGCGGCATAGGCTATAAGAATGATGATCACTAGAGTTGTGTAGTACGCACTCTGCACAACGGTACCTAATGGCTCTGTTTTCCAGCTCTTCATATTTTTGGAGAACTGGATTAGATATTAGAGTCACAGTATCTCTAAATATATACACTAGAGAAAGCTAATATTTCAAAAGTGAGAATATTTTCTATCATTTATCTTTTTATCTTATGAAAATAGAGAATAATGAGTATTCTAATCACAGCATATTTACACTTTCAAATATTACATTTAATTATATCTTCCTGCTTAAACAAAAAAGAGACAATTGAAGGTAGTTAGAAGTATTTTCCATAATGGATTTCTATTATAAGACAATCTAACCCTCTAAGTGGTGAGCGTTACTGTTTCTGAATTATAATATTGCAAGTCTATTAATTCTGCCTCAGGGGAGGGGAGTTCATAGAAGCGTTTTAATAGTAAAATCTGAATTTTTATCAGAATGATTTCAAATGGTCAATCATAAAAAGTTATCTATTGATACAGTATCTATTCATATGTGACAACATGGATATAACTCTAGGGTTATCTCAATCCTACTATGAAGATAAAAAAATAAAATTTGATGGTAAACTGCCATCTTAGCAGGCCAATGCATTGAGGTTAAGACTGTCTTAATGCAGACTACTAAAATGATCATTTTGTTTAGTAAGTTTATTTGAACTGTTGTTTCAGTAAAAGAGCTGTTTTCATGGATGTTTTTTTCATGAATTGGACTACCAGCTCAGATATCTGTTTTGAATTAGACTTTTTTAAAAAGATTTTATTTATTTGAGAGAGAGAGAGAGAGAGAGAGAAAACGAGGGAGGAAATACAAAAGGGGAGTGTGAGAAGGAGAAGCAGACTTCCCACTGAGCAGGGAGCCCCATGCAGGGCTTCATCCCAGGACCCTGGGATCATGACCTGAGCTGAAGGCAGATGGTTAAAAACTGAGCCACCCAGGTGCCTCTGTTTTGGATTAGACTTGCATAAGTTAACTAAATAACAAACGTAACTTGAAAAGTACCTGGTTGTCTTTAGAAACAACTTTTTAATTTGGAAAGCCACTTATTCAAGAATGAGGGTTCACTGGGGAAGTGGAAATATGAAAGATTGCAGAATATAAGTTTAAATTTTAAAAAGGTAAAATACAGACAAAATTAAGACTGTGGAAATTAGATAACTCTATTTAAAAATTCCCATGTTATCATTATAAATGGGACTCCAAAACATTAAAAACCTCAAGAAAACTCATTTCTAAAAGATAAACAAAAACTCAAATTTTCCCTTATTCCTAAAACTTCAGTAGTCAGACCACTTTCCATATCAACAGTGCCAAGCCCCAGTAAGATAGCCACTCCAGTTTAGATATCAAACCATGAATATAAATCTTTTCCTAAGGCTCATTTAAATGCCCCACATAACAGCACCAAGAGTAAGGGACAGAAACGTATCCATATCCCTATAATCTCTTCCTAAACTTGTCAACCATGTGCCCTTTTTCCCAACTATCTCCAAAAGATTTTATTAAACAAATAAATTACTGGTATCCATCTTCTTGTATGTAATTCTATATTTTATTACTAACTCAGCTGGGGTTTAGGAAGACAAAAAAATTAAAATTAAAAAACCCCTCAAACCATAGGTACATTAATTATGCACTTTTTAACACCTGTTCTTACAGAATTTAAAGAAAGTTTGCTTTGACATCCCATTTGCAATCACGGAATAAATTTTTGAATAAAGAATTGCTTTCATATCACACCTCTTTACCTTTCAAGTTTTCTGTGGTTGAGGCATATGGTGGGGAAAAAAGTAGAAAAAATGTTAAAAAAGGAATTTGCTCATTTAATCATAAAAAGTGTAAGAGCATTCTTTTTTTTTTGAGAGAGAGAAAATGAGCAGGGAATGGTACAGGGTGGTGGGGAGCAGCAGAGGGAGAGAGAGAATCTTAAGCTGGCCCCACGCCAAGCGCAGAACCAGACTGGGGTTCAATCTCACGACCTTGAGATCATGACCTGAGCCTAAATTAAGAGTCCGAGGCTTAACAGACTGAGCCCCCCCAGGTGCCCCAAGAATGTTTAAAAAAAAAAAAAAACGCTTTCTTAGGATTTGATTCTTAATGATAACAGAATGACATCATTTTAGGTATAACTTACCATCTAAATTTGCTCTTTGAAAAAATAAGTCTTCTCATTTTAATAACAGCTATATAAATAAATTATCACAAAGTATAGTGTTCTATGTGGAAAATTCGAATTCAAAACCAATAAAAGTAATTGAAAGAATATTATCATTACTGAATAGAGGTGTCTAAACTGAAGTCAGCCCTTCTCATACTCTCTTTGGGCCACAGACCAAATGCCTTCTGACATAGTCACAATTTTTAAGTAATAGGGTTAAAGAAGATTCAGTTCTCTTCTTTTCACAGTTCAACAGCAATCATGGACATCAATATGGATTTACAGTATATTAGAAGTAAAGCCAAACCTTAAAGAGAGTTTTTTTCCTCTTTTTAGAGAGCATCTGGACCAAAACTTCATAATCGGATGCAAGAGATTCAGGCAGCATCCATTACATAATTTCTGGGATCCAGGACACAATGAAAATATGGAACCACTTGCTTAAAAATGAAAAATTTCAAGACAATAACAGTGGAGCAGTAAAGCAAATGCATGGGTCCTGTAGGACTCCATAGGCTGCACGTCATTAAGTTGGTCCTGGTTCTTCGTATATGAAATTCCTCATGTATTTGATGGTCTACAGTTTTCATCAGATTACAAAGGGGGCTGTGCCAAAAAAAAAAAAAAATGGAGGGGGAATATTACAACTCAACTTACCTAGCCTCTCATATTATAGCTATGAACATTGAGGCCCAGGGGAAGTTAATTTGAGAATTATTACTAGTATCCAGGTCTCTTGATTCTACTATATCATTAGTAGTAAGTTTTGGGTTGTTGTTATTTTTTAATATATCATGCTTTTTCTTTTTTTACAGATGCAGAATGTAGATTTCTCTTAAAGCAAAGATAATCTGGAAATACCATAAAAAGTTTATCATTAAGAATGTTAACTACATTTTAAAAATTTGAGAATATAAAATACATAATTTCTGAAAATATTTTTGTTTTATTGCAGAACTCAGTGTAGAGCTTTCCCAAGTTTGGCCTTCCTGCTACCTCATGAAGAAGAAAAATATCAATACCAGATAATTCTCAATTCTCTATTTTAAAACACAAAATAACAAGTGAAAAAAAAGGGAAATTGAAAAGAAAATCAAGATTCAACTTTAAATAAATTCTAGTTTTGCTAACTAAATAGAAAACGTGAAACTCTCTTCTAGCAACCAGAACATGCTAAGAATAGATTTTTCTTCTTGCGAATCACTAGAGGCTTAACTAATTAACAAAATTAATGTCCATTTCAGATGATAATGTAACTTTTTTAAAAAAAGCATTTGGAGGGGCACCTGGGTGGTTCAGTTGGTTTGAGTGTCTGCCTTTAGCTCAGGTCATGATCGCATGGTCCTGGGAGTGAACCCCATGTAGGGCTCCCTGCTTGGTGGGGAGTCTGCTTCTCCCTCTCCCTCTGCCCCTCCCCTCACTCATGCTTTTTCTCTCTCACAAATAAAATCTTAAAAAAAAAAAGCATTTGGAAAAACTGGGCACATAAGGGCAGTAAATCTTAATATAAGTTCGGTGTATATAAATTGTGTGGGGATCAAAATAGGGGCTTAGCTATAAAATGACACAGCTCTTTTTCATGGAGCAATTTGAGGTTGATTATTTAAAATCAAGGATATATATTGTTTTGAGTTTATTGGGGCACCTGGGTGGCTTAGTTGGTTAAGCATCCAACTCTTGGTTTGGGCTCAGGTCATGATTTCAGGGTTGTGGGACAGGGCCCCAAGATGGGCTCTGTGCTCAGAGTGGAGTCTGCTTGTTCCTCTCCCTCTCCTCCTCTTCCCCCCGCTTCCAGAACTCTCTCCATTTAAAATAAATAAAATCTTTAAAAAAAACATTAATTTTAATGTCCTCAAGAAATATAAACAGAATTTTAGAGATTTAATGAGTCTTCTAAAACTTTGGATCACGTGACTAAAAGGACCTTCAATAGGTTGGTGGTCCTGTTCATAGCGCTGTGTTCAAGTTCACCTTAGAGCCTTAGCAGAGCGGCTCTGATTCACGCAAATGTTACAGTGGAAACCCTTGCTTTCCTCCCTAGTAATATGCATTTTAATAAGGGAGTTCTGAAGTAACTCATTAACCCAAATACAGTTCTAATGGAATTTCTGTTACAAGGGAGACTGGCAAAAGATCGGTTGGAGCGGGACACTTACAAGCCTCTCTAATATCACCAAATTGTAGTCAAGTCTGTATGAAGTGCCATATGCAAATTTTTAAACTTTATTAATGCAATAGGCAGGCAAGTATTTGGGGGAAGGAACTTATCTCCATTGTAAAAGAGTTCACTTAGTCATCTTGCAGACCAAAGCTCTATTGAGAAATTTGTAGCACAGTATTTCCGTGATACTACTCATATTTGTGAAGTAATATAGTATTTTATGGATAAATTAGGTAATATAGATAAGCAAAATGAAAAATCATAAGCCACCAATCAATGTGGGATGTATAAATGAGTATATATATGTATAAACATGTCACATACAAAACTGTGACATAATGATCAACTGCGGCTTTTCACTGACAATAAATTATGAACACTACATCCAATGCTCCTTAAGCTACGGGCACAGAACTGTTAGAAAACATTTTTTAAAAAGGCTACCAACGCTGTGATCTTTTAACTCCCCAAATGCACATATACTTCCACATACACACAAACTGGAAATACACTATCATTGAACGAGCCAATCCTTTGAAGCCCGCCCAGGGATTTCTAGAGAAGCTAAAGTAAATATCTCTGATTTATAGCATAATTTTTATTTGCTGCATAATACTCTTTACATGGATGAGTATAATATGATCTAATCCCATGTAGTTGTGCATTAGTTTGTTCCTATATCCTGATATAATACTATGGTGCACATTTTTGTATCTACATCTTTGCTTACTAATAATATATCTTGTATATAATGTTAGAAGTGGGATGACTTGATTAAAGGATAAGGACATTTTAAAATTTTGGTATTGTCAAACAAGGATATAGAACTTTTTAAAATTAACCTCACAGAAGCAGTGGAGTATCTATTTCCTTTCTTATCATCTATCTTCATTCCTTTTAATTAAAATGGATGCCATTATTAAAAAGATAAGAGTTTCATTGTTGTTATAGTTTTCATGTTGGTGAAGTTAAATATACCTTTTATATCTTCATTGGCCATTTCTACTTCTTTCCTTGAAATTCCTGTACATGTTTTCTGCCTGTTTTTATTAGTGTTTTTAACTTTAAAATATATAAAAATACTCTTTGGGTGTTAACATTGCCCTTTGTTACATATGTTTGAAATATATTCTAATTTGTCATTTACTTTTTAATTTGGTTTGTAATAAAAAAGTGTTATGCTGTAGTCATATCTATTATATTTTAACTCATTTGAAAAATAAAGTCATGCCAGGAAAGACTTTTCCTACTGTAAAATTATACATATAGTTGCTTGTATTTTCCTTTAATATTTTAAATTGTTTCTCTATAATTTAATGAAAATAAATGTATATTTTATTATACATGTTTATTGTAATACTTCACAAATTACAGAAAAGTATAAAGAAGAAAAAAATACTTGAAGCCTGACTACCCAGAGGTTATCAGAAATAACACGTTAGTTATCAACCTTTAAAATCTGCCTGTATGCTACACACACACACACACACACACACACACGCACACACACAGCTTTGTAATGTATGTTTTTATTCAAACGATATCCTATGGGCTATTCTCATTTTGGGAGCAGTATTACACTGATTTGTTATGGTGTTAATATATATTTTAATATCTGATAGACAGGAATCTCTCATTTTCCTTTCTCTAAATGCTTGTGCTTATTTTCACTTTTTATTTTCTTCCATAGAAATTTTAACAATTTGTTGACAATTTTTTTAAAAAAGGCATCTTCTTTGCGTTTGACTTTAACTCCTAATTTGTTGGGGGAGGGGTAACTGTGATCTTTACAAGATCTCATTCCCATCAAGACACACGCAATGTCTCTTCAGTCCAGTCTTATTATGCTCAGTGAAATTTGGTATTTACTTAGCACAGCCTCTGCCACATGCTGTGGTCTCTCTGTACATTTCCAAATGATTGGCAAGGCTGAGATTTGCTCCCACCAACAATCCCATAGACAGCCCTTACCTACAGCTCCTTTGTAGTGTGTTTCAGAGATGTTGATGTCACTTTAGAATTGCAGCTACTTTTGGGAAGTAGAGATAGAGTTCTCAGAAGAAACATCCTCTAGGCACAGGGAGCTTCAGGACTATGCCCAAGTTTTTTCTTGGTGTTTGGTAAGGAATCATGATCTTAGCTGAGAATGTCTTCTACTCTAGTGGGTTCATCTGCCTTTAGCATAAGTTCCTAGCAGTAATGTCTCTCCTTTCAGATCAAACATAGTATTTCAACAGCCAGTGTCTAAATGCTGTTTATTGTGCATGAACATGTATTAATAAACTACTCATCAAAAATTCCAGCCGGTAGGAAATTAGAGAGGATTATGTCAGACTCAGAGTTTGCAAACTTTTCTTTGTACTAAATAGAGATCTGTCATTTACTACAGAGTTTAAGGTGAGTCATTTAACCCTGTGAGCCTCAGTTTTGGTATTCATAAAGGAGTAATACTGTCTTTCAAGGTTTTGCTCAAACCTTCACCTCGTTCTCTCAAGATTCTGTACACTACCTCTACTCCTAGTAATCTATCTCTTTTCTTAACTGTCAGAGTGTCATTGTATACTTGGCACTTGTCAAATACAGTCAGATCTTCATCTTATTTATGTGTGTGTGTTCTGTCTCCCCATATTAAATAGTATTTCCTTGGAAAAAACAATGGTGCCTTTTTCTCCTCTTGTATTTACTGGCCCAGCACTTTCCACCTAGACTGATCTAAATAAATGTTTGTTAGATAGATTGAGCTCCTCCATTTCCTTATTTTTTATGAGTTAATTATTAAGACTTGTTTATATCCACTAAGACAGTGAAATAATGACATATTAATGAGACAAAATATTTTTTATTTTCATTTGCTAAAATATTCTATTCTTATTCATGTGATTTTTCATTTCCAACTGATTTCTGCAGAAGCCCCCTGTTTTTTTCACCTCTGGGCATAAGGAACAAAATAGACAGTGAAATTAAAAGAATATGTTTGGAGATGCCAGTTTACAAAAGAATGAACATTCAGCTAAATGCACGATTCATCATTTGTATAAAGAAATAATAAAGAATGCGTATTTTACATCTACTACAACATCAATGTTTTCCATGACAAAGGACTAAAAAGAGTTTTTAATACTACTGAATATATCTCAGCATTAACTACTAATTGGTTCAATTTTCTTTCTTACTGTTATGTTGCTGGTAAAGCACACACGATATAGGTCTTAAAAATGTTTAACTTAGTTGAGTCACTCAAAAGTATTGAGCATCAAAGTTCTCAATGAATGATTAACACAAACTAGCTTTTTTTCTTTTTAAAGCTTTGCTGAGGCATAATTAACATAAAAAATAGGTGAATTTTATGGCATGTTTGTTTTGGCTCTTCTTGATGTTTTGCAATTTCATACACATTTGATGATTAACTTGTCAATTTCTTTTTTTTTTTTTTAAGATTTTATTTATTTATTTGACAGAGATAGAGCCAGCAAGAGAGGGAACACAAGCAGGGGAGTGGGAGAGGAAGAAGCAGGCTCATAGCGAATGAGCCCGATGTGGGGCTCGATCCCAGAACGCCAGGATCACGCCCTGAGCCAAAGGCAGATGCTTAACCGCTGTGCCACCCAGGCGCCCCTAACTTATCAATTTCTGCATAGAAGTTAGCTAGAATTCTCATAGGGAACATGTTTAAGCCATAGATAAATAAGAATTGCCATCTTGAAAATATCAGGTCTTCTGATCAATGAATATGGGTGTCTTTCCATTTATTTGGAACTTCTTTAATTTCTTTCAACCACATTTTCTAGTTTTCAATGTATGTTTCTACTACTTTTATTAAATTCGTTCCTCAGTGTTTTATTCTTTTTAAAAAATTTTTAAGTTCTTTTTTCCCCCAAGTTTTTATTTAAATTCCAGTTAGTTAACATACAGTGTAATAGGAGTTTCAGGAGTACAACATAGTGATTCAACACTCACATCCAACATCCTGTGCTCCTCACAAGTGCACTCCTTAGTTCCCATCACCTATTTCACCCATGCCCCCACCTACCTTCCCTCTGGTAACTGCTAACTTGTTCTCTACAGTTAAGAGTCTGTCTCTTGGGGCGCCTGGGTGGCACAGCGGTTAAGCGTCTGCCTTCGGCTCAGGGCGTGATCCCGGCGTTATGGGATCAAGCCCCACATCAGGCTCCTCCGCTATGAGCCTGCTTCTTCCTCTCCCACTCCCCCTGCTTGTGTTCCCTCTCTCGCTGGCTGTCTCTATCTCTGTCAAATAAATAAATAAAATCTTTAAAAAAAAAAAAAAAGAGTCTGTCTCTTGGTTTGTCTCTTTTTTCCCCTTGCTCATTTGTTTTGTTTCTTAAATTGCTCATGAGTGAAATCATACGGTATTTGCCTTTCTCTGACTTATTTCGCTTAATACACCCTAGCTTCATCCATGTCATTGCAAATAGCAAGATTTCATTCTTATTGATGGCTGAGTAATATTCCTGTGTGTGTGTGTGTGTGTGTGTGTGTGTGTGTAAGATGTGCTATAACACATCATCTTTTTCCATTCATCAATCAATGGACACTTGGGCTGTTTCCATAGTTTTGCTATTGTAGATAATGCTGCTATAAACACCAGCGTGCATCTGTCCCTCTGAATTAATATTTTTACATTCTTTGGGTAAATACCTAATAGTGCAATTGCTGGATTGTAGAGTATTTCTAACTTTTTGAGGAACCTCCATACTGTTTTCCAGAGTGGCTGCACCAGTTTGCATCCCCAACAACAGTGCCAGAGGGTTTTCCTTTTTCCACAACCTCACCAACACTTGTTGTTTCTTGCGTTGCTGATTTTTAGCCATTCCGCAGGTGTGAGGTGATAACTCATTATACTTTTGATTTGCATTTCCCTGATGATCACTGATGCTGCGTATCTTTTCACGAGTCTGTTGGCGATCTGGATGTCATCTCTGGAAAAATGTGTATTCATGCTTTCTGTTCATTTTTAAATTGATTATTCATTTTTGGGGTGTTGTATTTTAGAAGTTCTTTGTATATTTTGGCTACTAACCCTTTATCAGATCTGTCATTTGCAAATATCTTCTCCCATTCTGTAGGTTGCCTTTCAGTTTTGTTGATTGCTTTCTTTGCCATACAGAAGCTCTTAATTTTGATGTATTCCCAACAGTTCACTTTTGCTTTTGTTTTCATTGCCTGGGGACATATCTAAAAAGAAGTTGGTAGGGCCAATGTCAAAGAAGTTACTGCCTATATCCTCCTCTAGGATTTTTATGGTTTCAATGTTCATATTTAGGTCTTTAATCCATTTTGAATTTATTTTTGTTTATGGTGTAAGAAAGTGGTCTAGTTTCATTCTTTTGCATGTTGCTGTCCAGTTTTCACAACACCATTTGTTGAAGAGACTGTCTTTTTTCCATTGGATATTTTTTCCTGCTTTAAGATTAATTGACATATAGTCGTGGGCTCATTTCTGGGTTTTTTATTCTGTTCTGTTGATGTGTCTATTTTTGCATCAGTACTATACTGTTTTGATCACTACAGCTTTGTAATATAAATTGAAATCTGGAATTATATGCCTCCACCTTTGCTGTTCTTTTTCAAGTTTGCTTTGGCTATTTAGGGTCTTCTGTGGTTCCACACAAAATTTTAGGATTGTTTGTTCTAGCTCTGTGAAAAATGCTGTTGGTATTTTGATAGGGATTGCATTAAATCTGTAGATTCCTTTGGGTGGTATAGACATTTTAACAATATTTGTTCTTCCAATCCACGAACATGGAATGTCTTCCCATTTCTTTGGTGTCATCCTCAATTTCTTTCACCAGCATTTTATAGTTTTCAGAATACAGGTCATTCACCTATTTCATTAGGTTTATTCCTAGGCATCTAATTGCTTTGGTGTAATTGTAAATGGGATAGATTCCTTAATTTCTCCTTCTACTGCTTCATTACTGGTGTATAGAAATGCAACAGATTTCTCTATGTTGATTTTGTATCCTGCGACTTTACTGAACTCATGTATCAGTTCTAGCAATTTTTTGGTGGAGTCTTTTTTCTATATAGACATCATATTACCTGCAAAATAGTGAAAGATTTACTTCTTCTCTACCAGTTTGGATGCCTTTTATTTCTTTTTGTTGTCTGATTGCTGAAGCTAGGACTTACACTACTATGTTAAATAACAGTGGTGCAAGTGGACATCCCTGTCTTGTTTCTAACTATAGAGGAAAAGCTCTCTAATTTTCCACATTGAGGATGATATTAGCTGTGGGTTTTTCACAGATGGACTTTATTATGTTGAGCTATATGCCCCCTAAGCCTACTTTGTTATCCAGGGCCCCCTCAAAAACAAACACACGCACAAACAAAAACAACCACCACCACCACCACCTACTTTGTTCAGGGTTTTTATCATGAATGGATGTTGTACTTTCTCAAATGCTTTTTCTGCATCTATTGAAAGGATTAAATGATTCTTATCCTTTCTTTTATTAGTGGGATGTATCACATTCATTGATTTGCAAATATTAAACCACCCTTGCAACCCAGGAATAAATCCCACTTGATTATGTTGACTAATTTTTAAAAACGTGTTGTTGGATTCTATTTGCTAGTATTTCATTGAGAATTTTTGTATCCATGTTCATCAGGGATATTGGCCTGTAGTTCCCTTTTTTAGTGGAGTCTTCATCTGATTTTGGTATCATTCTTTTTGATGTTTTTGTAAATAAAATTGTTTTCTTAATTTCATATTCTGATTGCTCATTGCCACTGTATACAAATATAATTGATTTTTCATATTGATTTTATATCTTACAAATTTATTTAACTCACTTATTACTTGGTATTGGGGGTGTGTGGATTCCTTAGGATTTCCATATTCAAGATCATGCTGTCAGTGAATAGAAATAATTTTTTTTCCTTTTCATACTTGATGTTTTTTTCTTTTTCTTACTTTTTCCCCTAATTGTTCTGTGTAGAACCTTCAATACAATGTTGACTAGAAGGGGTAAAAGTGGACATCCCTGTCTTGGTCCTGTTCGTAGAGGGAAAGCACCCAGTCTTTCTCTATGTATGGTAGGAAAGATTCCTAAAGCAGGCAAGGAAGCCAAGAAGTTCTTTTGGCACATATATTCTGTTAAATCTAATCTATAAAACTGTAGATACTCTGTTAAATCTAATCTATAAAAACCATTGTCCAAACAGAGAAACCATTGAGATCATTTTAGAAAGGCTTCCTAGTGAGGTAGGATTTTTTTTAAATAAAATTTTCATTGTAATGCATATAATAGTTCAAGTATTTTGAAGGCTTTAGGCATATCAGCCATTTCTATTCAGTGAGTAGAAAGAGGAGAGTTTAAACATCCATATCGTAAAAAGTTCACACAAGTGCCAACAATCTATATTCAACTTCTACTTCTCTGTCTTCCCTAAAGAAAATCATTTTTATAGCACGCTAGAGTACAGTGCAAACATTCTTTCATGTTGGGTACACAACAGGAATATTGAAGAATATATTCTGGTTCAAACTTTGCATTTTCTCATGAAATAAAATATATATATATATATATATATATAACCAAATCTGCCTTAAATAGTCAACCCTTTTTCTCCATTCACACTTTGTCTATACTTTCTCATTCCTCCTGCCCCCCACAAGAATCTTTCTTCCCCTCAAAAATCTGTGAAAAGATAACGATCATTAAATCAGTGATCTATATAGACTCTGTTCTTGGAAATACAAATGATTCTGTAATTTAGAAGACAACTAGCAAACACAGATGGCCTCTGATCCCTCACCTTACATCAGCTCCTAAAAACTCAAGGTGAGCTTATACTGAGTGCTTGCTTTCCTAAGCTATTTGCAATAGCCTTGAATAAAGTCTTCCTTGTCTGTTTAACTTTGGTGCCATTTTTGCTTTGACAGCACCTTACGAGGATGATGTTCAACGCTTGGTTTACTGACATTTGTGTTTGGAAAACAAAGTTTACTCAGTAAACTATTATCTCTGAGGATTCTATATCTTAAATCGTTCTTAGAATGTTTTCTCAAGCTCCATTTTCTCTAATTTTTCATAGGGGCATGTGCCAAAAACATAAAAAACCCTCAGAGCATTACATAAATATAAATAACTACATGAGAATAATATGATGGATTAACTAATGTCCTCAAAACACGATTTTTAAACACAAATGATGACCACAAAAACCAGGTGAATAATTTATAAATGAAAATTTAAAAATATCCAATCATTGCAAATTATCATCTGCCGCAGCCCCTGGCTGAGAATTTATGCTAAGGATATAATAGGAGAACATGTTTGTGACCTTGCAGGCTTCAGTGTAAATGTCAGAGCCAAGTGGCGGGGAACGCCCAGCTTGTCCAACAGTTGGGAACACCCAACTCATTCAGGGCAGAGTACTGCTGAAACTTGATTGCTCTTGACAATAGCCCACGGGGTCCATAGAAACCTGTTTAAGAATAGGCCCCACTTGCTGAACGTTACATCATCTGATCCCCTGACCTTCCCCGTGATGTACTACTATTCACTAGTATGTAATACGGATCACTCCCTCGATTGTCTTTGATTGTTTATTGCCAATAAGTATGTGAGGTTGCAGGTGTTCGGGGCGATTGCAGTCTTGGCGCACCGCGAGGTCGTCCCCTGCACCCATGCTGTCTTTCGCAAGCTAACCTGTCTGTGCCTCATCCTTCTCCCGAATCAACGGTCCATGGCAGTGCGGGCGGTGCCGCAGCAATCATCTTTACACATAAATATACCAAACTCTACTTCTATTCTTGGCATAATAAAAAGGAAGATGAGATCTCCAATGATACTACTTTTCATTCTTGCCTCTACTGATCATAGCTCATTGATCCCCTATGATAAATGTTATCTCTATGTTCCACACAGGTATGCAGGTAGACCTAGCTTTCTGATCTCAAGCATGAATTTTCTATAAATAAAATCACATTCTAAATGATGCAAGAGACTCTTTCTCTCTAAAAATATGTTTTGTAATGTAAACAAATCACCACTTTCTTAAATTGTGTTTTTAAATAATTGGTTTTAAAGAGCACTAACCCGTATATCAGTAGTTTAAAAGTTTTATGAATCCATTCCAATTAGCTGAGGCTCAGTATCGATTTGAGGCAGTAGTACAAAGTGCTTAAAACGGATTGTGGACTACAACTGACTGGGTTCGTGTTTCAAGCCTAGCTGTGTGAGCTTGGGCATGACTCTGTATATTCAATTTCTCGAGATACTTAGTAACTACTCCTAGAGTTTTGGAGACCAAATAGTTATATGTAAACTTGCTTCGAAAATGCCTGTGCTGTTCTAAATGCTATACAAACACTTAAGTTTGAACTATTGAGGGAAATATTTGTTCATTAAAAAATTCTTGTTCACACTGTAGACACTTCAAATGCTCATGAGAATTAGGTTATTTAGAATAAACTAAATGTAGGGATGAATGTATCTCTAAAAGCCACTCCATACCTTTAAAATGTACTTCCAAAGGTCTCGTATTTGTTTCTAAAAGTCTTAAGGGGACGATAAAATTACAATGCAATAAAAAGCATTTCTTCTAGCCATTCTTATATTAGTTTGGGGTGACTAATCAATCATCCATGTTTCAATCAAAAAAGGCCTGATAATACTGCAGTAACAAATAGCTCCCTCTTGTTTCTTGTCCCCTAATGTCCTCTGTGAATCCGGGCAGCAATCACCTTCCACGTGGGCTCTTAGTAATGTTGGCTGATGCAGAATCTGAACACAGAGCTCTTTGGTCAGGTAAAGAGAAAATAAAGGATCATACCTGCCTATGAGATCAGTTTCTCAGTGATACAGGTCCCTTCTGCTCTCCGCTCATTGTATTGACGTTATTCCGATGGCCCTGCCTCACTCAGGCAGGGTGGGTATGAGAGAAAGAAACGGCTTATTCAGTGGCCATTATATCTCTGCCTTAGTCTGTCCTCCAAATACCCCTTTCACATGGAATCCCTCCTCAAGGGAGATAGCCCCACGTTCTAACCCATCAGTGCATCCAATTCAAAGGCTTATCTCTGAATGGTATTCATTAGTGAATATATCAGGTCAAGGTGTGGCTTTGCTTGCTTTGGAGCTCTCCGAACTAAAAATACAAGTTAGCTCCCTTCCATATTCCAATATAATAATAATGCTTGTACAGAATAGCTGTGCAAATCACTACCCTTTAGGAGAAGGAGGAATGGGAGACAAACAGCGATAGAGTGTGTTTGATTTATTGATAAATTGATAATGTAATACTGTGAGAGACAGTAATGCTCACCAATCATTCCATTTGTTCCTTTACGTTTTCCATATATACAGGGATGTCTATCACATATCCATTCTGCAACCCCATTGGGATGGCACTGTAAGGGACCGCAAGTCGTGAGAGTAGAAAATGTTCCAGAATTAGTCTTTGACCATGATCTACAGAAGGAGTGACTATGATCCAGTGTTCTCTGTGGACTGTGTGTCTGTGTTTATCATCCTAGTCCATGTCTGAAGTGGTCATTGGGAGACTATGCCTTTTAGCGTCTGAGGGGATAGGTCAACTCATTTCCTTAATTTATGTTAAGATACTGAGAGTGATTTTGAGCCTTAGCCTTGGAATTTTTGCTCTAAGATGTGATACCTCCCCCAAAACTAATCTTGGTCTTTCCAATATAAGTTTTAGATTCACTACAACTTCTGCTTTCTTGCTCTCATATATATCTGTGAACTTAAATAAGGGTATTTTGAGGTTGTGTGCTTATCTGGACCCCAATCAGAATTTTGCCCTTTTATTCAGTAGAAACTATTTACTGGCTCCATATCCTTAGTTTGATTTTTTCCCCTTGAGACTATTAAATAGGTTTAAAGATTTTACTGTAATTTATTACTCAGAAGTTTATTCACCTTATTTTTTACCAGTGGGAGTCCAAAACAGTGGACTGTCTTAATCCTGAGAGACCCAGATTTTGAGCACTATACCTATTCCTATCCATTTTTGCTCAGAGATCAGTCAACTATTACCTGAACTCACTACTTTCTTGTAACATCTTATCAAGTACAACCATGTACAACCATTCAAAATTCTAATTTTTCAGCCTCTCTTTCCCTAAAGCCACAATTGTTGTTGTGGTGGTGGTGGTGGTGGTGTTTCATCTTGCTTTGTTTTTAGGTGTCTGATCTACTTCCTCAAACCTTGTAGGTGTGTATTTTGCCAAATATTTTACTATTGTAAAGATCACCATCTCTTTTAGGCTCTGACATCAGTTTCATGCTGACCCATATTTTACATTTTTGTTAAGAAAGTTCTCCAACTTTGGCTCCAATATCAGCATCTGTCAGAACAGGCTTGATTATTCTGAACGAACAACCCCCAAACTTAGTGGCTTATAACAAAAATTTATTTCCTTTTCACACAAAATTTGGTGTGCGTGCAAGCAACTCTACAGTAAAACTGTGCTCCTGAAGTCCGCTCAGGTTAGCAGAGGTCCCACCACCTGAGTTGTACCATGGGATTTTGTATGACTCGCTTCACTTCTGTTCATAGCTCATTGATGATTACTACTACTGACAGTGTTCCTCCTAATGTCAAGGGCTGAAAACGTAAAGGGACAAATGAAATAGTCGATGAGCATACTGCCTCTGGTAGTATTACTTTCTTGATTTCTCTATAAATTAGATTACATAACACAATGTTTGCCTATTCAGCAATATCCTTCATAAGTGATAGTATGTTTTTCGCATCTGCACGTAGAGTTGGTAGGTGAGAATGAGTGCCTTTCTCTGTGAAGAGACCACTTCAGCAATTGAACGTGTGACATTAGTTGCATAAGCAATATGCTTAATTGTCATTGAAATTATATTACGGTAATAAGTGTGGAATTTAGGGCTAGTCATGTTGTGCTCAGTAAAATTGAGAGAAGAAGTTGAGAGCAATTTCCATAAGAATTTAAATATTGTATATCTTAACATTATCCAGCCCGTAAACTTAAAATCTATTTTATGTATATGGATCTTAACAGAAAATGATCAAAGGATAGTTGACATGAACATGGAAGAAGCCCTATAAGAAAATCCATGAAGAAAATTCAGACAATTTCTGTTTTGAAAGTCAAAACCATTTAGGTTAAGTATGACTATAAATCAACAAGTGATGAGGTAATGAAGTGTTGACTTAGACTAAGGACAGACCACAAAAATGTAGTGTGCAAAAAATATATATTAAAATACTTGAATTTGCTGCTTTTCCTTACTGACGATAAACAAATCCATATGCAATTTAAGTATGCATACATCATCAAATACTTGAATTTTTAAGACTTATGACATTGAAAATGCAATTAAGCTACCAATAAATTAATTAGATTTCTATTCTCTGTTTTGAAGGCCAGCATAGAAAACACAGTTTGCAACCAGCATGTGTGGCATGTATATCAAAAAGTCTACCTTGTAAGTGATTTAGCACTCAGAAAAATGAAAAATAGATTCATCAGCAATTTTACTCAGCAGTAAGACTTAACTACCTCACATAGGTCCATCTGAAGGGAAAAAAAAGGTTTTAATATTAAAATATTTTTAAAGATATGTCACCTGGTCCATTAAAATGACACTAGTTTGATAATGCACTTCTCTATTTGCAGCTAACTGCATAAAATCTTTTTTCTTAATGGCACAGATTTTACACTCATTACCAGTAAATATACAGATTTTTAAAAATGAAACGTTAAAAAAAGTGCGGTTTTAAATATTTGCTACTTGATATTTTCCTAGCAACAGGAACACTGGAAACAATCATTATCATCTCTGATAAAGGGAATTATACTTTTCAAAAGTAAAAATTAAAGCAAATCTGCAAAATGAATTGAGCATAATCCCTTGGTGCATGTACTGTAATTGCTGCTTTTAATGAAATTGAACATTATTTCGGTCATTAGAGTAGAAGTTTGGAACTGTGCTAGGATTCTTTATAGGAAGAATAAGTAATTTTACATCTAAATACACCATAGGAAAAATAAGAAGAAAAATACACTTAGAGTTTAGTTGCAAAGTAAATCTATGTTTTAGAAAATGTATCATGAAAACACAAGGTAAAATTCTTCGGCTGTAGTTAACTTGCGAAGCAGAATAGCAAATGGACATACCACCTGGGGCTCATTACTAGCTTTGCTTTGGGCTCTGAGATGCAGTTCCAAGAGCAGAGTTTTCCATTAAATTCAGAGTCAGACAATTCAATCTTAGGAGGCTTGGGGCAAAGGAGGGAGCAGGTGCCTAGGGGACGAGAGGGAATACAGAGTTCTGATCCGCATTCTATTCCCCTCTAGATACTTAATGCTGGACCAGGAAATTTGCCAACTTGTGATTCTACTGGGCAGGAACTTCAGCCAGTTCTTCTTGGGATTCCATGTCTAATTAGTGCCAGGGCTCATTAAAGGTTCATTACTAGTCCCAGTCTCCAGATTCTTTATGTTCCTATTCAGCACCATTGAAATAGTGCCCTAGATTTGAAGGATACTGAGCTACTTTTCTACATGTTTGCATCATTAGCCTGAGTTTCCTCAAAGGCAGAGCCACAAAGACCTGCAAAGCAACTAATGTGATCCCAGGAAGTTGGAGGTGAGGAGAGTTTAATAAGAAAACAAAGACAACAAATCAAAAGATGCGTTATTTCATTACTGATCAGGCTGGGATGCCATTATTTGATCTTGCAGGACATTCTGAGAGAAGGTTTATGAAATGTGCGTCAGAACTTGCAGCCCAGAGGGGAATAGGAGAGATTATTTTTTACCTTAGTTTCTGTCCCTACTGACCAAGGGTAGCCCATGGACACTGACACCCCTCCCCCAGCTAGCTATCCATGAGTGTCCCTAAAATCCCTCCAAGAGTTCTAAGCTGGGTCCTCAAAAAAGCCTTGGAGTGGGAAGCTAGAGGAAGTTCTTGCTCAAGGTGAAACACTGTCAAATTTCACCCGTGTGAGGCTGAGGGACCTCTTCAAGGAACCGTGCACCCCAGTGACTAAGTAAGAAGCACAGCCAAGAGAATTTGGAGTGATGTAGAAGTTTTCACACACTGGTTTAAACTAAAAACTAGACCAGAATTAAAGTACAAGGAATAGAAATGGGAGGGAAAGAGGTAAAGAGAGGTTATAGGATGGTTTCCTAAATACGACTGAGCCACTTTGTCACCAACTCTTCAGTGTTTCCCCTGCCACACGTGTTAGACAATGCCTCAAAAGGCTGGCTTTGGGAGAGCATTTACATACCACTGTTAAATATTCAATATATTCAAAGATAATATCTTAAAATGATGTCCTTCCAATAAAGTTGAAGAGTTACAAAGAAAAAATTATCATTACTAAACAACATTATTAAGGAATGAAGCATTCTAGATAACTTAGTGTTCTAGCTAATTGAAAACTAAAACACATGTGCTATGAAACCCCTGGAGGGTGTGCAGTTTCCCTCCTGCTGTCCTAGGAAGAGCACTGAAATTGAACTTAGAAGCTGTAGGTCTGAACTTCAGGCCTTCTACCTTCTTAATGTATATATTTGGATAAGTGTCTTAACATCTTTGCGTCTGAATGTCCTTATATGTAAAACTGAGCTAATAAAACTTGCTCAGCAATAAAACAATAAAAAGCAATAAAACTTGCTTCCAAATGTTACTGGTTGAATATACAAACAGGATGGTGTGCTACAAAGATACTGTCTACCTGGGCTATTTACCTTGGTCATTATGACTACCCATGGTTCAGTGATTTCAGAGACCATCTCAGATGGTCCTTAGTTTAAGACTAAGGAACCAGTGCCAGCCCTTCTTGATCCCTGCCACCTTGGAAGAGCCTGTCAGCAACTTCAGCAGTCCGCCCATACTCATGAAATTTTGTATCTATGGTGTTCATTCCCAAGCTATACTCGTAACAACTTCGTCCTTTGATTCTGTAATTGTGCCCCTCAACATAGATTGTATTTAACATATACTTTCAGATGGTTACATGTATTCGTATTCTTCTTTCCTGATGTAGAATCTACCACTGTTGGAATTTTGTTCCAGCTCTTAAAAAAAAAAAAAGTCATCATTTTTACTCTGGTGCCCTTTTTAGACTTTGGCTGACAATAATCCTCTTAACACACTACATCTATAAAAATCAGATTTTTGAGCCCATATCTGACCTGACATTGGTTATAATTTAATTCGTTTCTTTCAGTTCTTGAAATATTAACTTAAGGGCACAGTATTTAGATTTAAAAACAAACAAACAGACAACAACAACAACAAAACCTCACTGCAGAAACATCAACATGTTAAGCACATTTCAGCTAACCATAGCCAGAGCATATCACACTTTGCTCTACCCTGTGCTGGATATCTTTCCATAGGGCCAACCTAGCAACTTCTGGAAGGATTCCTTTGAGAAGTTAAATTACTAATGATTTCATTATAATAAAAGAAACTGCTTCTGAAAATTTGTTTTAGGTAGTTAAAACTGTATATTTGACCTATAAATTATTTAGTTTCAGAAATATAGAACTTTTGCAATTAAGCATTTATAATCTGTAACTGGTCTATCAGTTACAACATACTTTCAAAGAGACTTCATTAAAAAATGTGCAGTTAAAGTTGTTTCTAATGACTTTTTTTTCAAACAGAATTAAGCCAGAGGGAAAAACAGTCTTTCCCCAAAATTTCACAAAGGCAGAAAAATAAAATCTTCAGAACTTCTGAGAAATATACTTTAGAATCAAATTTTAATTTGATATATTAAGAAGCTAGAGATGATTATAAAAGACAAAGGGTCACCTAGTATGGAAATTGAATTTATTAAGTAGCTTGAGTCAGAAGTATAAACTGAAAGTTGACTTTATATTAGAAGTAAAAACTAATAGGCTGAGATAGAAAGCAGAAACTTCCCAAAGTTTTTAAGTTAAGCAATTGCTCTATATATTCACATACACTGCAAATCCATCAGACTACAACACTTGCTATTATGCTAACATAATAGGCCGTGCAGCCATCCTGAGTCTATGCACTGAGAAGGTGATCTCTGCTTTCTTATCCCTACCTTTTTCCTCACACCTCCTCAAGAGGCGATAATGCTAATGTAATTATAGAACATTCATTGAGCTGTGTTTACAAATGAAGCCATGTTTTATTTAAAAGTAAAGTGCATGTGCCCTGGGCCCCTCTATTCTTTGGCCAACATATAGCCACCGCAGATGGCAAGACATGCCACCAGGAGGCCCTATCATCATACTTAGCTCTATTTCTTCCCTACCACACATATAAATAGTCGCAGGGGAGTAAGACTCACCATATGGATATGATCTCATAGGCAGAAAGATGCAGATGCACGTCCTTCCAAGGTTTAGCAGAAACATGTGTTATGGGGTATTTAGCACTAATCCCCAAACAAAACATTCTCATTTTTATGCCATTATGCTATTGCTACTTGGGTTTGTAACAGGGTTATTTACCCTGTCTCATACTTTTCCTCTCGAAAAGTTTCAAACTTCTGAAAAAGTTCCAAGAATGTTATGCATTTGTATACCTTCCACTTGTGTTCACCGATTGTTAATATTTTGTCTCATTTGCTTTTGCTAGTTTCTGTTTGTCTCTAGATGGGTGGACGGATGAAAGATAGACACACACTCTCTCTCTCTCTCTCTCTCTCTCTCTCTCTCTCTCTCCCCTGAATCATTGCAGGGTTGGTCGCTAATATCGTTAATACCTTACCCTAAATGCTTCAGCATATATCTCATGAGGTAAAGACTATTGCAGTGCATGGGAATAGCAAAAGATGAATGAAATAGATTTTTAAAACTGAAAGCGAATATCTTAAGCGCTCATTAAATCCAACTCGTTAATTTTGCAGATTAAAAAACCAAGGCACTGAAAGGTGATTCGGTTTGCTTCGAGTTGCACAGTTTGTGCCAGAGTTGGATCTTTCGATTCCTGAATCAGTGCTCCGATAACTTCACCTACTTACAACTAAGTAAAATTGAAAAATAGTACCAAGGAACTCCTTGGATATCAACAAGCTGAACCATGCCACTGATAAACACATTGTGACATCCTCTACCTTCTTAGTGATAAACTCTTAGGCAACTGGCTGGCCAGATCATAGCAAAGTAAGTACGATTTCTTGCAATTAGAACGTGACTCTAGAACTTAGATATATTAAAAGTATTCCAAACATGAAATCACATTGCCTCTACTATTCTTTCCACGGATGGCTTTGCTTTAGAAGCTTAGAAGGTGTGTATTACTATTAAAGTTCTTCAGATAGCACTAAACAGCTTCATTCTAAACAGAAGTTTAAAAAGCAGAAAAGTTCTAAAAAAGCAGAGATTCACTGTTCGTCTGTGTTTTCATATTTTACACATGTTGAATATTATCCTAAGAAGTTTATGGTGTTGGAGAAAGAGGTGTTGAGCATTTTAATACTTAATATAATAAAAATGAAAAGTACTTTTGGTTTTTACTCACTCACTTTAACAAGGATAACATAGAGACCTCTCTAGAGGCCCAAGAAGAGATAACTTTACAACTGATCAACTAAACTAGATCCCCCAAATCCAGCAATTATATGGTATTTAGATAATACAGTCTTCAGAAATTACTTGTCATCCAAGTACAGAGAGTCCCCAACTTATAATGGTTTGACTTAGAATTTTTCAACTTTATGACGGTGCAAAAGCAATACAAATTCAGTAGAAACTGTACTTTGAATTTTTATATTTTCCTGGGCTAGCAATATGTGGTTTGTGGTACAGTAATCTCCCCTGATGCTGGACAGTGGCAGTGATGCTGGACATAGCTTCCGGTCAGTCTTGCTGTCATGAAAGTAAACAAACGCTACACTTACAAACATTCTTTACTCATTCAACCATTCTGTTTCTTACTTTCAATACAGCATTCATTAAACTTTGGGAGATATTCAGTACTTTATTATAAAACAGACTTTGTGTTAGGTGATCCTCCCAGCTGTAGTCTAACGTAAGCGTTCTGCGCGTGTTTGAGGTAGGCTAGGTGAAGCTCTGATGTTTGGTAGGTCAGGTGTAGTAAGTGCATTGTTAACTTCTGAGATTTTCAACTTATGATGGGTTTATGGGGACATAAGCCCCAACACGAGTCGAGGAGATCTGAAATATTAGGTATGTTTGATTTTCTATGCATGAGCACAAAATAAACATAGGCTTTCAAAGAGGTATTTTTGGTTTTTTGGTTTTTTTCAATTATTCTTAGATGCCTAAGGAAGGATTACCCCAGCCATGATCCCCCTCACACTATGGAAGGCACTCTATATGGAAAGAGGACGTGACCAAGGATACCAGCTCCTCCTTCCTGGAATGAAGAGTTACAACAAAACTGAAGGGACTTTGCTGCACATCCATAGGAGGACCCAGATGACAAGTAAGTGGGTGATGGTATAAATATCTGCATTCAACTCTAGGCATGAATCTGCATGCAGAGCAAAAGGTCCTGGTTGGAAAAGCACTAGTGGGAAAAAAGTGAACATATATTTCTCTTGACAAAAGCCTGTCAAGATTATATATATTTTTAAAATATCTTTGCAGAGTAGAGAATGAAAAAATAATTTATCTGATTTAATTTCTTTTATAGAGAATGATGGTTACTTAGTTTCTGGGGTTCATTACTCATCTAGTTACCACTGCCAAGGAGTCCTGGTCCCCCCACTTTCTCCTTGAGACACACCCTAACTCTTTCTGGGTATGTTAACTTCCAGTTCTATTAACCTTCTAATATTTAACAGCCACACCTATTCTACATCTGTAAAAGGTATTTCTGAAAGCTCTGCTTGTGATTAAATTTGTGGATTCACATTTAAAAAAATGAAGGAGATTCAATCTCTGTTCTGAGATTTTTTCCTCTATAGATACTTTTTGGCCTCTAAATAAAGACAAATAACTTACTAATGTTCAGAATATTAACATTCAGAATGGAGGAAGATTTTTGACTCCAAATGTGCCACTAGATAAAAAATATTTTTACAGTACTCAGCCTCACCCAGTAAAAGAATTGTTCTGATTTACTGAACTCGGTCTGTAAATTAAAAGTAAAAATAATAGTAACAGCAGTAATTTTCTTCTGCCTTCTCTTCCTTCCTCCCCTCCTTCCTTCCTTCTTTCCTTGCCTTTCCTTTCTTACAACAAACGGCATCCACCATTCCAGAGTTAGTGGAATGAGATTATAGCAATAAAAAAGAGACACAGCACGTTTGCACTCATGAAACTTACATCCTACTGTGGGATACAGATAATAAGCAAGTAAACAGATATAGATATAAGTGATGTAATTATGGGCTGTGAAAACTTTTACAAAAGAAATAAAGAAGATAAAATGAGGCGATAGAGAGTAAGTGATAGAGCCTTGGTTAGGGTGATCAGGTAAGGCTTCTTTGAACTAATGATACTCATTCATTTTGGAAAGCTAGAAACAGCATTCACAGCAGAAGGAGCAAAGAAGATCCTGGGATAGGAAAGGCCATGTGTATTCCACAAAGAGCAGGCAGCCATAGTGTCTGGAGCATAGTAAACAAGAGAAAGAAATTTAGAGAAAGCTGAGTGTGGAGAGATCATGCAGTTTGGGAAGCCATGAACAATATTTATGGTTCTGTTCTTGGTGCAGGGAGAAGCCCTTAAAATATTTTTTTTTAATATTTATTTGGTGGGGGGAGGGGCAGAAGGAGAGAAATCTCCAGCCCAACTCCGTGACTCCACACTGGGCTGGATCTCTCAATCCTGAGATCTTGATCTTAGCTGAAATCAAGAGCTGATCTCTTAACCTACTGGGCCACCCAGGCACCCCACCCTGAAAGAATTAATTAGAGAAGTTACATGGCATACATTATGTTTTATAAATTTCACTCTCACTGCTGTGTGGAGAATGGAAACTAAAGTAAGAAGAAGAAAGATGAGTGAGGAAACTATTGGAATAACCAGAGAACAATGTGGTCTTAGGAAAAAAAGATAAGAGATGAGTGCTCCTAGCTCAAGAAAGAACTGGGGAGAGAAGGATTGCTAAGAATCTGCTTTTCCTCTCATGGACAAGAGTAAGGTCCTATGCCACTAATAATGTTTAACAAACAGCTCTCTGGAAAAAACAGTATATATATATACACGGACACGGGTACACATGTGTATAAACATTCACTATAAAGTTTTCCTGAAAGTTGGTTAAAGTGTATATGCAGCCAAGTTTAGAACATTTTTAATAGACATATAACATTATGACAGCCTCAATTTATTTCTTTGGTGAGTCATCTCAAATTAGTCATATTTCATCTAGTGATAATTATAAATTTGGAAAATTGCTTATATTTTTGTGATTAACTATAGTAAGTTGTATGTTGGAAATAGAAAAAACCATTAAATATGAACACCTGTTTTTCATAAACTTAAAACATTGCATTTCATACTTGAACAAATAAAATAAAAATAAACACATAGAATGTCAATGTTTGTGTAGACAAAATGTAAGTATCTGCATCTGCTTATCTCTGTTGATACAAAAATTTTAAATTACAACGAGGTAAGTTTTTTAGTTTTTATTTTTAAATGACAATTATTTGGGGGAGCAAAAAATATTTTTATGGTGGATCTTTCTTACTGTACAGTAAAAACGTCCACATGCCTTGACTAGTTAATATTAGCAGAATATGTGGTATAGAGGTGCTAGCAAAAATAGTTTCTTTATATGACAAAAAAAAATTCCCCTAAAAAAATGAGTGGGTTTAAATACCATTTAAATTTGAATGACTACACATTTATGTTTATAGCAGCCTATATCAAACATGGAAAACAAAATAAATAATAAAAGCCAACTGTCTTGAAATTACTACAAAATTGCAATGTCAGTGGTCAAATAGAATTAAATGCAGACTATCTCAGGAAATTCACTGACTATAAAAATACTGATACTACTACTGTTTGTTTGCATTTAACTCTTCATGTTTTAATAGTTCTAAGTAAGAGAAATTGTAGCTAATATCCATCAAACCCATGTTTGGGAGATAATCTAGCATAAATTAAAGTGTCCTTAAATTTTAGGTTGAAGAAATTGGTGATTACATTTATTTTTTAAGAAACACTGATGTCCATTGACAGATGAATGGATAAAGAAGATGTGATATATCTGCATAGTTATCACATAGTATCATTTTCATCATATATATTATATTACTCAGTCATCAAAAAGGATGAACTCTTAACCATTCACAATGACATGGATGGAACTGGAGGTATTATGCTAAGTGAAATAAGTCGATCAGAGAAAGACAATTATCATATGGTTTCACTCATATGTGGAATTTAAGAAACAAAACAGAGGATCATAGCGGAAGGGAGGGAAAAATAAAATAAGATGAAATCAGCGAGAGAGACAAACCATAAGAGACTCTTAACTATAGGAAACAAACTGAGGGTTGCTGGGGGGAAGATGGCTGGGGGCATGGCGTAACTGGGTGATGGGCACTAAGGAGGGCACGATATAATGAGCACTGGGTGTTATATGCAACAGATGAATAACTGAACTCTACATCTGGAACTAATGATACACTATATGTTAACTAACTGACTTTAAATAAATTAACAAAACAAAACAAAACAAAACAAACACTGATGTATGACAGAAATCATTCTTTTAGGAAAATATTGATGAAGTGCCGATAATAAACATAAAGAAGTCTATCTGTAAATATAAAAGTTGCCATTTTTATTTAAATCCCTGGGAATGTCTATGTATTATAACTATATTTATTTAAAGGCATTGTTTATCTAATTTCATTATTATTAAGTTTATAAAGTTGTATCTAACGTTGTTGGTTACTGAGGTAGTTTAGGCTCTTAGTGAAGACCCTCAGGAGTAATTGTCCAGACCACAAAACCATCCCGCCATCCAGTATAACAATAAACTTGACTAGAATATCAATGATGCAAAAAATCAGTGTTGAGATCTGCTAGGAAACCAGTTTAGCAACTTTCCCCATAATGGGAATCTCCAGATAGCACTACCTCTCTAAGGAGCAAATATTTGCTGTGCCTTATTGATATTTAAAAGCGTTGGATCCTCTGATTCTATTTTGTTTTCTGGAGTACATATAAATTAGGTAAATCCACGCTAAAATGACACATGGCCGGCCAGTCATGGATAAAAATAACAAAATTAGAGTCACAACACTTTGTAACAACTTAAAAATCACCTTCCAGGGCAGCAGTGATTTTCCTCGCTTGTATTTTCAAGACCTCCGTCCACTCCTGTTTTCAGCTATTTTCCTTAGGACTTCATTATGTTCCTTGGGAAACTATTTCACACTCTATTAGTTACAGTCAATTTCATCGCATTACTTGAAGTATAAACACCCACAGTTCTTTGCACCTCTTGTGAGCACATTTCTTCCTTCTTGGTATTTAATAACCTGTGGCCTGGCACTTGAATTAGGGGATAATTTTACTCCTTCTGGCAATATGGCTTTAAGCAGGGAATACTATTTGTCAATTTCAAATTGCATTTTATGTGAAGATAAGTTGCATATCTATTTTGTATCAGAAAAATTATCCAAAACTTGGATATAAGGCAAGTAAGTTAAAACACATCCTTTCAATATTACTGAAAGGCAAAAGCCACCCAAGGATTGTCTAGGAGAATGTGCTGAGTTCATTGCATTATTATTAATTAAAGATCCCAGATTTAGTGAAGTTACTTGTTAATTTGTAATTTTCTATCCAATGAGGATGAAAATAATTTCTATCTGTTAGAAAATGTAACTCCAAAGATTTATGACTTATTAGACATTAGAGAGTATTTTCCCAACTCAGTAATTTTATCCTAAATTTTCTTTGATAGATTGCCTACAAATACCCTAATTTCTTTTTTTTCAAATACCCTAACTTTCAAAGTGCTCCTTGAATCAGTCATAGCATCTTACCAGTCCCTTCACTAATTAATGAGTTAAATAAAAACTTTGACATGTTTATTTTATAGTTACCTGAGAGTCATGATTTTGCTTTTTTCCCTTAAGTTATTCTTTTATCAATGCAATGATTAAAATCCCTTCAAATAATATGAGTAATAAGTTAAAGACACAGAACCTATCCAGGTTCTTGCTAAAAAATTCAAACACTGGACTAAGGCTATATTATTACTATTGCAGTGGGAAGAGCCTAGTTGAAATTGTCTATAATACACATCTTATTCTCCTTTAGTCATTTTCTTCATGGGCTTTACAGTTGGCAATATGTCAGGTGAATGAATAAAAAATTATTTCAGGAACGTGCTATAACTTCATTAAATGCATTTATATTCCTAAGACCTCATCAAATGTTATTTCCTTAATAATGTATGTATATTTTATCTCTATGTGTATCACATAGCAATACTGACTTTTTATTTAATAAAACCTCCAAATGCAGTATTCAAAAATTTGCTAACTCCATGGCCTTGAATAGATATTTATAAGTATACATATGGAGACAGTTTTCATTTTTTAATCAAGAATAGTATGCCCCCTACTTCTATAAAAAATGTGTTTCTAATATGGCACCAAAACATAGATTATATACTAGGTTGATTGAGTGCCATTATACCTGTCTGTTCAAAAATATCACTTTTTGTGGTAAACAACATAGAAAATGAAGATAAATATAAAGTATGAATCAGCAGGTGGAATGAGTTGAGGGTGAAATTTAAATCAACAAAAAGTGGGATATCATATTGTTAATAATTACTTCTGATACTTGCCACAAATACAGCAAATAGAAAATTGCACTCAGCCTTAGAAGCAAATGTAAAGTATTAAAAAAATTGAAAAAGCATCATTTACCCTGAACTCATCAAAGTAAAATTAGAAATCTCTACTGAGGGGCACCTGGGTGGCACAGCGGTTAAGCGTCTGCCTCCGGCTCAGAGCGTGATCCCGGTGTTATGGGATCGAGCCCCACATCAGGCTCCTCCACTATGAGCCTGCTTCTTCCTCTCCCACTCCCCCTGCTTGTGTTCCCTCTCTTGCTGGCTATCTCTCTCTCTCTCTGTCAAATAAATAAATAAAATCTTAAAAAAAAAAAAATCTCCACCGATATTAGGAATGCATACCAGTATATCTTATTTTGCCTAGAAATAGTTGCTTCAGGTATTCAAACTTTATCCATATATTCATTGATGACTTCAATATTGGCTTTTGGCTCCTTCAATAAACTGTGTGCGTTTGGACTGTTTACTTGAGAGGGAAAAGTTAAAGAAAGAACATTTATTTTATTTTTTGCCTGGGTGCTACTTCAGAGAAATCATTTCCAGATGCCTGGAGATAGAAAATATCTTAATTCCATTTCAGGGAGAGATGGATCCAAAGTAAATAAAAGCCATTTCCTTCAGCCACTTTCCCAATACCTACTGGTCGACCAAGCCCACAAGAATGAGTCTCATAATTAATAAAGCTTTTAGAAATAAGACTCTCAACTCAAGTTTATTGGATTCCTGGGACTAAAAAATCTAGCAAGCTGGTTAATTGCATTTAGGACCTCAATTATCTTCTGTAGATGATTTAGTAGAAAAATGACATTCTTCTCCAAGCAACATAAATATAGCTAAACAAAAATCCTCCTAGGAATGCTTGAAAATCTACCTTCTTCTCTGTGCTATAAATAGCAGAGATGCCATGAATTGGCTGATAGTAGTAGATATTAGCAACAGGGTTAATTTGATAAGGTGTGGTTATAAAAAATGCAAACAGAAATCAAAGTTTGACTGAATTGAAAATGATATAAAACAAAAAAAGGTCATAAGCCTAAGAGTTTATGAGCAGTCTATGAAATAGTACCCAAATCCTCTTCTCTTGATAAGTCTTATGAATAATCCAATTTAAAAAAATGGGCAGAAGACATGAATAGACATTTTTCCAAAGAAGACATACAAATGGCCAACAGATAACATGAAAAGATACTATCACTCAGCATCAGGGAAATGCAAATCAAAACTACAAGGAGATGTCACCTCATAACTGTCAGAATGGCTAAAATCAACCAAAAAGAAATAATAGGTGTTGGTGGGGATATTGAGAAAGGGGGGAGCCCTCTTGCACTGTTGGTGGGGATGCAAACTGATACAACCATTCTGGAAAACAGCATAGAGATTCTTCAGAAAGTTAAAAATAGAACTCCCCTATGAATTCAGCAATTGCACTACTAGGTATTTACCCAAAGAATATGAAAATATGGATTTTCAAAGGGACACATGTACCCCAATGTTTATTGCAGTATTATCTACAATAGTCAAATTATGGAAACAGCCCAAGTGTCCACTGACTGATGAATGTTACCCAAGGAGATGTGGTATGTATCTTGCCATTTGCAATGATGTGGATGGAACTAGAAAGTATTATGTTAAGCAAATAACCCAGAGAAAGGCAAATACCATATGATTTCACTCATATATGCAATTTAAGAAACAAACAGGCAAAGGGAGGGGGAAAAAAAACCAAAACAGAGAGGGAGGCAAATCAAGAAACAGACTCTTAACTATAGACAACAAACCGAAGGTTACCAGGGAGGTGGGTGGGGGGATGGATAAAAGAGGTGATGGGGGTAAGGAGTATACTTGCTCTGATGAGTACCAAGTGTTACATGAAGGGTCGAATCACTCACTATATTGTACACCTGAAACTAATGTTACACTGTATGTTCACTAACTGGAATTTAAATAAAAACTTTAAAAATAAAAATAATTGTATATTTTTGTTTATATTTGTATATATATATATATTATAATTGTATATATAATAAAAATAAAAATAATAAACAGTAGCATATACTCAGAATTATGTTCAAATCATATGCGCAGAGTTCAAGGAGTTATCACAAAATAAACATACAAGTGCAATTACCACGAAAGTCAAGAAAAACACCATTTATACTACACCAAAAGCTCCCCTCGTGCCATTTTACATTTGCCACCCTTCCTTCCTCCCCAAAGATAACTACAATCCTGAATTCTAATAGTCTTGATTAATTTTTCCTATTTTTGAACTTCAAATAAACAGAAACACATAATATGTATTTTGTGGCTGTTTCTTTCAATGTTTGTTGAATTCATCTATACTACTTCTTTACCAGTGATCATTTCATATTTATTGTTATACAATATCCTAAAATATGAATATATTATACTTTATCCATTCTACTATTGATGCGCTTGTGGTTTCCATTTTGGATCTCTCGCCATTTTTGCTCCTGTTTTGTGAGTGTATGTGCACACATTTCTGTTGGGAATATACTTAGGAATGGAATTCTTAGATTATGGGGGTATACACTACTAAGTAGTATTCTAAAATGATTAAATAATTTATAGTCCCATCAGAAATGAGACTGTGCCACATCATTTGAGATCTTGGTATTAATCAGTTTTTAAAAATTTGCCAGTAGGGTTAATGTGTAGATATTATATTGAGGTTACATTTCCCTGCTGAATAATAAGGTTGAGCACCCTCTTTACATTTATTGGCCCTTTATATATCTTCTTTTGAGAAGAGGTAGCCCAATCCTTTCATACATTTTCTGTTGGACCATCTGTTCCATTTTTATTTATTTGTAGGAGATCTTTATATATATCGGACATGAAACTTTCAACTGTTATATATGTTGCAAATATATTCCCCTACTCACTGGCTTGACTTTTTACTCTCTTAATAGTGTCTTTTGATAAGTAGAATTTTAAAAATTTTAATGAAATAATATTACTAATAGCTTATTTTTAATGATGTTCACATACTATTTTATAAACTTTCCTTAAAATTCTCTATTATCTTCAAGAAGTTTTATTGTTTACCATTCATATTTAGACATATAATCCACCTGGAATTGAGTTTCATCATTGTGTCACATAGTGGATTGAGGATTCCACCACCCCGACCCCCCACTGTTTTTGCATATAGGCTTGGCCCAGCACTATTCCCTGATATAAACCACTCTCACTATTTTGCAGTTACATCGTTATCACAAATCAAGAGTCACAAAAAAAAAAAAAAAAAAAAGAGTCACTGTATGTGTGTATATCTATTCCTGGGACTCTATTCTATTAGTCTATCATTGTGGCAGTTTAATGTTTAGCTTGGAAATAAATATTGGTATCTGAGTTTGTTCTATTTTAGGATAAGCCTAGCTACTATTTTAAAATTTTCATAAATTTAGTCAATGTGTAAATTTTCCTAAACATAACTAATAGAATTTTGGTTGCTGTCACACTGAACCTTTATGATTTCCCACAAACCACTGTGTAGCAGGAAGCAGGTGACTACACCCAAATTTATTGAAAAAGAGCCAGAGATAACTTATTCCCATTCTTTATATTCAAAGGGTGAGTTCCAATGACAGACAGTAAGTGAAGAGATATCATCTCAGGCCCTTTGGTCCCCTTAGTCTCTGAGGAAAAAAAAAAAAAATCATTCCCATCATCTTTATCTGCTCCTTATCCCTCCTTGGTGAACAAAACTTGGACATAGCCCAAACAGTACAATTAGATGGAGCAGATCCAGAGTCTGTCCCAAATTTGTCATTCTGAGGTATATAACTTGACTTCATTGACTCACTGGATTTCATTTCTTTTGATTGTAAAATTACCAAGCTCAATTCTACATTTTCTAAGACCATTTACTCCTATTAAAAAAACCAACAACTCTATTCTATTAAAATAACTTTTAACTGTGTTTTAAAGATTATATGTTTAAAAGATATTGAATAGGGTTCTCCTTAGGATACAGAAACACACAAAAAAGACAATGTCCTCATTCTAACAGAAAAATTTTAAAAGATGGATAAATTACAACATATAGAAATTCAATAGGTCTGTGACCTTTGCTGGGAAAAAGGCTCAAGTCACTGAAACAAGACACCAAAATGACTTACCAGTCCAAAAGATGGTGGATGGTGGTTAGGGGATATAATGCCATCATTTACTCTTGACTCTTCACAACTTCTGAACTTGCTAATTAGAAGCCATATCCAGTTAATCTCAATTGAAGACAGCCATATCTGAAAAACAAGGATACAAGGTGGAAGTCTCCTAAAGGCATAGGGAAACACATATATGTTTAAAAAAAAAAAAAAAAAAAAGCCTAAAGACGATTTGAGGAAAAGAAACATCCAAACATATTTTTATGAAATATGTTTAATATATATTAAGGAATGGAAGGATATGTACAGAATTTGAATTAAACGGCTTTAGAAATGTGTGTTTCATTTATTTCTGTGACTGAGAGCTATCTAATCTTTCCGAGGGCATTTTAATGAGACTATACGTAATTATAGGTACAAACATTTAAAAATTCACCTGGAGAACACTTATTCACTGAAATTATTGGTCATATTTATCACAGTTTTAATGTTCTTTTTGTACGTCTATATCGGTTACCATCTCTGAGACTATACCCAAGGCTTTGATGTACGGCATATACTAAATATGCCGTACCACTTGTATGAAGGTTCTGTCAGATGTCACCGTGCTTACTAAATCATGCATCACCAGTGTTATGATTTGCAGTAATAAAGTTATGCTATGGTAACTTTTTTGGAACATTGCAGCATATGGCGCCAGATGCCAAGGGCATACTAATTAATGAGAAAATTAGCACATAGATATTAGATCACGGTAATGCGTGTGCAGCCAAAGCTTAACATGTAACTCAGAAAGCAATTTTAAATTTTAAGGTTAATGCTACACAAAATTTAATATCCTTCATAACAATATACAAACAAAATATTCATGGTCTTTTGAACAGTAGGAATATAGAAAGTATGTTATTTATCTAATTATTCTATCTTTTCCCTTTCTGGTAAGAATTAAGCTGAGAAAAAGCAGTACTTCATATGCTTTTGATCAAACATACTGATCAGAAGTACTTTGTACATTCCACTGGGTACTCTCAAGAATAAGAGCAGATTTCAGGGTGACGTCATCTACAGGTAGAACAGGCACGAATCCCATCTTTTTGCCTCAGGCCTCCTCAGTGAAGAACAGAAACTTGCTCAACAGCCAAAAGGCCTCCCAGTTCATGGTCTTCCTGCCAATAGCAAGCAGTCTCCATTACTAACCGATTTGCACTTCCGCAGTTCAAGTTTATTTTATAATAAAAATGCTACCACTTTACATTTCTATAGGCTTTAAGTCTTTACAAATTACATCCTGATATAGAAGTTAAAAGCGTGAGTTCTGGAAACAGATTGGACACATTCCCAGGGATAAATTTCAACTCTAGCAACTTGCAATCTTTGTGATTTGGGGGAAGTTGCCCAAACTCTTGTTGGTTGCAGCCTTCCTCACTTGCGATGGCAATTAGTAGTGTCTACTTCAAAGGGCAGTTAAGATAATTGAAGAATCTATGTAACATACACAATGGCTAGCACATACAAAGTATCTGATAAGGGTGATTATAATTTTTCACCCTTGTTCCAGATGAAGAAATTTGAATAAGACAGGACTTTAAATGGCTTTCCAAAGGTTGTAGAAGTGGTAAGTTGCAGAGTTAGGTAACCTGAATCCAGGACCCAAAGCTCCAAATCCAGAGCTTCTCACTGCTCTCCCACGACTTGATACAGAGATGGACAAAACCAGCTTGGGTGTATTTGATGGAATGTATCAGATTCAAGGGACTATTTTAGGCTTAGTGATTATTTTCAGGCTTCATTTGACTTTATGGAAGCATAAAACATATCATCTTAAGGATAAATACCTCAGAACTCTGATTTGTCCCCAAATTGTAAACTCAGATGTGCGTGTGACAAGCTGTACTGCTGATAACGGATCTTGAGAAATTGCTACTCGAATCCAGGGAAAGGGAACTTAAGCTTCACGTCTCCCTCTGTGGTCAGTGTTCAAGTCAGGCCACAATACTCCAGAAACCTTGAGCAAACAAGTTTGAAGTGTATCGTCTATGTTGCAAAATGCAACCATTAAGAATAAAACTAAACCCTACAGCTATGTACTTTAACCTATAAGTCTTCTGTTTTGTAGGCCAATTCTTTGCAACTAAAAAACACAAAAATTCCCACTTTGAAAAGTGGAAACAAAGAACAAGCTGCAAGACAAAAGAAGTCTATCTATATCAGCTCTCTAGGAGGACCCTACCCTGTAGTTTTCAGGCAGGTTTGAACCCCCATCCCCAATTTTTCCAGATGTCAATTCAACTCTTATTTCATACGTTTAATTTCCTTCCAAAGATCTTAAGCTTTACAATTTCAGGAAAATAAAAAAACACTTCGGTGGGAATGCTGAAATCATCAACACTGCCCACCAGAGAACAAAAAAAGTTCTCAGAAAATTGCTTGCTGAGGCAGGTTCAGAAAGAATATTTGGGAACTGTCTTGCAAATTGAAAGAATGAAGCCCAAGTGACCTACCTCAAGTGGGATATTAAAATATGTTTAACATACAAATCCAAAAGCATGCCCACTAATAGAAATAGAACCATGTCATCCTTGTTAAAAACATGAAACTCATTAGCAGATTTCATTGACTCCTCAATGACCCTATAAAAGTAGTTTGAACCTAAAGGAGCAAATCTAATTTTGAACAGCCATTACCTCTGATAAAACAAGCTCTTTCCTAAATGTGTATTTATTATCTTCAAATGGAAAGAGATTTTTTGCTTTCTCTCGCCTCTTCCTCTACATTTTATTTTCTCGGTCATGCTTTGTGTGTAAAATCTAATAGTTTATTTTATAAAACATCTTAAATGCCAACTAATCCATGAGCTGGCTAGTCTGAGTTAATGAAAAAAACCCTGAATTATGTATTTTCAGAATGCAGTTTTATTACTTTTCAGTACAGAAAAAAAGTAATTAACTTCAAAGTACAACAACAACAAAATCTACACATGCAAAAATCTTTCTGAATGCTCAGTGAGGGGAGAGATTTAGGAACATCTGCCTCCAATTCTGGTCTCCTCAATGAAAAGGAAATATGAGATTCGTAACCATGAGCCAAACTCACGTGGCTTCCATTCAGTCTCCAAGACTTGATAAATGTTTAGTGAGATTGCACAGTTACTTGATATGCCATTACCGTAAACACTGTTGTATTAGTTTTTCTCTTAATCTTTAAAGGTTACACAATGTGTCTTGTATTCCCGGGTAGCAAATGACATAATTATCCATACCGTGATAATTACAGAGCTCTCATCATAAAGTTTTACTCAGTTTTTCCTACATTAGAGACTTAACGATATTTTTATGTCACTGTATAGTAGTCAAAACAAGAAATTCAAATATGTTCTGAGAACAGTCTTTGAAATGCTGATTGCCAGTAAATTAGTAATAAAGTTAAGGTTTAAATAACAGAAATAAATCATTCTAAGGAAATACAATTGATTTGGAATATCTTTAAAATACGGTAGGTCTATTAGCCAGAAGTGACAATTGAACTGATAGTGAAAGAGACCACTCAACACAGTGGCTTACACTTGATAGTGTTTCTTTTTCTCTTACATAAAATAATCCTCCATCCTTTGTGGTCGGCTTCTATCTGCAAGTTTACCTCACGGTTATAAGATGGCCTTAAAGCTCCAACCATCACACCCACAGCAGGAGGAAGATAAGTGGGCTTTCTTAGATGCTCCATTAAACCTTTTTTCCAGGTTTATTCATATATAATTGACATAAACAATCTATTAGTTTCAGGTGTACAATATAATGATTTGATACATGTAAATATGAAATGATTACCACAATGTCTAGTCAATACACTCATCACTTCACATAGCTACAATTTTCTTGTGATGAGACTTTTCAAGACTCACTCTCTCAGCAACTTTCAAATGCACAATACAGTATTAACTATAGTCATTGTGCTGAACGGTATACCCTCCAAATTTAATTTATCTTCTAACTGGGAGCCATCAGACTTTTACTTCTAGCTCATGCAAATCTTATTGATAGAAGAGAAACTGAAACTTGCTGTTGTTATTTATTGGTCACGTCACAGTTCCAAACAATAGAGCTTCTGTTAGGAAAGGGAGAGTGGATGGTTAGCAGGCAACTAGCAGCCTCTCTCCCAGGCCCTTACTCAACAGTCACCAACTGTCATCAAGCTCCCTTGTGAACTAGAGAAGTAGATAATCGGAAGCATTTAAGGAAATCTGTAAAAATTCCTTACTGGAGACCTTGAAATGAGGAGAACTTTTAGTAGACATAAAATTTCTATAATTTATTTCCTCAGACATCAGGTACAGTGTTAAATGAATATATTACATATACAAAAGAATTAATCCCTACTAAGATAGTAAATAACATATGTATGAGGCAAAATGGAATGAGGCCAATTATCTTCAATGGATCAAAGGAAAAAGATCTGTTCTACCTGAGGTAGTTAAAAAAAAGTTTCACAATGAAAATGGACTTGGAGCTGGATATTTATATATACATTTAATATATTTATAGAAACAAATTTAATCTAATCTATAGACAATATTCTTGGTTGAGAAGTTGACCCATTACATTATTTTAACCAATTTTGTTTCTATTTATATATATATATACATATATATATACATATATACACATATATATATACATATATATACATATATACATATATATATACATATATATATACATATATATATACACATATATATATACATATATATATACACATATATATATACATATATATATACACATATATATATACATATATATATACGTATATATATATATTTTTTTTAAAGTAGGCTCCACACCCAACATGGGGCTTGAACTCACAATCCTGAGATCAAGAGTCACATGCTCCACTGACTGAACCAGCCAGGCACCCCAATTTTAGTCTATTTTGAATGTCTTTTCTCAACCTCTTATCATTCCTCCATCCAATGTGATCAACTCTCCACTCTCACCATCCTACTCATTGTGATCTTGGTAGTTCAATTCATTTCAACAGGTATTTATTCAGGCACTTGAGGCTAATCTAAACAAAAAGTCCAATGGATATTTCTATTTATAGACACACTCTCTTCAACCTATGGTACTATTATTTATTTTGTATTTTTATCCTTTCATTCTTCATTCATTGAATGTCTGAAAATTGTTGGGTCTCAGTGATGAGAACTCACTGCACTCCTCAAAACCACCTTCTTCCTTGTGCCAAAATAAATAACCAGGGGCGCCTGGGTGGCACAGCGGTTAAGCGTCTGCCTTCGGCTCAGGGCATGATCCTGGCGTTACGGGATCGAGCCCCACATCAGGCTTCTCCGCTATGAGCCTGCGTCTTCCTCTCCCGCTCCCCCTGCTTGTGTTCCCTCTCTTGCTGGCTGTCTCTATCTCTGTCGAATAAATAAATAAAATCTTTAAAAAAAATAAATAAATAAATAAATAAATAAATAAATAACCAAATAAAGCGTTTATGTCATCTTGAATTTTTACAACTACCGTTTTTGGAACTTATTGAAGCTATTTCTTCAGTTGGCTTCCATTGTCTTGCAGTGCTTAGTCTGTAGCACTGCCTGTGTAAACTCTTAGGTAATGCTTTATATTTCAAGGTTCAATAAAGAAAAGGAGCTATTAAGTTAGAATGAACAGAGTTTCTTACTACCATGGAGATTCTTCCAAGAAGGAAAGGATGTTCAGAATTGACTAGATTGATTACTGTGAAGAAGTAATTAAGTTTGACACTATGTGATGTCCTTTGTGATCGTTGAAATAGCAGCAAGAGTAAAGACAATTTCAAAAATTAAGATCAGGCTTCTGTGGATGATAAACTAGAGACAAGAACTACAGAATGCAAAATGTGCCAGTGCTAAAAGTCAAGGAAATGCAGTGCATAAAGTCAAGTATCTGCTGGACAGTTCACTTAGATAGCAACATATAATAGTGTAATCTATTACCAGCCACCATTTTGCTTTGATGGTGCTCAGTGATTCACTGACTAAAATTCATACCCGATTTTGGGACTAGAGTGACACTGCCTTTTTTTTTTCTTTATATCTTTGCTGTGGGACATTTTAACCACATCCAGAAGTTGTATAAATTACCCCAAATTATCCATTAACCATGCTTCAATAATTAGCAGCTAATGGTCAATCTGTTTTCATCCAGATCCAATGTCATACTGACCATATTATGCTGGAGCAAATCCCAAACATGGTATCTATAATTATTTCAGTATTTTTCTGTAAAACATAAGAATGCTTTCAAAAATATAATCAAAATACCATTAGAATTAAAAATTTGACAAAATTCCCTCATATGAACAAATATGCAGTGTTCATAATTCCTGATTGTCCTGATAGTCTCACAGAATTTTAACAAATATTTGTTCAAATCAGAATCCAAATACGGTCCATGCAGTACAATTAATAGGAATGCTTTTTAAGTCTATTTTAATTTATAGATTCTTCCTACCTCTACTTAATCCTTATCATTTATATGTGGAAGAAATGGAATTGTTTTTTCCAGAAACTGAGTTTTGGTGATAGTATTCTTTCGGTGCCATCTAACACGTTCCTCTGTTATCTGTATTTTTTTAAAAATTATAGTTAGATACAGAGGTGACCCGGACCTAGGTTTATTATTTTTTGTCAAGGATACCTCATATATAGCAGTGCACACGCCCACTAAATGACGCAGAATGTCTGGCTGTCTTCTGTTTGCTCGTGTGCAATATTAGCAGTTGCTGATGCTCCGTTACAAGATCTATTTCTGCAAGGGTTGCAAAATGGTAATTGTTTTTTCTAATTCCATAACTTTGTCTTCAGTTTTTTTTCCAGAATATTTCTAAAAAAGGAGCTTCCTCTTATCAACTATTTGGTGCAGATGGTATGGGAAATGCAGAATAAATGCTTGATTTTCTTTTGTTCACAAGCATTCCAAGTTTATTCCTTCCCATTCTCCAAGTCATGAGCAAAATAATTTTTGGTATTATAAACTCTTGTAAACATGTCTGATGTGTTTCCAAGTCACTGCAGTTATTATCCTCAGTGCCCATTTTTGCCTAATAGAAGCCTCTATCATATTGGCACTTGAGTTGTGACATGACACACTAGACTTTTATTTTACTAGCTTAAGAATTTCATTTAGGGTCTCTGGGTGGCTCAATGGGTTAAGCGTCTGCCTTTGGCTCAGGTCATGATCTCAGGGTCCTGGGATCAAGCCCCATGTAGGACTCCACAGTCAGCATACTTCCTGCTTCTCCCTCTCCCTCTGCCCATCCCCCTGCTTGTGTGTTCTCCCTCTCTCTCTGGTAAATAAACAAACAAAAAAAGAATTTCAGGGCACCTGGGTGGCTCAGACAGTTAAGCATCTGCCTTTGGCTCAGGTCTTGATCCAGGGATCCTTGGAACAAGCCCCTCATTGGGCTTCCTGCTCAGTGGAGATTCTGCTTCTCTCTCTGCCCTTCCCCCTGCTCATGCTCTCTCTTGCTCTCTCAAAATATTTTTCAAAAATTTCATTTAAATGAAATCATAAAGTAAACTTTTATGTCTGGATGTTTCCACTCACCATATCTATGTTATCCATTCAAGTTTTAAGTACATCAGTAGTTCACTTTGTTCTCATTGTAGAGGTTTATTTCATTGTATGAATGTAATTTATCCATTCAATCAGTTGTTGATGGACACTTTGGAGGCTCCAGTTCAATAATGCAATTGGGATTCTGGTTTGACTACTGTGAATAACACTGTTGCTATGAAAAACCAAGCACATATTTTTTTTTTTTTTTTTTTAACAAATGTAGGTTTTCATTTCTCTTAAGTAACTGGGAATTGCTGGGTCATGTAAGAGTATTTGTAACTTGCCAAGAGCAAAAAACCTTTCTTTCCAAAGTGGTTTTGCATTTTTTATACTACCAACAGCAACGTGTGAGGTTTCTCACCTGCAAAGACACTGTCAATCTTTACATTTTAGCTATTCTAGAGAGTGAGAAGTGTTAACTGTGATTTTAATTTGCATTTCTCTGATGAGTAACGGAGCATCTTTGCACATGATCAGTGGCCATTTTTGTATCCATTTTTTGTGCATTGTCTACTCTTGGACATTTTTGAGTTCTCTTCATTGAATTGTAAGTTATATATTTTCAAGTGTGAATATACATACATATGTATGGTCAGAGAATACTGAAATCTAAAAAACATCAACAACTTAACCTGACGTTTGTATCAATTTGTAATGGCCCACTATATCTTCTATGATACTGGTTTTGAAATCTGTATTGTCTGATATTAATACAGCCACTCCAGCTTTCTTATGGTTAGAATTTGCAGTATATATGTTTTTCACAATTTAAATTATTCCATGTCTTTATAGTGTTCTTCTTATAGACATTGGATATAAAGCAAACCACAACTACACAGTCTTCAAATCTTGAACATTTAAATCTGTTTCAATTTTCATCAATATGTTATCGTTAGTTTTGACTCAATCAGATTGTTATATGTTTTCTCATATCTGTCCTTTATTCCTTTCTCTTTTCTTGTCTTTTGGATAGACCGCTTTAATATTCCATTTTATCTCCTGTATCAGAGCTCTAGGTCAATTTGGTCACTAGTATGTTGAAGTATCCCCTAGTCTTTTAAAACTTCTGCCTGCTTGTTTTATCAATTACTGGCAAAGTATTAAAACGTCCTATGACAGTTATAATTATGCATTTGTCTACTTCTAAGTGATATTTGGGGTTCTTCCACCATGTATTTTGAAACTGTTGTTAGTGTACAAGCATTTTGGATTACTAGGTCTCTTTGATAAGTTGAACCCTTTATCATTATACGGCATTCTTCTTTATGTTGGGTAGTATACCTGTCTTGTAACATACTTCATCTGATATCAGAATATCAGATTTCCAATGTTTAGTGTTTGCATGATGTACCTATTTGACCCTTTTATGTTTGTCGATATGTTTGTCCTATTTGGTCTTCTATTTCTTTGTGATCTGTTTTATTTGCTGTCTTTTTTTGGAGGGGGGAGGATATACTTTTTCTTATTTAGAAAGGTACCTATTTTTCTTCTGATTGTTATGTAGTGGTGACTTTACCTAAAATAGAAGGGACTAAGGATACTATATATTCTGTATTTGTTCCCTACTCTAAGCAATATAAAAATTAACTGGTAACCCTTCTTTCAGGCATTTAATCTGTAGCAATATCTTTTACTCTGTTAATTTCTATGAGGTAATAAGTGAGTCTATTCTACTTTCCATACACTGTTACTATTCTCAATAGTTGACTATATTTTTACTGCATGTACCCTTTATCTTGTATACTGTCTTCCTGAGATCCATAATTTAGTTTCACAAGTTAACATACACTCAATTCTCACTACAATTTGTGTAAATGCTTTCCAGTCACTTTGGTGGACTGAAGTTACTGTCTAGATTTTATGGAACCAACATTTATTTCCCGAAGGCCAGTTTGGCCAGACATAAAATTCTTAGCTTCTATTTTCCTTTCTCTGATTATCTTAAAAATAGTTTGCCATTTTCTTCCATCACAACATGATATCAAAAAGTTTGATAAAGGTTTATCTTTTGCTTAAAAAGTATTTGGACATTTCTCTTTACTGTCAGTGTATTTTTTTAGATTATATCTCAAATTGTCTATGGCCATACCACCCTGAACATGCCTGATCTCATAAGACTGTATCTCAAATTATATTATTGCTTTCTGTAAGCCCACTGTACATCTTTTCAATATATATGCTTAATATTCGTTATTGAATTGTAAGTTTTAGTTATTTTTGTCCAGTGCTTGGGTTCTTATAGGAAGAATCATTTTATGAATGTTTTATGTTCTTACCCATCTTCTATATCTATCATTTACTCATTAATACCTTTTCTCCAATTCTTCTAAAACTCTTGCATATTCCATTTTGCATTTATCTTAAGGTATTATCCAAGGTATTTGTTCTTTTTTGAACTGTAGTTTGAACTTATTTCCTAAATGATTTTATATTTTTAATTCTTTCATGAGTTATATCAAATTACTGTAGAACCCTTCCTTTTCTTCAAACATCTCTTATCTCTGTGTTTATCTAAATCTGGTTGATTTACTCTTTTACGGCTTTCATTGTCTTCTTAAATTATTTTAGCTCCTATTGCAAGACTATTTCAATATTTGTATGAATCTTATTCTGAACATTGTTATCTTTTTAAATTTGGGGTGGGATTTTATTATAATCCTTTTATGTTGCTTGTATTTTTACCAAGATAGGTTTCCTAACTTATTAACAACAGAGGAAGGTGGACAAGAACAGCTTTCTAATATTTATGATTTTGTACTCTATTAGTATAGTAAAAATTCAAAAATAAGGTCTTGAGCATTTTTGAGATCTGCCTCCTTTGCTCCCTTACCCCATCGTTTCTGGATATTTTCTTTCCCTTGAGCCTATCCTTCTCAGGTCATATTCTAGTTTCAGCAGCATTTCTATATTATAGGGCTTGGTACTGGAAAACAGTATCAGTTGGTTAGTTGAAGAGTTTACTTCTCCAGTCTGATCCATAACAACTAACCCTTCTCTAGTCCTCCCATAGTCATTCCTGAACTGAAGCCTAGGAACGCTGCCCCCTTAGTTTAGGCTACTTTCCTGAATTTGGCCCACTGAACCTCCCATGCTAACTGCAATTCTGGGCTGCATTTCATGTTGTTGATTAAGTGCATAGGTTTTCCTGCTATAAGTAACCTCATCAGAGGTTACTTTTATTTCCTCTCTTCCTTCTACACAGCTGCTAATACCAAATACAACTTATTGCTCTCGGTGACTTGGCTAACATATATTTTGGATTCTCAGGATTTATTTGTGGATAATGTGTGCTTTTAAAATTGTTAGCCTAGTCTTTTTTTGTTTTGTTTTGTTGTTTGCTTTATTTTTAATGGGGCGGGGGTGGTTTCTCAAATCTATACTACTGCTGATGTATCGTACCCGAAATGCTCTGTTTTTTTTTCTTTTGTCTGTATATGTGTATATATTTTAATGCAGCCACATCAACATGCTTGTTTCATACTTCTCTATTTCTGTCATAATTTTCTTCTTACAATATCTGAGTGTATGTTAACGGAGAGGCTTACTGATATTGGAGAGAGGTAAGCAATGTTACCAAGGGAAGTCATCACTTTTGGTATCTATATCTACATCTTTACCATTTCTTCCACAGTCTATGTACTGTACTTAAAAAAGAGTATACAGGTGTGCTTTCCCACTTAACATATGCCTCCAAATGCCATATTTTCTGCTGTTATTTTTACTCAACATCCAAGAGCACATCAGGTAAAATATTAAGGATACACCCTAGTCCTCTGATCCTCACTGTCCCTCATTGGTTTTTTTTGTTGGTTTGGTTGGTTTTCTTGAGGTAATTGGTAAACAGACCAATTTATGACTTGGTTAAAACCAAACAAATTACACTCTTAAAATGTCCATTATAATGCAGTATTAAATTTAAAATACAGTATATGTTTGCATTTTATTTAATGTTAAAACTTCATCTGATGGAGCCAGCCACAAAACATTAAATATTTCACTGTACTTTAAAAAATAACCCAGTTGTTACTAATAACCTCCCTAACATTCCACAACGTCATGTTGCATTCATAGTCTCCGAAGCCAAATGAGAAGGAAATTCTTTGATTTAAAAAGCATGGAAAACAAACTTCACTAAACATGGCTCATAAGCAGGTGTGACATTTCCACTGTTGAAGATATTTTCTTGATTTACAGAATCATCACGAATGAAGTTGCAAAAACACTATTTTTACAGACACCTTCGTGGGAAAGGTTAAGGCTTATATAAAACAATTTAGAATGCCCTTAGTCAGAGAAAAGGAAAGTGTGTTTTACACAGTGATGCCTTTGTCATCAACTGTGACTCTCCCCTGCCTGTTATTTATGTTCTAAATGTTCTACAAGCTGGCCTCATCTCCTCTACTCTACTCGCTCTTCAGACAGGGGGACATCTCTGAGGAACGAAGGCTTGGCATCAAATCAGATTAACAAGTATGATGTTAGTGGGTTCTACTTGCATTATTAAGACAAATGACTGGGAAGTCTATTACATGTAGGGATCAAGCTATGAGCAGTTGGGGTCAGAACTCTAGCAAGAGTTCATCTAAATCAGATGAGAAGGAAACACATCTGAGAAATTCTATAGCCCATAATGTTTTATGGCTTCCCACATTGGTTTAGAAATAAGAGGAGATGTACAATAAAGTCTTTTCTGGTGTCTCCAATCATTCCTAGTAGGAGTAGGACGTAGTCTCTTGGAATTTTCACAAAAGATAGCAATAGAAATACCTCAATGACTCCATTAGATGTTGCCCTGCAGTTTTTTAATCAGTATCATCCTTAAATAAGTAAAATAAATACATAACCATATTTAATAACCTCCAAACACAGCTAAATCTGAATTAAAAATCAAAGTCAGAATTTATGAGTTAGACAATTTTTTACTCATATAAAACACTTTCCCGACAATTACTGCATCAAAATAAACTTGTGAAGTAATAGAATTATTATTCATGCCACACAGATGTGGAAACTGAGTCCCTGCACAGTCAAATTGTGATGTTCAGCAATGATCAACTCAGTGAAAATGCAGCCCCAGTTTGTCCCTTCCACCGTGTTGCTGATAGAAGTAATCGCCGTGATTCGCACATTGAGGAGCAAAGACACAAATATTGGGCTTTTAGGACTCAGCAGGGGTCTGTGCCCTTCTGGCCATCTGAATGAAATCTGCTCCTTTTGTCTCTTTATAATATCACCTATAAATCCCTCCTGTTTTCTGATTGCATCATGAAGGATAACTAAATAGGATCATCCGTTCTCCTTTCCTTTTCCTCAGAACAACATTTTACGAGTCTAGAGAATTAGAAAGCATTTTGCAACTAAATGTTTTGGCAAACAGAAGAGTGGAAATAGAGTAAATTGCCTAATCAGAGGAACAGAGGCTTGCAGGCTCAACACTAAAGTTTTAATGACAGGGTCTCACGGGGTCACTGATCTGATTATAGGCTGTTTTCCTAATCCACTGGCCAACTTACTTTTAATTCTGAGTAAGTGAAACTGAGAATCATGTTCTGATGGATTCTTTTGTCAGCTTCCTTTCCAGCTGCCCAAATTGTAAGCCCTGAAATAGAAGACGGTCTTAGACTACTCTGCTCAGAAATCTGTAAAAGAGTCCCAGGCCAAGTCACACACTCAAAGGCCTAAGCAAGACTTTTCATGAGATCACCATGCCTCTTTTCATTTAGATATTTATCAAAACTATACCTATGTCAAAGCACATAAATGAAAATAACAACATTTCTCCGTTACCTTGCTTTCTTCATTTGCATGGGATTCAGAAAAGAGTCCGCTTTGGAAAAAGATTTGGGAGAGAAGGTTATGTGATATGACCGATAAGTGATGTATGAATACCATCTGTTTGCTGCTTCCGGAGAAGTTAAGGGTTTTTTGTTTTTTTGTTTTAAGAAAAGCTTTTATGAAAAGGCAGGGTGGTTATCTTGTTCCAGTCACATACTGAAAAAGATGAAGACATTCTTTCTTTCTTCAGTCCTTGAAGTTAGAGGCCAAACAGCATCAGGCCTAACACGTAATCAGCCTGCACATAATACAGGGCAGACATTTTATAACTGCAGCAGACAGATCAGCCCTGGAAATAAGACCAGAAGTGTGGGTGGAGAAGGGGGGATTCAGCCGATTTTAAGAGCAGAAAGGTGATCAAAATAAAAATTTTAAACTAATAAAGATGAACTTTTACACATTCCCTTAGTTTTATTTTTTCACTTTTTTTGTGAATACATTTACATTACAATTAAAATGTAACTAAGAGAATTCACTCAATTTTGCATGGGCTAGAAAATTTGGGACCTAGTGTTATATGTACACTGCAATAAGTTAGGATCTAAAATTTTCTAGTTCAGTACATTTGTCTTGGTTTCCAAGGTCCCATTGTGGATTCCATTTAATCCTTCCTCTTCAGACTGTGCCCCTCTGATATTCCCTAATATTGAGGACTGGTTGCATAATAATCATGAGTCACCTCCCTCCCAACTACACCTCTGCTCCTTCTATCAAAATTTACCCACCATCCCTCAGAATTGGTCTTCCCTAAGTGAAGACAGCCTATTCTGAGAACCGGTTTTGCCTTAATAGACTAAAAAGAAAAGGCTGTAGCTGACCTCCCACTTGGTCTCAGGCATTATTTCTTCTCTTAGATCACTAATGTTCAGTCTAGGTCATGCACAGTCCTGGAAACGCATGAAGACTTATACCTAGGCACGGGCAATTTTAACTGATTCAAATTCAGAGGATATTTCCGAAAACGAATGTGTCTGAAAAAGACCTTGAAGTTAGGCTTCATGCCATGTCTATTTTTTCAACTCCTCTTTTACAATGGTCCTTCCCCAGCTTTACAAAAAAGGCATGGAGGGGGGACAGGAGGGGAGAAGAGGAAAGAAAAAATTATCTCCTAATTTTATATACCAAATTCTTCTACAGACACCCTTTCCTTTTATGAGATCATAAAACATAACATATAGGAGAATAAGTTCTTGACCTTCAGGGTTAGACCTGTTCTAATTGCAGCTCATTTACTTAGAAGTTGTGTGACTTTATGCAAATCATTTAACCTAAAAGTATGCAAACAAGATTACATGAAAACTCTCCAAGGAGTAAAGGGTAACAAGTTTTAAGATGATTAATCTTCAGATTTCCAAGTTCATATTCTTTAAAACTCGATCTTCCTGGAAAAACACTAAAATCAGGTTGTCATTTAAATGTCCCCTTTCTACTCTTAAATGCATTTCTCCTAAGGAAGAATTAAGTCTATGAAAAGAAAAGGAGGGCTGGTAAAACATATTAAGAGCAACGGGGCCTTATATCATCTAGGCTACAACCCACTTAAGACAAAATTTGGGCCTTATCTGTCTATTTATCTTAGAGTTAGAATTCAGAAGCAAGACGGTTGTCACAAGGAAATGTATTAATGTATTATTCGAATTGAGAAATGAAGTCAGACTTTTTTCTATAAGAAATAATTCTGATTTGATTAATTTGACAATGAGAAGTGACTTTCACCATTGGATTTATTACGGGTATTTTCCATAAATTGAATGAACTAAGTCAGCATTTCCAAGGTTTTGAAACAATTTATTCAAAAATTGTAAGATAAAATAGTTTTATCAAAATACTATATTAGCAAAACTACGCTGAAATTAACAATATTTGGATTTTCCCCAACCTTTGCTGAGTATGACAGGTTAAACAAGGTATTCCTAGGTTAAGAAGTAAAATGTAAATTAAGGTGCTGATAATTTTTGGTGAAGTCTTTTGATATACTTTCCAGAAATTGAGGAAGTGGAGGATTCTATTTATAGGGTGTCATTTGAAAGTCAAATGGCTAGTCATTGCTTTCATCAAATATGCAAGACCTAATTGAATCATAAGCTGATACAGCATCAAAAATAATGATAAAGCGCAATGATCTTTAGCTTACAACTTAGAAGTTCAAGGAAATATGTGACATAACTATGAAGAAAATATTTCTCAATGTTAACAGCAACAAAAATAGAAATATGGTGCTCAAAAAATCAATTTTATAACAATAAGAAAAAAATCAATTTTGGACATATGAACTATGTGAAAAATACAGTCCCTTTTTTATTAAGAGCATTTACAATAAAATTTTTCTTTATGCACTTAGTAGTAACTTGTCAAATGTGTTATGTATTTTTGCTGCTTTGATCAATTGTGTACTGATGGTAATTACAAGTATGACTCATTACAGGAGAAAAATTTTACCATTTAAAATCTTAGAGTCGTGGAAAATAAAAATACATGTTTAATTTATAAACAGTTTTCTTACAGAGAAGTATGAAATATGTTAGTACTTAATTAGTAGAAGATATGAGATTATAAATGTATTACTTTAGGATAAAATCCTCTAGGGAAAATGAAATGTAAATAAGGTTAAAGAATAAAAGATATGATATCAAATTTCCAAGGATTAAAGAAAAGCTTGCTAATGTAAATTATTAAATGGCTGGTTGTGGATATTAAAGTGCTATGGCATTTAGATTCTACTGAAATCTAAAATGTAAGAGATTTATGTGTTTTTAAATTTTAAAATTACAATATTTAAAATAAGCCAGAAATTACACTCTTAACTGCTTTTTAAACATATAATGAAATTTTTTATAGGATTTTAAAATGTGTAAAGGGACCCATACTTTTTTCAACATACTCATTGGGAATACATCAGCAAAAATTTGAAGACTTCTGGCCTTCCTAAGAATTAATTCCCTTAATTAGTCTATTCTATTTATCTTTCAATCTTTAGCATCTAACAGAATGCCTAAAAAAATATTTTCCAAGAGAATGGATAATGTTACATATATGAGATAGTTCTAAGCAAAACTAGAATTTCAGCAAATTATTTTTTGAAGCATCTTTATACCATTTATACATAGCTTTCTCCTCCAACATTGCCAACTAGGGTATTGCCTGAAAATATACAGTTTTAGTATAACATGGCTTAGTTTGTTGCTCATTTCAAGGACAGTTGCCTTTTACAAACAGAATACTGAATTTCAATTTCAACTGAATTCATTAAATACTTCTTAAAGCTCTTACTATATACTTAATCATTTCACTAGGGACTGATGATCTGACAGTGAGCAAGATGGTCATGCTTTCATGGAAATGACATTTTTGCAGAGGACGGGTGTTAAACTAGTAGGAACATGAGTGACGAGGTCACAAAGGGACCACAGAAGTATGGAAGCACAGAGCCAAAGGGTAGAACCTGGTCTATGAGATTAGAGATATACACACTAGTGGAAAAACCTATCACAACATTCTATTTTGATTACTTAGAGGGCAGAAATATATACATCTACATCTATATATATATAAATAACACAGTAAATAAATTATTGAAACAACATATGCAAATGTGTGTTACGGTGGAAATTGGTGCCCACCCCCACAAAAAAAATCAAGCACTTACAGTGTTTAACACAGCATGAACTAGACCCTCCTAGAAATAAAAGTCAAAATATGTTTGGAACCAACTGTTGTATAACAAAGAACACTAAAACCTGAGAAAGTTTACAAACTGTAATTCATTAATGGGACACAAACCCACAGCTTCTGAGACTCTAAAATACTCCCCCATTTTCCTATAAAATATAAACATAGCTCCAGTGAATATAAACATTTATTTAAAATTATAAAGCATACTAAGCATACCTTTAATTGAGCAATTTTTCCTCTTTCCCTTCCAAGAGCTGTTTCTGATTTTCTAACTATGCTCCACAGGGCAAGAGGCCTAGGACCTAGAGCCATTATAGCCGGATGGACCCAGCTTTGATTTCTTGTTTCATCAATTCTGATTCTCCAGGACCTTAGAAAAGTTATTTAGCCTCTCATCTTAATATCCTCAGAGAAAATAAGGCACCACTAATTTAGAGTTATTCTGTGTCTTAAGGGAGATAATGAGTGTTGACATGTCCATCATACAGTTGCCACTAAACGTATGTGAAATCCATTACCCTTTAGATCTCTTCTGATATCAATAAAGACTATTTTATATGCTTACTCGAACCTAAGTCAATATGGTTTTACATTTTAATCCTGATGTCTTAAGAGCAGAGTTAAAAGCCTTGTCACATGTTACAAAGATATCAGAACTCAGGGCCTAGGTAGGTAGAGGAGATTTGGCAAAAGGACAGGTGGGTCTTAGAACTTGTAAATTCAGTCACAGATCACTGTTTATTCTGCCATTTGGGGAGACTAGATTTATGGATATGATCGAGGTATTCATATTGCCTCCTTAATAACACACATACATCCTCACATACCCAAAATTGAGAGTGGACCAGGTTCAAACATTTGTTTTCAATCCCACTGACTGATTTTCCAAGATTTCCCCTAATTTCTTTAGAGCCCTTGAGCTATCGAGGTCGTTTTATTTTCTTTCCTAGTTTATTAGTTATTTTTGATCACCTGAAATAGCTCTGGGAAAAAAATGGTAGGGAGAACCTTATTTCTGGTTGTATAGTTTCCTTCTAACTAAAATGAAACCTATTGCTCAAATCCCAGAGATAGCACAAACATAGAAACTAAATTTCCTGAGGAGACTTGATGCGGCCACTAATTCATTTTCAGACCTGTGGCAGTACAACATAAAAAAAGCTCTCCGGAAACTTAAAGTGACCCTCAACAAAGTCGGCATATTTGATCTGGACAAAGTATTGCCTTTCTTACGAGATTTCAGTTACTTCCACTTTATGCTTTTTATTTATACAATTACTCGGAGGACAGAAATAGGACAACTTTAATCATGGCAAAAAGTTGTAGTAACATTAAAAAGCAGAGGGGTTTTTCGTGTGTATGTGAAACAGTAAGGTGGCTAGATGTGTGGGGAAATAGCTGGAGGATGAAGATATTATTTTTCTAAAGTATCAGCTGAAGCCCATCTGTGTACCACTGTCTGGCGATGTCTTAATTCTCAACCTTATTATCAAAGGCTCTCAGCAAAGGTCAAACAAACAAAGCCGTTTGTTAGAAAGATTAAAAAATATACGTATGAGTCACAGCATTGCACTCTGTCCAGAGGAGTGGAATATATAAATTATTCTAAAAATGATTGTGTATAAAAGCAATAAAGTCACTCATCCCAGAAAATGTTTTACTTCCTTTCCCCAATTTCTATTAAGCTTTTTCATCTCTTAACGGAATATTTCATGCGCAAAGTAAAAAAGGCTCTGCAAAGAAATGGCAAAATGATAAAGATCTATTTTTTTATGAAAAAGGGGAAAACCATTCAGATTTCTTGTTTTCATTTCCCAAGCACTGTTTTTTATAGTAAATACTGGATAAAAATCACATAGAAGGAGAAGCCTTAAAAAGAGAAGCTTTAATTGTGGGCCCACAGATTGTTAGGTAAACAGTGGTCCTTTGTTTGGAGTGATTTAACACTCTTTCAATGCACAATTCAGGAATTAGTCTCCTGAGGAGAACTAAGGCTCTTATGCCTGTTACAGAGCATCCCCCTTTGGGTTGTACTGACAAATGGTCCCTGCTGGTAAGGAGCTAAGAGATAAGATTCTCTGAGATTTCTAATGTCAGAAAACTGGTGATATCCCAGCCCCAAAATTAAAAGAAGGCACAAAAAGGTAAATACTTCTTTTTGCTCATATTTTTGCAGGCTATTGAGAACCTGATGAAGTGGTCCTGCCACAACAATTAATAGCGCATGTATAAGTGAGAAACACTTATTTAAAGAAGTTTCAAAAATATGAAACCTCCAAAGATAGCCCCCAGAACCATATAGGTTAAAATAATCCTTTTCTGCAAAGGATAATGACATTTATTCATGCATGCAAACTTTCATTTATTCTTCAACTCATCAATTTATTGAGTACCAGGTATGTGTCCACACTATTCTAGGAACTAAGGTACTTAAGTGAAAAAAGCAGGCGAGCTTCTTGCCCTCAATGCACCTTATATATTCTTGGGGGGGAAGGAAGATGTAATAAGTAATATAAGTTTATTGATAAAGTGAACAAGATAATTTCACATAGCTATAAGCCTTGTAAAGACTATAAAACAGAAGAAAAGAGAGCATGAGTGTGGAAGTAGTTTCTGAGAAGGTGAAATTTGAGCCTGAAGCATGAAACATGAGTTCTCACAAGAAGCCTCACACAGGGAGATAGTGAATGAAAGAAATTCAGGCACAGGAAACAGTAGCTGAGTGTGTTTGAGAAAAAACAGTCTGTGCGGCTGCAGTATAGAGGGTAAAGGGATTGTATCGGAGATGAAGTTGGAGAGGCAAGTAGGAAGCAAGTGGTCAGAGACCTGAAAATCATAAGGACATTACATTTTTATTTTTATTTTTTTTTTAAAGATTTTATTTATTTATTTGACAGCGATAGAGGCAGCCAGCGAGAGAGGGAACACAGCAGGGGGAGTGGGAGAGGAAGAAGCAGGCTCATAGCAGAGGAGCCTGATGTGGGGCTCGATCCCAGATCGCCAGGATCACGCCCTGAGTCGAAGGCAGACGCTTAACGACTGTGTTACCCAGGCGCCCCTGGACATTACATTTTTAAATCCAGTAGGACATAATTGTAGAATCGTAAGAGACTGGCATGATTTGATTTATACTTTAAACCAGAGTAGTCTGGGTACAGAATGAAAAATGGATTATAAGCCAGTAAAAGTAACAATGAAAGGTGTTCAAAGGAACCATACCAACCCAGGTGAGAAATGGTGGGGGCTGTAATAGAGTGATAGTAGCTGATGTGGTCAGAAATGTGGCATTACCGCAAACTTGGACTGCAAAATGATGTAGGGAAGGAAAATAAATTAATGACCCCTAAGTTTCTGGTTTGAGTAGAATGGGTAGTGGAGCCATTGCCTGAGATGGGAAAAACTAAGCAGCAGATTGTGAAGATAGGAATCAGAGATTTCTTCTGCAATATTAACTTTATGATGTCTATTAGACATCCAAGTAGAGATCTCAGGTAAGAAGTTGACTATACCAGTCTAGAGCTCAAAAAGGTATAAATTAGAGATACAAAAGATATAAATGTCATAGACCTATAGCTGCTATTTAAACCCATGGGACTGGATAATGATATAAGGAGAGATAACAGAAGACAAAGCCCAGGGTTACTCCAACACTAACAAGTCATCGTGGAAGGAGGAGATGGCAAAGGAAGCGGAGAAGGAATACCAGTGAGAGAAGAGAAACACTAGAGAAGTATGGTGTCGTGAACATCAAGAGAAAAATGGTTCAACGAAGGAGCAGATAACTGTGTTGAATCCTGAGAAGTCAAGAGAGATGAACACAGAAGCACAATGAAAGGCAGCGGTGATTGTGGCAAGAGCTGCATCAGCGGATTCATGAGGATATGTACTAGTGAAGGACACTTAGGAGATGGTGTGTTAACAAACCCTCAAATATCAGTGGCTTAGCCCAGTAAAGGCTTATCTGTTAAACATGCAATGTCCAGGGGTCGATCATTGACTGAACCCTTTTCCAGTTTGGCAGCCTTCATTCATCTTATAGAAAGCCATTTTCAACAGCAGAGGAAGAGAGTAAGAGATGACATGGTATATTTTAAAGACCTGGCCTGTATATTGTTTTCATAACTTCCACACATATTAGCATAATCTACTTGCATTGCCAAGGAAGTTGAAAAAAGTACAAGAGAGCATGAATATTTGGTGAACACAAGGAGTCTACCACAGGCTAAAATTTTTAGATTTACTGGACTAACGAGGATGAGAGGGGACCGGTTAGAATAAATAAGGCAATACAAATACTCTTCATCTCAGAAAAGCCCTCTTGATCCTAGGTCCTCCTCATGCTACCGGTCTGCTTCTCTGTTCTTTGTACAAAATTCAAGGCACCAACATCAGTCTTGACAAAAAGATTGCTGTGTCATATGCCAATGACATACTATTTGAACAAAACTGGCACAAATATCTTCATACTGTGAAGATTACTTTCAATTAAGTTTTAAAATAAAGTGTTTGTTTAATATTGATGCTGTTAAATTATATAGATTGGAGTTTTCATGTAATGAGCATTCATAGGCCAAGAACAGTCAATAAATTTTCCACACTTGCCTTTGTGTGAAACTATAATGGACAAAAAAACTGGAACTGCAGCAAAGAAAATATAAAAGCATAGCACAAATTTCGAGTATGGCATTTACTTTCGGTACAAATTTAATGTTAATAAATGGAGAGAGGATCAATATAAGTTCTTTCTATGCATCAGGCATTTTAATACATTGTTAGCTATATAACATTAATTACTTAGTATTAGAATCCCATTTGACAGGTGAAATTTAGGCTCTAGATGAATTTAGGCTGGTAAGAGTCACGCTTGGGGTCTAAATAAAAGTTGATTCTGACTCCAAAGTCCATATTCTTTCCACCCCACAATGGGTTCTGTTCCAAGTTCCAGCAAATCATGGTGCAGATCTATTTTAAAATTCTTAGAACAAGAACTTCTACAAAACTGCCTTTTAAGGAAACAAAAAGCTTTTATTAAAATCATACTTAAATTCTAATAATTACATCTAACTTAAATTTCAGTCTTTTTTCAAGTAGCTGCTTTCAGAGTATCTCCACTTCGATATCTCACTGAACATCAAATTCAACGTATCCAAAACTTGATTTCTCTCTCAAAGGCTACTATTTTACCTTAATTCTTCTTTTCTTCCCCATGGACCACTTTTCCTTTTTTTCCTTTCACCTCACAATTCAATCTATTGACCTATCACCAAGTTGTCCATTATTCTTACATACTTTACTAGTTTAAAACTCTTTGGAAAAACAACATAAAAAAGTGGACATGAAAGAAGACAGGGAGTCCTATCTCTACTATTACCCTGATCATAATAATGTATGATACATGTTTGTTGCCATTAATGATAAAATACTACTTGAGTTCAAGAAAAAAAAATTACAAAATACTACTTGGTCACATCAGTTCTCTTTTCCAAATTCTACAGTGGATTCTATTATTTTTTTTTAAAGATTTTATTTATTTATTCGACATAGATAGAGACAGCCAGCGAGAGAGAGAACACAAGCAGGGGGAGTGGGAGAGGAAGAAGCAGGCTCATAGTGGAGGAGCCTGATGTGCGGCTCGATCCCATAATGCCGGGATCACGCCCTGAGCCGAAGGCAGACGCTTAACCGCTGTGCCACCCAGGCGCCCCGATTCTATTATTTTTTTAATTGATTTGAAACTTCCTGACATACAAAACCCGCTCTCACCTAGCTCATCTTTGTCTGATGATTATGTAGCATTTTAAACACACAGGGGGAGATAATTCTATTTATAGGAGAAGATAGAGTAGATATACATTTCCTTACCTCCCACTAAGTAGGAATAAAAGTCCTGGGTAGGACATATAAAACAAACAGAAGAGGACTGTTGGGGTTAACGTAGAGCATGAAATCAGCCATTAATACCTGGCTTGCTAAAATGTAACACGGAGGAGGCCGCTGAAGGCAGGGAAGGTTTCGGAGAAGGGCGTAGGCCTTTGGAATGCGGAGGCCTGTGTGACCCCTCTGCCGCTGGATTGCCGCGGGGAGTTGCCTTGCTGAAACTTTCCTTGCCTAAACAGTTGCCATGTGACGGGAGAGATACAGGCATTGTCCCCTAGGCTATGTTTAGCAGAACTGTGGAACTTGCAAATTAGCATATTGTATCTTTCCGGTAAACTGATCCTCCCTGTTTCAGTAAGACCCCTTGTCACACACCATGTGCTTGAGAAACAGTGATAAGGATCTGTGATTATCCTGAAGGACCAATAAAAGTGGGAGCGAAGAAGAGCAAAGGGTCTTCGCCTCTGAGCATTGACCCCCTTGCCTTCTCTTCTCTTTCACAGCGAAGTTTGGAGTAATCTTTCATCAGTTGGTACAGGGATTGCTGGCCATTCCTGGCAGAGGACCCTGAAAGGTGGATACCTAGAGACCTCAGAACTCAAGGAACAATGTGGTGGTGAGATCCCTTGATTTCTTTTGCCTCGTAAAGCCCAGACTTACAGCTAAATAAACCAGAAACTGAAAACACCTAGTCATGGGGGGAGGGGGAGTGTTACCAAGAAAAGCATGGTTGAAAAGGTCAACCTACCAAGGCAGAAATGTTTAGACAATAACTGCACTATCCCACCAAATACCACAGAAAAAAATTGTGGATTCACCCTTCTCCATGCCAGGAAAGCCTGAATGGAAAGCTTATACTTCCAAATTCATGAGACTGTGATAAGGTACTTTAGTACGCCTGCCAGAATGAGGTCAAAGGAGGCTAAGTCGAAAGCCAGGCCACACACCACAATGATGCCGTGGACACCAAATGAAGAACAAAGCTCTCACCCACAAATAGCAGTAACAAAGAGACCAAGCTGCAGATGTCAAAAAAGCCCTAGTGATAAGCCTGGACTTCTATATCCACTAGGTAGTAAAAAGGGGTAGAATGGTATCAAAGAAAATAAGCTAAAAGCAGAAGGTTTAGTAATTTTGTGGACGCTGAAAAACTAATTCTAAAGTAAGTGTGGAAGGCAAAACACCCAGAATACCCCATATGCTATTGAAGAAAAAATATCAGATTAATACTACATGACTTCAAGACTTACTAGAAAGCTACAATAGACACACTGTGGTATTGGTGAAAGAATAGACGAAGATCAATGGAATGGAGTAGAGAACCCAGAAATAGGCCCCTGCAAATAGAATCAATTGATCTTTGACAAGTGAGCAAAGGCAATTCATTGAAGCAAAGACACTCTTTCAACAAATGGTGCAGGAACAACTGGACATCCACATGACAAAAAAATGAACTTAGACACAGACCTTATAACCTTCACAAAAATTAACTCAAAATGGATTATAGACCAAAATGTAAAAGCAAAGCTATAAATTCCTAGGAAATAAAATAGAAAACCTAAATGACCTTGGGTTTGATGGTGAGTTTTTTAGGGAAAGGCACAATCCACGAAAGAAATAATTGATAAGCTGGACTTCATTAAAATTAAAAAACCCTGCTCTGCAAAAGACACAGTTAAGAGGATGAAAAGACAAACCACACATTGTGTTTTGCAAAACCAGTATCTTATAAAAAAAAAAAAAACTACCTTCCAAAATATACAACAAACTCTTAAAACTCAGCAATAAAGAAAAGCCCAATTAAGAAAATGGTCAAAGATCTGAACATCTCACCAAAAAGAACCAGATAGTAAAAAAGCATAAGAAGATGCCCAATATCATAGGTCATTTGGGAATTGCAAATTAAAACAAAATATGAATATATACCTACTAGAATGCCTAAATAAAAATATCGACACCACCAAATGTTGGTGAGGATTGGAGAAACAGAAATGCTCTTTCATTCTTGATGGGAATACAAAATGTCACAGCCACTATGGAAGGCAGTTTACAAAACTGAACACATTCTTACACTGTGATCCAGCAATCGCACTCTGGTAATTACCTGAATGAGTTGAAAAATCATGTCCACACAACACTCTGTACACAAATGTCTATAGCAGCTTTATTCATAATTGCCAAAATTTGAAAGCAATGAAAACGTCCTTCAGTAGATGAATGGATAAACTGTAGTACACCCAGATAATGAAATATTGTTCTGAGACAGAGAGAAATGAGTTATCAAGTCACAAAAAGACATGGAGGAAACTTTAATGCATATTACAAAGAGAAAGAGGTCAATCTTAAAAGGCTACATACGACATGATCCCAACTATATGACATTCTGGAAAAGGCAAAATTATGGAGATAGTAAAAAGATCAGCTGTCACCAGGGTTTCTAGGTTGGGAGGGAGAAATTGATAAGTTCAACACAGAATTGTTAGGGCAGTCAAAATATTCCTCATGGTACTATAATGGTGGATAGATGTCATTATATATTTGCCAACCACATAAACAAAAGGAGTGAATCCTAATGTAGACTAAGGACTTCATTAATAATAATATGTTAATACTGGCTTAGCATGTGGTAGCAAGTGCACCATGCTAATGCAAGTTATTAATAGGGAAAACTGAGTAGGGGTAAGTGGGTATCTGTGTAGTTTATTTTTATGGAAATCTAAAACTGCTCTAAAAAAA